>NW_017729032.1:94001525-94031198 GCF_001723915.1 Gavialis gangeticus
TCACCCCCTACTGCTTTCCCAAAAGAGCTTACCTGCCAGGACCAGGAATCTCGTTAACATGACCGCTCAGCTCCAAGTCCCTCTCCACATAGCCCAAGCCTGTAGCCAGACTAGCAGCATAGCTAATTCTTGTCTAGTGACCCCCCTCAAGCCTCAGTTCCAGTGCCCCTTCTTCAAAGGAGAGAAGAAAACATTTCTACAGCATTTTTCCTTTTTTAAAAACAGAAATTTGTCTGAAATTTCTCTAAGATTTGGAACGTTTTCATAGTCCCAGAGGAAATAGAACGGTGGGAAGCAGGGTGTAGGGGAAGTTATCAAAAGCTGCAGCCCATATGTGGGCTATTACATAGCTTTGCACTTTGTCACATGTCTACCATCGCCACGTGTGCTATTTACACAAATGCAAATATACAATTCACTTTCTTGTTAAACAATAAATATTTGATAGCTGCACTCCATGCAAAGTATGTGCTTTCATAATACTGCTTTTCCTCCCCCTACAGCGAGTTTCTTAGTGCTTTGATGCACTGTGGAGAGACTATGTTAGCACATTTATCCACAGACACAACTTGACATATCCAGAAAGCAGCCACTAACACTTTAGGTCAGGAACCACTTTTTCCTGTACCTGAAAAGAAATACCCTGGTCACCTTTCCAAATCTTTTCTTTTTCAGACAGATCTGATCTAGCCTATGTGGGAGCATCCGCAGTTGCACAATTTCTTGGGAATTAATATGCTTTTTTTGTAAATCTAGGCTACTTCGTCCTCCAAGTAAGAATTCAAATGTCAATCATTTTTGTTCGATTTCATGGTATAGCATCATAAAAATGGTAACCAATCCAATTGCAAATCACTTGATGAATCTTCTTTGAAGAGTTGCCAATAATGCTAATCATCAAATGGTTGAATCCAGTGCTGTAGAGAAGCATTTGTGAAGAACAGCAATCTCTGTGACTTTGACAAAGGAACTGCTGACTTGCATCACTGTTTGTCTTTTGATGTGAAAGAGCAAATCGATTTATAGAGCTTTTGCTTGCAGATGTAGGATATGATTAGTATGCAGAAAGACCTTTCTACAGTGTAATTTGTTTATTTAGCTGTCTCTGCACTCAGCCCTGATTGTGTATACTTAATTAATGTATACAAAGCTAAAAGAAATAAAATCCTGTAACCATGATCATCGAATACTGTACTATGTGTCATTTGTCAGCATGAAAATACTATTTATATTTTACTGGCTACATGCAAGTGAAATGCATACATTACAAAATGCTAAAGATTTGGTATATTTGCTAGGAACAGTAAGTTATGGCTAACACAAGAATGTGTCAGTGAAAGCTGTTCAGTTTGAATGGATTTTTTTCTTTTTTCCTTGTGCTTAAATTTTTATTCAAAGCAGTTGTTGAGTCTTTATAAAAAGTACCACTGATGCCTTTCTGAGGTCAAAGTACTTTGTAAAACATCCTATGAGACCTGAATCATCCCGTTCTTCAAGGCCTTACTGTTGTGTTGCTTGGAAATTTTAGCTGAGAAAGAGTTTAAAGAGAAAAGCAAAGACGCTAGAGACCTTCATGTCAATAATGAATGATCAATAGAAGTCACACACTAGAAAATTGACATTCAGTCAGCAATTCTGTGTTATTCATGCACATTTTGCATTGTCTATTCTGGTTTTGTTTGGGGAGATTGGTAGAAAAATAAAAAAGCAGTGAAAATCATCAGACTATCAAATAATGGAATTCAGAGTGACATCTAGTGACACTCTGCATTAGAGGCATTCACATTCTTACTTTTTTTTTCTATATTTACCAGAAGTATAATTTTGCCTTTCCCAAAATGTTATTAAAATAATGTTAAATGTGTACCAGTGTTTCTTACAAAACTTTCTATAATCATATTGATGCTTTCAAAATTAAGATTTCTAAACACTGATTCAAATACCAAACCAAAGTCTTCTACATAAATATCAATGGAAGCTTAAAAAGATGGAAGCTATGTTAGCTTGTCAGGAGAGAATCAAATTACGGCAAGTTAACCCCTTCCAAGCTCATTTCCAAATGCACCAACACTCCTGGACCAAACTTGATTTAGTCACGTAAATGGACTAAGAACATTTCTATTTCACCCAGCTCCAGTCCTTAAAAAATAGCCAATGCAAAAGAGTCTTCCTCTTCCTCGTTGCTGTTTTGCAACTCAATTTTAAGGGTCAGATGATGGGATGTTACAAAATAAATTAAAGGATTTTTAGGGACTTAGGCAGGGTGGGAGAGAATTATACTTTGGTGCCTGAGTCCACTAGAAAACCAATAGGTGGAACAGAATCTAGCACTTAGTGATTTCTGTCATGAGCACTGACTTGGAGTCATTACTTAAAGGAAGCCCACTCTAGTCTACTCAAACTCTTGCACACATTTATCACCATGGAATAGATATCTATTGAAATTTGAGTAGGCTCACAGGATTTGTGCTCCTGAGCTTTCAGAAGAATTCAAATCACTTCAAGTTCAAAAGCTAAGAGAATTGTTAGCACAAGGCTGAAATGCAGAACCTACCATTTACCACCAAGCCATGTTACTGTAATTTCATTTAGATTCTCATGTTTTTAATTTCTGTACACCAGATGAGTGGGTGTCTTGAGTCACAGGATCACCCTGTGAATTTCACCCTACAGCAAGAGAAATGTTTACAAATACAACTTTGTAAAATCCTACAATTATTATACCTTAACTATATACCATACCTGTAGATTTATTGCAAGATTGCTTGCAAATGCTCATAAATAATAAATGTAACTAGGCAAGCAGGAAACATCACCAAATTTGACTGAAAATCAGTTATTTTTTATTGAAAGGGCACATGAATGTATGAGTTAGTTGAACTATTGACCAGGGCATTATGAAAAGTATTACGCATAGATTTATTCTTTCTTTTAAAAGAACTATATAAGAAATGTCCTATCTTTCAGTTTTTCCTTAAGATCTTTCAACTATATGGGAGATGGGGAGGGCTGCTACAACTAATTAAAGCTAATTTTAGGCTGAGACACTTCCATGTTAGTACTTCTCCACTACCAGATGAATCATATGAAAAAAAATGCAGGATAAAGCTTTTTAATATTCTAAAGATTCTCAAGTCAAGTAAATAAGTGTATGTATATATGTTAGTAATCTGAGGTAAAGTACATTATGGAGGTGTTGTGATGCTCACATAAACACCATGTGATTATGAGTTAAGTGTTTGTGGTTCCAGAGGATACCAATTTTTAGGGATACGTATTTTTCTGATGTCATGATTTGCTCCTTGCATCACTGTTAGGGAGAAATCTGATTATTTGGTTGCCCAAAAGTCTGAATTTCTTTAAAATATTTGAGTTTCTCAAATATAACTTTTCTGTGGATATACAGTTTATAAAACTTGGTCTGTGAATAACTGCAATAATTTGCAACAATTTAAACATTTTCCCCTAAATTACTATTATATGTTCTCAAGCCCTAACTCCATTTTAAGGTGATATTACTCTGAAATTTTCTATTTTTATAAAAATGTTAAAATGTTGTACATGAACACTAAATAAGAACCTTAAGTCACAGCTTTAATGATGTGAGAAACCAATCCTAAAAATGTATTTAACTTTTATGGCCAAATTCACCAGTATGCTCTGATTGCTTTATGCTACCCCAGAGCAGTGCAAATTGCAGCATTCTGGCTAGTTAAACTATGTACAGAGCTGCTCTCTTTCACTAAGGCAGTACAAAGCATCTGAAGTTTATAACAGCTTTCAGCCTTCCCCTTTCCCCTGTCCTCCAGCATGCCCTTTCTTCTCGCATCTCCCTATATTTCTTGCCCATGAAAACCAAATACCCTCTTCTTTATACCCATGATTGTTCCCTAGTCACAAAATCCTTTTATATCCACTTTCTCTTCATCTTTCTTCTCCTCATGCACATATAAACCCTGAAGTTTCCCCCACCTGTCACTCATGATGCCGTGGTGCCATGAGTCACTCATGGTACCAAAGATAGCTTTTCAAAACAAAAATTTTCAGAATTGAATATCTCTTTTTCAATTATTTTATGTTTGAAACTTTATCCACCAGCAAAAAACTGGCATAATTAGATCATCTCCTTAACAGAAGCCCATACAAAATTACCTCTCTTTAAAAACGAATAATAATAAAAAGTCTAACTCTTGTATTATTCTCAAAGGGACCAAGGTGAAATTATTGCCCCTTTTCAAAGTGTCTGCCATCCTATATTCCTTCCAATTAAACATGAAGCCAAGGAAGATGGTTTACTGTCAGGAAACAGAGGGGAATACACAGCTGCATTAAAAAGAATGGAAAAAGATGCTCTGCTCAAAAACTAAATTAGGTATTTGTCAGTAAATTCTCAGAATATTCATAGTGTGCTCAGAGAATGAACACATACTGTTTTTGGGGAGTGCACAATGTATTTTTATATACAACAAAGAAGGTGAATTCCTGTTTTAATCAAACAAACAAAAAACCCTACTCTGCCTTAACTATAAGCCACTTCCTTCATATATAAAATATTGCCCTGTCCTTTCCCTGTTAGGATGGATGTGTAATTGTAGTTGTAAAATAAGCTATTGAATTTTCATTTGTTAATTACATAAAAGCCCTGAATTCTATAGTGCAAAGGCATTAGTTAATTACCAGCCCATATTTAAAATGAACGAGCTTATTTCTCTTTGTTTTATTCCTTTGCCCCATAACCAAAGCCAGTTTCATATTTTTCTCTTTACCCATGCCTTGTTTTACTTGCCCTGATCATTTACAGTTCCTCCTCCTTTTTTCTTTTCTTTACTACTCTACTCAGTATATTCTCTTCAACCCTATTCGCTCTCTTCCCCCTCCATCTGCTCCTCTCTTCCTCATTGCTCAGTGGGAACTCTGCCAATGCTGCTCCTGCTTAGCTGGTTTCTTGCTCTTCCCCTGATCAGTGTACATGCAAAACAAGAAATTTCCATTGCGGAAAAGCAAACCTGTCAAATGAGAGCATGAAGAAAAGCTTGGGGATATAGCAGCAAATTCTGTTGACAACTGGGATGTCCCATGACATCTGAGACACTTGGAAAGCGTGAGGTATCCTTCAGTTAAATAAAGTTAATCCAAATGCATCATGCCTTGTACTATCTCTGAAGCTGTTGGTACCTTATTTTCTTAAAAAGGATGGCCTAATTAAATAGATTTTGGCACAGACTCACAAAATCTGCACTTATTTTAGTCACTTATGAAAGACCTATATAATTCTTATATAACTTCAGGACAAAAATGATTTCTTGGTATTTCTGAAATGCATAATGAACATCAAAACAAGCAATGGCAGCTCAGTAGAGCTCTATTATTTTTACAAGCTGTAAAGTTATAGACTAGAGCCAGGACTGTGACTAGAACTACCTGAGAATCCTTGAAAAATTCGATCTAGAAGAGAAACAGTCTCAACTGGATCACATGACAATTGACAGAACTAATTAGGATACTGTAATTCAAATTGTCAGCAAATAGGCATTAGTGCTTTTAGTTTCCTGGACCTTTTTTTTCCAGATAGTGTTCCCCCCCACCCTTGATGAGTAATTAAACCTAAATTTTCCCTTAATTTTAATAATCATTTATTAGATGGGCAAGTATCACTGTCTCCTTTTTGGTGCTGTTTTTATATACTACATTTTGTGTGGAGCTCATTCCTCTCAGCACAAGCTAGCCATGCTCAGAGAACACCTAGTGTGAGATCTCAGTCTTGGGTATGGGCCAGGGTGACAGTGGGCCACTATGGCAATGCATTGATCTTTAGACACTGGAATGTTACTGGAAAGGTGTTAAGTGGGGGATCTGAGGATCAAAATCTTGAACTTAGTATGATCTGGGGTTAATCTTTTTGTAGACCTGGGCCAGGATTACAA
Organism: Gavialis gangeticus; assembly: GCF_001723915.1. Lineage (NCBI taxonomy): Eukaryota > Metazoa > Chordata > Crocodylia > Gavialidae > Gavialis > Gavialis gangeticus. Next base: position 94,007,450 of record NW_017729032.1, read on the forward strand.
GCCTATTGTGAGGCTTTTATTTATACAATAGCACTTATCCATGTTTGAATATGCACAGCTGGACTTAAATGGTGAATATTAATAACAAGGATTAGAAATGGGAGAAAAAAACTAAATGAATCATCTTTGGCCATTTTCTGATGATGAAGAAAATCTTTCATTCTATTTATAACTTCTCCTCTTACAATATTTGAAAAGGTTGAAAATCATTCATGATTTATAGAGTCAATGTCAGCACCCAAAATCAAATCCAATTCAAAGGCAAGTGGGCATAAGCATATAAGGTATCTGAGTACCTTTAAATATTTTTCTCTTCTGGAATCTTCAAGATTCAGGCTATTTGATTTTTGTAAGTTTTTATCACCCAGGAATTGAATTTAGCATGAAATGAGAGCCTTGAAAACCAGGCCAAATTTCTAGAGCCTAAATATATATAACTTTAGGCAGGTTTGTAGTTTCATTTTGTGGGAATGACATACTGTCAATATCTTTTAAAATGATCATTTGAAAAGTGAACAGCATGGGTGAGATGAAGAATCTCAGATGGCACTCTCAAGCAGCTCTCCGAAAAAGGACACTTTGCTGATAATATTTAGGCAATGGAAATCTCCCTTCCAAATTAAAGAAAAAGGGTCCTAAATACTAGGGGTGCGTGAAGCAGGCTCTATCTGATTCAGATTTGGCCTGATTTGGGGGGGCAGTGATCCAATTCGCTGATTCGGATCACTGTCCCTATTCAATTCAGCCAAATCCGAATCTGAAGATTTTATTCTGATTCAGAGAATCAGTGATTCAGGCAAAGACACATCTTTATGTTTTTTCTACATACCTCGAGGTACCAGGCATGGCTCATGAATGCTGAGATGGTAGGGTGGATGGAATGTCCCACAGGAGTATGGGGCTCCCCCCCTCCACCATGTGCTCAGTGGTGGAGCCCTGATGCGCCCCCTTGGCTCAGCAATTGGCCAAGAGGAGATCCCAGGTGTCCCCCCAGACCCAGGAGGCACCAAACACTGAGCAGAGGTGGGGGGGAGCCCACATACTCCGTGGTGGACCCGGAAGTGAACCGGAAGTGCTTCTGGTCCAATTCCAGGTCTGCCGCCGAGCACACTGGGGACCCCCCTATGCTCCCATGGGACGCTCCATCCACTCCACCATCTCAGCATTCATGAGCTGCCTGGTACCTTGAAGTATGTAGAAAAACATAAAGCTGTGTCTATGTCCAAATTGCTGAATCTCTCTGAATCAAATCTGAAGCTTCCAATTTGATTCAGAGAGATTAATGGGCCTCCTGAGTCGATTCAGATTTGGAGATTCAGCCACCGAATTAAGCCTAATCTCCTCCAATTTGAATCAGTGACCAAAGCTTCACACAGCCCTACTAAATGCCTACATCAGGCAGTTTACTTCTAATTATACTCCTAGGACATGTGTTCCACATATCATTACGAAGTAATGATTTGGAGTATAAGTGTAGGGGTTTTCTATCTATTCTCACATTTAGTGCATCGTAATGCTACATTTTAAACTTGTGCAAAATAAATCTCAAGATATAATGCTAAATTTTAAAAAACTTGCAACGTATAAAATCCTAAGTAAAAAATCAAGTTGCATGTCATATCAGGAACACTGCCCACCTAAACATTTCAGACCTTGCTTTCTGTTATAATTTGAAAGCATGACACACCCACAGCTTCATACTCCAGAAGTAAGAGCTATAATAATAGTCAGTATTACATTAATTGCAGTAGTTGTTAGATTGTAGGTGTTTTCTTGAGAATACTTGGATAAATTAGGAGTATTTATCTGAAGATGCCTCCTTCAATATTCTTTCATTGTAATGACCCTCAACCATCTCTTGAAGAAGGGATTAAGATGAAAGGGATGCAATAGATACCCATGGTAAGACAGAGGTTTCCTGAAGTTTGGGCAAAAAGATGCAGCAACAAGAGACAGAGCTGAACTGGTGAGAAGTAGAAATCTGATTACATATCAGACTGCTGCATTAATTCTCATAAGATTATCTTTCTTGCATTAGCAAAGCTCAAGTGAGAACTTCCATAGTTCTTATATTTTCACCCCCTCCCAACATGTCTGTAGGATGAGACCCTATGTGTTCTCCAAACAATTTCCTTTGAGCCCACAGAATGTTTCAACTATTATTCAGAGAAGGAAACAAGATCTCACCCATTTATTAATCAAAATGTGAAATGTAAAAAAAATAGTCTAAACACTCTTGTGTCTTGGGAATAAATCATTCCCAAGAAATAAAGGAACTTAAAATTGTGATAACAGGCTGAGTACTTTTGTAGAAGTAGAGAATGACCACTTAGACATGCTCTTTTTACAAAAACATATATGAAATAAATAGAATAACTGACTACCTGACTTGTCTCACATGTCAATGAAAAGTACTCACTGCAATATCTGTTACTATCTCTAATGATCCATTTCTACATGGTTATTTTACTGCATTTATGACAACAGAATAAATAATTTTCTCTTTTTAAAGTTATCAGGCTAAATCAGGTGAGCTTTACTCAAGAGAGAGAAATTTGTGAAATTGGTACCCTTTTTATCTAACTGAATAGTAGTATTGAATTAAAAATTAACCTTAATACAACTCATTACAAATTGGATATCTGAAAAACAAGATTTGACAATTTGGTTCAGCAAATATTAGTGATGTACAATTTTGCTTTCACTTGCGGAGTACATTCAGTCCTAAGAAAAACATTGATGATAACTTTAAAGAAGACTTTGGAAGTATGATGGTGCCCTCTCTCCTTAGCCCATGTTATTGTTTGCTTTTTTTTTAAATGCACATAATTACATTTGAAAGATACCCCTTAGAAGATAGTTTGTGCAATCTCAGTGATTCCATTTAATAATCCTTTAGAACATAAAAAAACAATTCTGAATAAAATATCCTTCTCAAAGCCTACGTCAAAGGCTATCCACATGGAAGGCTGAAAAATAATCAAATTTTGCATTCTGTCCTTTCAACAATACAACTACACTTTCAAATATGCTTTGTTGTTTTCTTTTAATTCAGTAAAATTAATCTTATAGATGTAGATGCCAGATTTGCATTAATTAAAACTCCACTGTAGAAGCCAGGCTTAATTGCAATCAAATTTGCTTAATTATGCATGGCGAGAGATTCCCAAATGAGAAAGGTTTTAGTAAGGATTTTTGTTTTTTATACTGACAAAATAAATTGAAATTGTCATTTTTTGTGTTTTATGTAACACTTGTAAATAATTTGTGGAGCACCTTAAGTCTTCTATGTAAAGCAATGTTATTGCTTAAGTAATTATAACAATCTGCATTTTTCATTGTTAATTGTGGGTGTCAGCCTCATTAATTTTAATTTACAGCCTGTAATGAAATTAAGAAAATTTTGTGCTGATCTGCTGAAACTTGTCTTTTAGGATGTTACTTAATAAAACTAAAGTTTAGAAAAGTGAAGAATTATACTTTTCTTGACAATACACAAATATCAAAATTCTCCCCTCTCTTACAGATTTGGCTTGAAAATATTAAACAGAGAGCCAATAAAGCAATTTTTGACCATCAATTTTTGACTAGCAAAAATAGACTGAAAAATCTCAATTTGCATGTTTTGCACTGCAAAGAATGATTATCTGTGAGAATATGCTCATAAGATGCCGCTTTATGGCCAACACACATCATCTCACAAGGATTGTGCGTAAAACCTTTCAAATCTTTGCAGGTTTTATATTACCTTTATATCATTCAGTTAGCCTAGGAAGTTTAAAGCTGTATGCATTTAAAAAAACTTAAAAGACAAATGTAAAGCCCCAAAACCCTCAAAGAAAGTAAATATGAAATCTCTTATTTTTAGTGCCTAAGTGTTGCATAATGAAATGTGTCTGGAACAGGTGCAGAGATTTTTTTCCCTGCAGTTGAAAACATGAAGCTTTGTATATTTTTGTATAAAAATAGAAAAACTCTGAATTTCATGTATAGCTTGTATAAACAATAGCCATACCACACCACAGCAGGAGTGACTGCATTATGATTTTTACTCTCCTAATGCACATGGTTATGACCACTAGTTCATTGAGGTCGTAATTCAGCAAGGTGTTTTAACACATGACAAGTTAAATGGAGAGAAGTCCAACAGAAGCCAATGGGATTATTCATGTGGTCAAAGTTAAGTGCTGGCCCAGATGTTCACTGCCTTAGGGTATATTACATTTAGGGGCATATCCAAACAGGGGGTGGGGCATGGGGGGCACCCTACTTTCAGTCAAAGATGCCATAAGAGCAGTTAGCAGGGACTTTTCTTTTTTTTAAGTCCCCCAAATTGAATTGGGCAGAGATGGGCAAATGAGAATAGGATGGAATTCAACGCGGACTAGTGCAGGGTCCTGCATCTAGGGAGAAGGAACAAGCAGCATACCTATAGACTGGGGAACTCCCTTCTTGTCAGCACAGATGCAGAAAGGGAACTTGGAATCATTGTTGACTCCATGTTGAACATGAGCTGCCAATGCTAGGAAACTGTCAATAAGGCTAACTGCACCTTGTCATACATCCATAGATGCATTGCAAGCAGCTCCAGGGAGGTGATCCTCCCCCTCTATGCAACATTGGTCAGGCCACAGTTGGAGTACTGCATCCAGTTTTGGCCACAATACTTCAAGAGAGATGTGGCTAGCACTGAGAGGGTCCAGAGGAGGGCCACTCGCATGATCGGGGGCAGCAGGGCAGGCCATATGAAGAGAGACTAGAGGGCCTGAACCTATTCATCCTCCACAAGAGAAGGCTGAGGAGGAATCTGGTGGCCATTTACAAACTCACCAGGGAGGATCAGAAGGGAATAGGAGATGCCCTGTTCCCCTGGGCACCACCCAGGGTAACTAGGAATAACAGCCACAAGTTGATAGAGAGCAGGTTCAGGCTAGTCATCACGAGATATTACTTTATGGTTAGAGTGGCTAGGACCTAGAACCAACTTCCAAGCGAAGTGGTGCTCACTCCTTCTTTGGGGGTCTTTAAGAGAAGGCTGGCTAGACATCTGACTGAGGTTATATGACCCCAGAATCCATTCCTGCCCAAGGCAGGGGGTCGGACTTGTTTATCTGTTTAGGTCCCTTCTGACCCTTGCTACTATGATACTATGAATTAAAATTGTCTCTCTTAGTTTCCCTTAATGATCAGTGGCAGCTCCTCCCTCCCGTTCTTTCAACCTCTTCACTCACCATTGCTCTTGTCCCTGGCAGCCCACTCCAGACAAGCTCCAGGGGGAGCTGGGCTTAGCCAGGAACAGTGCCAGCAGCAGATGCATTCCTCTTCCCTGCTGGTCCCCCTGAGAGCAGATGCAGGGAAAGTGTACCTGCCTGTTGCCACTACTGCTGATGCTACTCAGTCTTTGGCTGAGCCCAGCTCCGTGTGCAGCCTGGCCGGAGTGAAGCAGGAGTGGCTCTGGGGCCTCTCTTCCCCCAGGACTGAGATCAATAGGGGACAGTGTAGACAGTGGCAGCAGCATACAGGGAAGGTAGGGAATGGGAAGGGAGGGAATATGCTACTGAGCATGGTGGGGAAGGGAAGGGGATATGACAAGGGAATTCTTACCTGATTGAGGGACTTCAATAAACACTCTGGCTGCTGCTCCCATGGCACAAACTGTCCACCCCGGAGAGGGTGGGGCAGGAAGAAGACTGGGGCTGGGTGCAGCCACCCCTGTGGTACCAGTTACCATATGCCTGTTTATAAAATCCTGGATCCACCTGTGATTACATTAAAGTCAGATTTTGCAAAAAAACTACTACTGGATATTCCTGCCACTATAAGCAAGTCATTGATTGTAATTGTTTGTAGTTTTGGATTCTTAGCTACATTATATCCTCAACATCACCTTATCAGTGGTAGGCTTAGGGATCTGCATTACTTAGTAAAAGACTTGTGTCTTCATTTATTAGATCACACATCTGTGCTATTATAATAATGTTAATGTACAGAATAGTCACTGTGCACAGAATTCTGCCCAACTTTCAACGGGAATTCTCTCTCAGAACAGTTACAAATTGAGCCCAATATCTACAAAATCCATTAATTTCTCAAGGGTGAAGATTTAAATCTCTGTTTATTTAAATAAAGTATTTTTGTTCTACAATAACAAAATAAGAACATGATAAAAATTTGCCATACATCTTTAGCTGTTGAAATATAACATTAAATACAATGACTTTTAACATGGTAATTTTAAGGCATTTAAAAAATGGTTATTTAATGTCAAAGATAGAAATGATCAAAAATACTCTAAAAAGAAATTTTGTTCCATTAACATTTAAATGCATCCTGCTACTTCGGTCAGTTGAATATCATCCTGTCTGATTTATCTTTTCTTTACTTTGTGGCTTTTTTTCATTTTTTAAAATTTCTGTCTTCAGTGCAGTTGCAAGTTTTTTCTATGTCCTGCTGTCTTTTTCTATTGTTCTTCTAACTTCCTGTTAACTTCATTCATATTCTCACAACCATCTTTCTATTTTTTCCTTCATTATAGAGTCACTTGCCACTTTTTTAGGCTCCGTTTCTTTTGAACAAACCCCAACCACTCCCCCTCCTTTTGTTTCCTGGCTGTGCTTCCACACATGATTTTATTAGGCTGCAACTTTATTAATTTAGCTGGGACTCTCCAATGATAACTTATCCAACACTAGTAATAATTCTTTTATTAATTGTTTCAACCACCCTCCAGAGCTGGTTTTCAACCTACTTCTGTGAATCTACCACCACCACTAGTGTAAAACCTAAGCAGTTAAGGAAAGCAGTTACTTAATGAGATATTAGAGAAATGTCTACACCTTTTGTAGAAATATTTAGGGTTATCCTCGACTAGTTACACCAACTGACCTTTCCCACCTTCTTTATTTGTGGTGATTGTACACACAGGGCACAAAGCATGAGAGACAAACAGAGGGCAGAATGATTCATGGAAGGTCTCTGCTTCAGGAAGCGTCCTTCTTCAATTAGCTCTAATGACTGGCAGTAGAGACAGGAAGTGGGAAGCTAATTATAAGAAGATGAGAGATTATTGTTGGTGGGCTTCTTATAATTACATGCTATGGCACTTCGGTTAGTTCTAAACAGACTTTGGAGAGTAGTATGCTACAGGAAAGCTTAACCCGAGACCCTGACACTCAGAAAAAGCTTCTGAGAATGGGCTGGACTACCACCAGTAGGAAGGTAAGGGCCCAGAGGCAGATTAAGATGTTTTGGAGCCTTGGGTGAGAAGAGGATTAGGGCCCCCCTTGAGGGGGAAGGAGTCTCCTCTCCTCTCCTCTCCTCCCCCTCCCCCCATGGGAGCTGGGCTTTTTTTTTTTAAGTAAAATTTTTCATGTTCCAAGCCAAATCAACCAAATCAATTCCAAATCCATGAGTGATTCAAGAACCATAGTGGCCCTACTACTAGCAAACATCCTCCACCCCCACCTGGGGCTTCAGATGTTTCCAAATCATTTGGCAGATGTCCTATGTGCAGGCCCAAGCCCAGAGGCTTGGAGTTCAGATGCCCACGAGTTTCGCTTACCCTCAGCCATATGGCCACAGGAACAAGCTAGAGAGGAGTCTCTCATTTCCATAAAGTGAGTGTAAAGCCAAGATCTTCCACAGGAAATGAACATGGGAGGGTAACTATACATTACCTCTGTAGGTACTACCCATGTCAGCAAAGTAACTATCTCCTGTCCTGGGAAAACTACTGTGGTGATCATAGTATTTCCCCTGCCAGGTAAGTAAGCTAGGCTCCAGAAGAAGAAGAAACATTGTCTGCTCTTGGTGCTGCTGCTACCTGGGTGTGTGACCTAGTTCACAATCACTTGCTGTGGCGAGTTATGGTGAGCAATGTGGAGTAAGTGAGGGGGATGATGTATTTGCATATTCCTGGTATATGCAAAATAGGTATGCAAATTAATCTTTTTGTCTGCTTTGTATTGTTTACCATGGTGGGCCAGTGAGTGAATGAGAACTGGGTGAAAAAGGAATAATTATCATATACCTAAAGCCACCTTCTCCCCAGGCATCGGGGTGGGGAGGGGCAAGGGGCTTGGGCCCTGGGCTGGTGCGTTAATCCATAAGGAATTTTATATGTTCTGGAGCAAATATGGGCTACAAAAGGAAAGCCCAGAGACAACGTCCAACCACAGAAAGATACAGAAGGCAGTCAGAGACAGGCTATCGACTTTGGAGATGCTCCCTGAAGACAACTACCAGGTCGTCTGGGACCGAATCTTCCACAAGGACCTCCAAAAGGACCACAAAGACTTGAACTGGCTAATAGCTCACTGCGCACTCCAAGAGAGGGCATCAAGACACCTTGAGGGGCAAGGCACTCGACCCAGCTGCCCCAGGGAAAGCTGCTAAGGCACATGAGACACCTCCTATGTTTTTGCCCCTATGCCAAGGGTGTGTGGAAAAGGGCAAACTGACTCTTCACAGAGGTGACAGGAGTCAAACTGATGACAAGGGAGGCGGTGCTGTACAGACACCTGACTAAACATCAGGGGTCCCTGACAACCTGCTTCAACCAGTTCGTGTCCTGTGTGAGGAGCGCCCTGTGGAAATGCAGGAACCTCCTGAGGTACAGATGCACAGAACTTGAAGAAACAAACTGTGTTAACATGTTTCTGGGTGAGCTCCAGTCCTACTACCAGAAATCAGTGGGAGAGGACAGAGAAGATGCAGCCAGCTCCACCTGGAAGAGAGACACCCAGCACAGGCTGTTCAAAGCCCCCCCAAAGGGGGGGGGGGACAGGGATGACATAGAGGACAGCAGCACCACCGGACCTGGAGACAGTGATGAAGAAGGCAACAGCATCATCATCAGCGGAAGCAACATAGACAGTGACAGGAACAAGGGCAGTGAATGAACTGAAAATATAAACCTTCCGAAATGGGGCTAGGACTAAGAGACTACAGTTGAGTTAGGAAAAGGACTGTGGATGGGTGAGTGGGTGTACAGGTGCATGGTTGTGTTTATTGTAATGTGTACCGATGCACGGGTTTTAATTGCAGTTCAAGGTATGTGAAGGAAAGCTTATGCTAGATGCTCTCTCTCTCTACAGACACACACACACACATATTTTGTAAAAATCCATAAGGAACTTTAAATGTGGATGGCTAGTTGGCTTTGAAGCAGCCCGAAGTAGTAATATAAAAACACCTTGAGATTTCTGATCTTAATCTTTACCTTGAATACCTTCCTCTACCTACACTTCCAACTCTGGTTAATGATGAAAGGGAACATTTTGCAGAAAGAGTACCTGCAACTCGCTCCTGTGACATCAAGGAAACAGAATAAGAGTAGGCATAGTCTAGATGCACATACTCTTCCCCAGAGGCTTATGGTATGAAGGCTCACCTGAGTCTCAGTACAGCAGCATAACTAGAAGTGGGCAAGAGAGCCAACAGTCCCAGGTGCCAATTCAGAGTGGGAATCAGAATGATGCCTCTCCCCTGTAGTCTTTGCCACATCTGGAGCAGTAGGAGAAGCCCTGTGCCCACCAGCTGTGTGCCAGGACACAGCAGGAGCAGCCCTGTGACTCCCCGCCCTAAAAGATAAGCAGGAGAAGCCCTGTGCTACCTGGCCATAGGAGCCAGGTGCAGGGACACGATAGGAGCAGCTGGGGTCTTTGAGTCCTAGGAGCATGTTAGACCCTCCTATGCCTTTTTGGTACAGGACTGCTCAAGCTCTGCCTCAGCTCTGCTTCTAGGGCCATGTGGCACAGGGCTGTGGTGTCCTGGCACCCAACTCCTACAGCCCAGGGACATGGGTCTTCTTCAGCGAGGCTCCTATTGGCCAGGGTGGTACTGGGGCGTTTCAGACGCAACAAAGGAGCACACACTGCTGCTATTACCGCTCAACGTTTTGCCCTGGGTGTCAAAGTGCATAGTTATGCCTCTGTCTCACTGGGTTGCCTTCACCCTCTGAAGAAAGGGGAACTTTAAAGAGCTACTACTCATTTTTTCTGAAAGTCCAGGGGAAAAAATTATTACGGGTGGGAGTGGCTTGTTTTTTTAAAAGCCACTTCACAAGCTGTCTCTCCTCCCCATCTTCAAACTCCTTGTCCTCTCTATTTCTTTATATTTTAGTTTTACTCAAACCCACTTATTATTGACATGCTTGCTTTCTTGGTAATAAATGGCATATATTGTTATGATTCTGTACCAGTTACCCAGAGCTTTGGATCAAAAGCATTATATATGAATAATAAAATATAAAGAATATGAAGACACTAAAGTGGCAATGACTATCCCAGTTGTGGTAAAGGAGCCTGATTGTTCTGATTGTTGTTTAGGTCATTATTTACCTCAAAGGCACTTAAAGAAGTAGGTCTTTGCCCCAAAAAGACTTACAATCTAAGCCAAAGGCAGGTCAAGGTGGCACCTCAGAGCAGTGGTTCTTAACTTTAAATCCTCAAAAAATCCCAGCTCTTAGATTTAATTCATTTCTTGACTAAAGAAAAACAACAAAGCAATTCTTCTTTTGCAAATAACTCAGAAAGACCATGACACCTCACAATGTTTTTGACACTGTGGGTTATTTGAAATCTCTGTCGTTATTTTGTGAAGCATGTATAGCTGTTTCCACACCTAACAAGACTAATTCCCTGCAGCACACTTAATGTGATTTGGCAGCACCCTAGTTGAGAACCAGTGCTTTACAGATTAACCAGTTTACAGAGGCATAAACTTTGTTAAATAAAAACGGACTTTGACAGATGCTGTATCCATTTCCTCCATGCTGCAGGAGCCTTTTGCAGGTGCTCCTTCTACAGAAAATTCACTTCCTTTATGAAAGCGTATTTCAAAGTAGCATCTCTAAGGTGCCACACTAACCTGCTTTCTGCGACTTCAGATTAACCCTACTAACTGCCTCTAATCTAAGTAAAGAAATAGATAAAGACTAGTAGGGGGGGAAAGAAGTAAGCTAGTGACTGAAGCAAAATGAAAAACATCTGAATTCCTTATTCATACTCTTCTCCTTTATTAGTTAATTGTTCTTCCTTCTTTCTTTTCTCTCCTTCTACTTGCCTTGCCCTCTAATCTTGGAATCTGAAACATTTCCTGCTGAGTGGAGGAAACTCCTGTGTGAGCTCACAAGTTTTTAAGGCACCAGAGAAATGAAGTTGAAAGAATAAACAAGGCAATACTATTATGATATTTCAGTATTTGTCAAAGAAAATCACAGACACATTTGAGGCCATATTTTTCTGCTATATGGAAAGGTATATCCATACCTGCCTGTGAAGAAACTGTTGTTCCATTAATTCTGAGCAACAGTGATCCCTCTCCTTAGACTCCTCCTCATCCTAGGGAAAATTATGTAAATGCTAAAAAATTATTCAAGAAAGGTGTTAAGTGATTTGCCAAAGATCACACATGAAGTCTGTAGTAGACTTCCAATCCTGTGCTTGAGCTATAAGACACGATAGTTGTCATAACAGATGATGTTCTGCTCAGAGAGCAATAAAAGTGTGCAATTTGTTGGATGTGTGATAAAACTTTCTACAAGAAAAATTGGACAGAAATCTTCTCAGCCTTTATTTCCCAACAGCTAAGCAGGTTTTCCTTCTCAAATGGAAACCAGCCAGTAACCTGTACATAAACACTTCTCCAGTCTTCACAAGTTTGACGTTCTTTCTGAGTGATGTGTGGAGAACAATAGCAAATCAGAGAAGAAAGGCCCTTAAGAAATTAATTATAATTTGCATGCAACCTGCAAGCTACTTTTTCAATACTGTCTATGACTTTTTATGTCTTCTTGTGGTAGAAGCCTTTATTTCTGGTAAAATAATAGTTAGGCCCACCATAATATAGATCCTTTAAAAAGCTGAACACTAGTTCTGTGTTTTGTGTTTATAAATAAACACAACTGCAGATCTTACTCTTTTACAGTTTTTGCCAAGTATATTTCCCAAGTTTTAATACATAGAAAAGACTCTTATGCCACCGTGGAAAGGGATGAAGGACTGAATAAAGCTGAGGGGGGGAAGTTATTTCCCGTTTGTCCCCACAGTGACCAAGGAACTGGGCATCAAAACAAGGAGGCAAAAAACACTTTAAAAATGAAAAAAAAATCCAGGGTCTCTCTGTTTTTTGTCCTTACTGAAAGCATGGAGGTATTGCACAAATAAAAGTGATTTAAATACACTGCATAACCCTAACACAATGGCCTACGGAGCCTGCTAAAACTGTAGACTACAACCCTAAAGTACCACCTTTCAAAATGGAGGATGGCTTTGGTTTTCGCAGGCATACTCACAACTTAGTCTAACACAATGGTACCTGCTTCACACACTGGTCTGGGGATAAAATATGCCAACCGAGGGCATAAAAAGTTGGAATTGCACAGCTGAAATACTGACTTTTTGCCGACAGGAGAAAATACTCTCTCTAAGCAACTGTGATATTTCCATACAATTTGTTTTAACCAAACATGTCTACTTGGCCTGATGGTGTAATTCAACATAGCAGGTTTGATATTTGTTGAAGACATGTAAATCAAGGTGACAGCAACTTCCTTAGGGGTGGAGCTTGCATTCAAAGATCTGCTGTTCTCTTCTTTTATATACTCAACTCATTAGGAAAATGAATAGTTGTGAGAAGTGACTGTGGATTAACCGAAAAGAAGAAAAATTAAAGAAGCCCTGCTTGGGAAATGAGGGAGGACTTAAGCATATATCTATAATTAACTAAGAGACGTAGAATTCAGAGGAATTGGATTTTGACAGGAAGCTGATATGTAATACATTGCCTGAGGAATCACAGAATATTGTTCAGAGAGACAAGTAAATTGTAGGTAGGAAACAGAATTAAATTCTGACAGAACTATAAAACTAAACTGGAGGCAAGTGATTGTTCTGCTGGCAAGATACAGGATGCTGATGCATTTTGAGCTAACGCTGTTGCCAAATCCTGCAGCGTTGTCATGTCTTGTGCTGTTTAACATTGTCTCAAAGCCCAGCTCTTGGAGTTATGCTGTATAGGAAACATACCATCTCTCACTAAAAAGCAGCCTGTTTCTAGCCCTTACAGTAGGCAAAGGTCTAACTAGCTTATTTTGCACCCAGGGCAAAATCTTGCTGGGGTCTGAGGGAGGATGGGGGTTCTAGGGTTACCTGTTCTGGTGATTCACAGTCCCCATCTGCTGTTAGAGTGGGGTGATCTGCCTAACCCAGGCTGTTGCTGCTGCTGCTATAGCAGTAGGGGCTGAGCTGCTACAGTACCACCATGGACTCCCTTAGGATCCTCCATTCTGCCACCCCTTATAAGTGGCTGTTGCCCTATCTGCCACCCCAACTTACAGTATTGATGGGAGGAGAAAATCTTAAAACACATTTTTGACTGTTTCCTAATGGTTGAGAACCCAAAGGTGACTAGAAATAACTCCAAATACATTCTTTTTTCCTTGAGTGTTTGGTATTGGCAATATTGTGTTAACTAGTGCAAGTCTTCATACAATTAAGTGAAAAGTGCATATGTTTATCAGGGTAACATGAGTAGGGCTAGACAGATTTCTTTTTGTTGAAAGACCAAAAATGATTGAAAACCAAAACATTTCAACTGAAAAGTGCTGAAATCCAAAAAGTTCAATTGTCTGATGGAATATCATTTTTTTGACAAAAGAGACAACTTTGCATGAACATTTTTATTTAGTCAAAAGTTCTCCATTTCTTTCAGAAATGTTTCCAACACAGAATTTTCAAGCAGCTCAAAAATTTAGCTTACCATTGATAGAAATGTTGGCTGAACAGCACAAATAAGTTAGGTACACCTGGATAAGATAAAGCACATAATTACACTGGACGGTAAGGGCCTGTAGTCATGGCAATAAAGAGATGCCTTATCACACTGGGTACTCCAGCAGACGTTGTGGGTGGTACAAGTGCCTTTCTCCTTTGTGTCTGGTTGGCTGGCTGGACAAAAGGATAAATGGGGGCCAAAGTCCTCTTCCTGCTAGCTCTAGAGAGATTTGTACCCTAGAAGCGCTTGAAGAGTTCATGTATTATGACAGTGCCCAGATGTCATAAAAAGAAAGATAGAAAAGTTTCATGCTTTGTGAAAAAAGGACAAGGAGGTAATATATTGCTAATGGTTACCTTGGAATCTATGGTGATCTGCTCCTCATACTATTTAAAATATATTAAAAATAAGCAGCATGCATGATAGGAGTCTAAGTTCTCTGGTTTCCCAAGAAAAGAGAGGGCCATTAGAAGAGTAGGATAAATTAGCTAAGAAGTTAAATATGTATTTTTGCCCAATTCTTTAATGTAGAAGATATAAGATAAGAAAGCTCAGTTTCCAAAGTAATTCTTTATGGCAAAACAAAGTGTGGCCTTGTCTGGAAGTGAAATCTCTGAAAAAGAAGTTATGGGGCAATCCCTCAAGTGAAGAAAATCAGTTTATTATTCAAAAATGTATAGAGTATTAAATGATGGAGACACTGACAAGGACATGTAGCATATCCTTATAAACCACAATACTTCCTGAACACTGGAAAGTGACTAAGATGAAGCTTGTTTTTAAAAAAGCATCAAACTGATATCCTGGAAATTACTGACTGGTTAGCGCTAAAATGGTACTGGTGAAACTGATCAGAAATCAAATTAAAGTTAGAACAGGACAACATTTGGGTAAGTACAATATAAATGGCAAGGAGAAAACAATAAGACTACTGTAAGGGAAATCTGTGCTTCTCTATATGTTAGAAGATTCTGAAAAAATTAATAAGACAGTAGATGAAGGTGACCTCGTAGACATAATTTACTTGGATTTTCAAAAAGCTTTAGAAAAGGTCCCTCATAAAAGAATATTAAAGATAATAAATAACAATGAAGCAAGGGGCAAAGGCTTGTCTTGGATTAAAAAGTGATTAGATGATAGGAAACAAATAGTTATAACCTCACAGAAGTGATATATTAATAATGGAGCTTCTCAGAGGTCAGCATTGAAGGTAGAATTATTTCATATATTTTTAATCATTTGGAGGAGGAAGTGAATTGCAAGATGGCATATTTTGCTAATGACACTATATTGTTTCAGGATGTTGTATAAGTAACCTCTTGGATATTCCTATAATTGTAAAGGTGGTCATGACACACTACAAAAATTCCAAAGACTCACATGTATCAGTGTGAAAGCGGTTGGAAACAATAATCACTGTGTACATAGTGCCACTGCAATAAGGAACTCTGTCAACTTACTCAGGATGTCCAAGTGAAGTAAGGTTGCCTAAACAGCAACAGTTCAACCCTATCTTCATCTTAAGTTTCACAAATCAAACGGATACACAACATGCTATGAGATCTAATTTAGGGACAAGGAATCTCTACATCAGATTGCATGCCAACCTACAATGCTTTCTGAATGACATGCCTTCAGTAGACAAGTTCCATGAAGTTCTTCATAACATTCTTCACCGAATACCTGGCTGAAACTAGTTGTGACTAATTAGACATGCAGCATCCATCAGCCAGGTGTCAGACAAACAGAAATGAAAAGCTCCTTCATTATCAGTATATGGATTGCTGGTGCTGCACTGGTTACAAAAAATCCTTACACTTCATCTTATCCTCCAAGATTCAGCAGTCTGGTCCAGACTCCAGACTACATAAAATCTCTCATCAGCACCACCAAGAATGAAAAACCTCAAAATTTGCAATCAAGCTACAAGCCCACAATGAATGGCATTGTTCTACACTGTTGTTCTCATTAAAATGGTCACGAAAAAGACATTGCTAACACAGCTAAGAACTTCCAAGACAGGCTACAAAACCATCTACCCAGCCTTTAACCCCAGGGAAACAATCCTGTCTTCTAATAGCTTTTCTATTCAATAAACTTCTTTAGGACCAATAAAGTCCCCCACTCACAAAGTAAATAGAACACAAGCTAAGATGGATTAAAACAAATACTGTACCTTCCAATATCACACTTGCCTTTATATGGAAGAATAAAGTTAATGGTAAAGAATAAGATGTTTCCATTCTATACACAGTCTAACACTCCTCATCCACCATGAGTTTTCCATCTCCAATGGGATGCTAGACCTCCATGAAAAACATTCTCTATGCCCAGACAAGTTTTAACATGCACCAAAAGGAGAGACTGTATGGGTGCTATACACATGCTCCAACACATTCTAATTAGAATAAATTGGAGCAGACTCAAGCATCCTAATTAGAATGCTTCAGTGTGCCACAGTGCCATGTGTATTCAGTGTCCCACATTTCAAAATGGCAGCAGGGGTGTTTTAGTTAAAACTCATCAAACGACCTTCAGTTTTGGGTTGGGGGTGGGGGGTGGATCCTGCCTGCACTGGCTCTGGCCCACATGTGGGAGTACTCTGGCAGCCTCTGAGGAGACTGCTGAACCACCCCTCTCCCCAGCCTCAGCCCCCACCCCAGCTCCAGGGCTGTCAGCTGGGGAGGGAAGGGGAAGGGGAAGGGAAAGAAGCAGCCAGCACAGAGCTTCTGGCTGCTTTTGAATAGCCAGAGCTGGGGTGTGGAATGGAGCCCCCTCATGTCCATTCCCAGATACCCCAGCTGATGTATTGGGGGGAGGCAAGCCAGGCCTATGAGATGAGGGGACTCTGTTCCACCCTCTCCCCCTCCTCTCACCTCTGGCCATTCAAAAGAAGCTGGCAGCTCTGTGCAGGCTGCTCCCTCTCCACTTACTGCCCTGGGGTCATGCATGTGTGTTTAAGTCATGGCTGCAGACTGCATATAGAGGCCCTATCACATGAAAAAATTCACAAGTGTAAGCACCCTTAACTGAAAGTTGACACAAAAGCTGAACTCACCCCATGGATCTTTTCAACCCAGACATAGGAGGAAAGGTATATTGTTAAATGAGTTACGAATAATCAAGCAATTTACCCCTACATTAAAAAAGAAAAAGAAAGTATAATTTCACAACTTTATTATTTTTAGTTAGGCATTGGATAGAAATTCTGGTTCATTGTCAGCTGGCTGAAAATTACAGTATGGTGCAGCATAATCACAAACAAATATTATAATTACAAATGCCAAGGGAAATTTAGGCCATTAGGCAAAAGAAAAAAAAAGAATTTAACTGTGGAAAATTAAATTAATAAAACATTAAAGCATTAAAAACAAATCTGCTGCCTGTTATAAGTGAATTGTTCACATAACTAAAATAAAGAAACCCTTTCAATATTTGCATTTATTAATGTTACATGGCCATCAAAATGGAACAGTTAAGGTCAAGAGAAAGTTCTGTAGTAGACTATGGTCACCTAGATGTCAAATACATTCTGAAACTAATTTAAGCTTAGAATATACTATTTAAAATAATGAGATTAGGAAAATTATTATTCTTAATAAGGGTGGCTTATCTTCACTTTGTTTCCTAAGGAAACAATGCCATGGTAGGTTACCATAAAAACCTATTACATGTTATTTATCTTAGACCAGACCCAAAAAGCCTTTTTGTGCTGAAGTCAACAGGAACAATGTTAGAAAGATAAACAGCTACAAGCTTTTTAAAATCCAACCCTATATGACTGACTTGCTCAATTTCACATTGCAAATCTGTAGAACTGAAAACTGATTTCCAGTGTTCCAGTGTTCACCGATTTTAACTGTGTATCACTTAGATGCCTTCATCCCAGGGCTTGCTCTATGGAACTCCTACTAAATGAATTCAGATATTTTCCTATCACTTCTTTATTTGATTCCCCAAACATTTCAGTGAAAAGCAATTTGGGAAAACTGCAGTGTGATGAGTTCTT
Source organism: Gavialis gangeticus (assembly GCF_001723915.1). NCBI lineage: Eukaryota > Metazoa > Chordata > Crocodylia > Gavialidae > Gavialis > Gavialis gangeticus. Next base: position 94,025,235 of record NW_017729032.1, read on the forward strand.
TTTTTCCCAAATGTTGGCCTACCAAGTTGCAGAAACAAAAGACACAAGCTGACTCATCTAATTTCCCCAAGAAAGTAAAGAAAATGGAACTGATCGCACAGAATCCAGAAACCCTCCAGCCCAAAAGCCCACTGGCTTATCTACTGGCCTTCCACATTTCATTATTTCTTTTCCTTTTAATATGTTTAATTACCTACACTACAAAGCAGAGTCCGTCTGTCCTGAATTCCACATGGATCTATTTTTCATCTGCCACAAAGCTCCAATGAGTTAAAGGTACACAACTGTTAACAACAACAAAAAATTCCTAGGAAAACACAAAGCTTCAAGGACATTTTTTGTGCAGATTTGAGGACCACCTAGAACAGCCATGACATCTGTACTAACTGAAAAAGCAAATGAGGCCACAAAGGACTGTTCTTTGACCATATAATCAATTTTCCACTCAATGCATTGTTCATTCTTGGAGGCTTTAATGCTGGAATTGATTTTAACAGCCATTACAGAAATACATAAGTCAAAGGGCTCTCAACCTTTTTTTAGCATGACCAATGGAAAAAAAAAGTTTATGTATATCTGAATAAATCAATGACTATGATTCATGTACCTTATTAAAAAGGTTCTGTGAATCACAGCTTACACATGTAGCAGTGGTTAAATGGAGCAACTAGAACACAAACTGAGAAATGGCAAGATGATCATCTCTGTAATGACTGGTCTGGACCCTGATCATAAAACCATTTTAAAAACTTTCAATAATATTAAATTAACCCAGCTAAACAATGGAGTGAAGTCAGTTGTCAGAGGTTTATCGTCTTTCTTATGGAAACTTATGTTGTTTGAATGTCAAACACATTCATTTGCTAAATTGCTAAGAATGAAAAAAATCATTATTGAGATAATCTGTGATATCAAGATGTTTTTGGGAACTGGAAAATAAATATGAATGTACTGAGCAAAATAAATATGAAAACAGGAAAAAAAATGAAATGTATGACTGTAGCTAGCAGTTCTACATTTGTCAATAGAAACAAAAAGTATGAAATATATTGATGCTCAGATGTTTTTCTTCATTTTTTTAAAATTTGCTTTAACTAAAGATATACATGTCATTTGTACTCCATAATTTATAACAAATTTGTAAAACAGACAGGGCGAGGTGGCACCCAGCACAGTGCTATATGCTCTTGTTATGGGTTAAAAGTTGCCAAAAACTAGTACCAGTTGGAGAGCATCTAAGAAAAGGTTAATACTGGACCGTACTCCCTCTTTCTTCCTGGAAGAAGCAAAGAAGCTGGCAGCCATCTTGTGGCACATAGTCTTCATGAAAAAGCCAGCTGTAAGTCATGAGCAGGGGTCCTGGTTTTTCTCTGTTTAAAAAATACAAATACTCTGATAAACTCTGTGAGTTCTCTGATTTAAAAAAACCCAAATCCACATTTTCCCACGATTAAAATGAAACACCACTATAGATATAGGTATCAGTTGAACACAATGTTGTATTGACATATTTACAATTTAAAGCCATTTAGAAGCCTACTAGGCTAGGGACAGACATTCAAAAAGCCTGAATTGATTCAATCTGTGCAGGTTAATCTAACCTGACTAGGCTGAACCAGTTTGTAACTGGACAGACATTCTCTCTGAACTGAGGAAATTCAGGCACATGCCTGCAGTGGCTCAGGCTAGAAGCCGGGGTGGGGGGCACTAGAGCAGCCCTCCCTTCCCTTGCATGCTGCTGAGCTAGGGGTGCATGGCCACGCCCCAGAAGGATGCTTTGATTAGAGAGGTCTGCCTGTACCATCCCAGGCTTTTCTCCACTAGCTGCTCAAAAGGCGGGAGTGTTGCCAGACCCCAGCCCCCTGCTAGCACTCTGGGGCAACAGGGGATGTACAGTGAATGCACCTGGTGATGATACAGAGCTTTTCAACCTGCCTCCCTGCTTCTTTATACTGTCTGCAGCAAACTGACAGGAGAGCAAGCCTTCAGGCGGGTGATAACAGTGTTTATCATCCCCATCAGCAAAACAATAGCCTCTCTCCATTAGTTCAAACTCTTCTTAAACAGCTTTTTCCAAGGGATGTTACCAGCTGATTAGCCCCAAAAAGCCCTAAGTGGTCACTGTTCTGTCTGCCTGTCCCAGTGAAATTGGAGAGACACACACACACTAACACCTCTCAGCATTAGCTAGCATACCACATGCCTATGGTCCATGGGGCTGGGGTCCATGCTATGGGAGATGGGAGGGACAGAAGGAAGGGATTCCTGCTTGAGCAGTGAGAAGCAAGTGGGGGTTAGGGCCAGGGAAAGCCAAGCAGACCCTGATATGCCTGCAGTCTCTACCGGAGCTCCAGCAAGGGAGCAGAGGGGAGGGGAGGGGCCAGCTGTGCTGTGGAGCAAAGAGCCACACCCAGTCTAGAGAGCATGCCAGGATGCTAGGGGAGTCTCATTTAACTTAAACCAGCAAGGTACCTGGGACAGACATTGCTTAAACTAGTTTAACCCAAATCAGTTAAGTCTGATACTGCATTCAACCAGGTTTATCTCAAACCAGTTTCATCCATTTTCAAATTGGCTTATGTGCACTGAACATTTGCTGTTACAGGTTTAAACCAGTTTCTGATCACTTAAACTGGTTTATGTGTAATGTCTGTCCCTAGCCCTAGTACCTCAATCATTATAATAAAATAAATTTCAAATACCTATAAAATTTTGTATATGATTTTGAGTTTTTTATCATGGAAAATCAGAACATCCCCTGCCCGCTTCACTTACCAGGATGTGGGTCCAGCTGCAGCTGTCATGTCCCGCCAACTGCTTTGTGGTGCTGAGAAGCCCTGATATGCCAGTACCCTGCTCATGCTATTGCCCCTCACTCCAAACCTACAGCCCCCCCGCTATGCTGTTGCCCCGACTCCCCACCCACAGCCCCCTAGCCCTGCCAGTGACTCTCACTCCAGACCCATAGCCCCTTGACTCTGCCAGTGACCTTCACACTTCACCCACAGCTCCCCAGCCCTGCCAGTGCCCCTCACTCCCCATGCACAGCCCCTAACCCTATTATAGCCCTGCTGGAGGGGGCCCCCAGCTGCCAAGGCTATGGGGCCAGAGACCCAAGTCCACAGCCCCTTGCCCCCCAGTTCTGCCTGTGGGAGGTAGTGGCTGCTACAGCCCAAGTGGAGCATAAAGCCCAGCTCTCTCTCCCCCATGGGTGGCACCATTGGAGTGGAACCTGTTGGAAGGCATGGATGTGGGCTGGCAACTACAGGCTCGGGGCTCCCCACCCTGCTGCCCTTCCCCTGGGGGCATCTGCAGCCCAGCAAGCAGGACCTGGTGCAGCCGGGCAGAGCTAGGTGGGGAAGCTTGGTGCTGCTGCCAGGAGCCCCATATTATCATAGTGAGGTCCTCCCTGCCCACCCAGCAGCAGTGGAGGGAATAAGACTGCGCCACCATCCAGATGGGTAGGGTGTGCCTCACCATCTTGGTGCAGGGCTCCCAGTGGTGGTACTGAGCCTCCCCACCCTGCTCTGCCCTGCTGTGCTGGGTCTCACCAGCTGGGCTGCAGAGGCTCCCAGGAGGAAGACAGTGGGGTCAAGACCTCACAGCAGCCAGCCTCATCTGCCTGCACCCAGCACACAAATTTGGGGGCATATGCCCCCCAAGAGTGCGTCTTGTGGCAGACAGCCAAATCCCCCACTGCCCCCTGGACAAATCACCCATGACTCTGTCCTGTTCCCCACCCAGGCTCTGTGGCTGCGAATTCCTACCCTATCCAGGGCCCGAAGCCCCAGGCCCCATGCACCAACCCGGCTGGGCAATGCCCCCAGCCCTGCCCAACACCCTGACTCCCTCCCTCCTTCCCTTCATCCCTCCTTCCCTCAGTATGGGCGCCTCAATCCCACCCCTCCCCCACTTACCTGCAAGGAGTTGTGGGATCTGGGCTCCATGCTGCCTGGCTACCATGTGCATGTGGTGCCCCCTGTCTGATTGCCATCCTCCCACTCCTGCCAGCCCTTTGCAGGCTCGAACTCTGCCAGCCTGCAAGGGGAAACCTACCCTTTTTCTCCTTTAAAGGAAAAAAATCCACATTTTTCTGCAGTGAATAGAAAACCTGGATCCCTGGTCATGACTCCAGACATGACCTACCTCTTTTTTTCTACATTCTGCCTTCCAAAAACAAGGTGTGTGTCTTATTTGGGGTGTGTAAGATACAAGAAAATACATGGTGGGTGCGTATTAAAAATAATATCCATTTCTCCCCCTCCCATTGTATTTAGGATTCTGACACCAACAGAACACTAGTCATTTCACCAGTTCATGATGGAGCAGAATTTCATGAAAGAGTCTGCATTTTCTGCAGCCCAAATGTTTGTACTTTATAGCTGTGGCTTTCAAACTGGGGTACACATATCCTGGGAATATCTGGTGCTTTTATAAGAGGCACATGCCTAAATTTTAATAATGGTGGTGGGACTTCTGATTGGTCAATGTGCAGTGACTAATGGCATAACTAGACAATGATCTCAGTGAAGATGCAGAGACAAATCAAAGATAAGGGTTGCAAGCAGAAATATTTTACAGGTAAAGGGGTATGTGGCCAAAAAAGTTTTAAAATTACTGCTCCATAATATCACTGTATCCCAAAAGAGGGCTTCTGTGCACATCCACAGGTCTACTAGTCATTTTCTTCTCTATGTGCAAATGTGTTAACTGAAATAATGCTCATTAAGTACCACTATGGGAAATGCTTCCTTTCCCTTCTGTAATATTCAGGTACCAGTGCAGAGCATCTTAATATGGCTGTGTGCAGGAATGATCCAGATTTGGCCCTAATGAAACAGATTTGCAATATGACCTTTACATACATGCATGATATATAGTGATGTTCACCATTCTATTGTGAAATATGATGCTGTGATTTTTAGACTGATTCCCTTTGGCAGATGAGCCTTACATGATTAAATTGATAAGTATCAATGTACAGAAATTGTGCCAAATATAAACTACTAAAATATTATTCAGTAGGAGCTGTTGAATTTATTAAACTCATCCTCAATAACCAAGTTTAAAGAGTTGAGTTGCACAAAATAAAAATCACATAATTGAAAAATTACTGATGAAGCTTGTGATTAAAACTTTCCTATCTTACAGTGGTACACTGACCTACAAAAGACCTCTGACAATTTCCTGTGAATGTATCAGTGCGTTAAGATTTTTCATCATTTAAGAACATGCATGAAATTTATTTAGGCTGTTAGCTGTTTGTCATGGAGCCCTCAATATTGTTATAGCATAAAGGGCATCCCATCAGAAACATTCAGCATCATATCTGCTATTAAAGGATATCACCAGAGATCCTGGTTATCTATAATAAGAAAAAAACCCCAATTTTTGGATTAAAAAAAGTAATCCCAAATTCACATTTTTCCATGATTACAATTAAATGCCACTGTATATATATATATTAGTGGTGTTTCATTTTAATCATGGAAAAATGTGAATTTGGGGTTACTTTTTTTAATCTGAAAATTGGGGATTTTTTTTTATCAGAGAAAACCAGGATCCCTGGATATCTCCTTTATGTTGCTGTCTTGACACAGACATAACGTCCAATTTAGCAATCTTCACTTAGAATTCTGCATGCACAATAAAACAGTTTTAATTTTGTTTTGAACTTCAAAACAAGGAAGGTGAGAAAAAAGTGATACCTTTTGGCATCCATATTCAAGGACACCATATTCAAGGCATGGTGCCAGAGGACTGGAAAAGGGCCAATGTGGTTCCCATTTTCAAAAAAGGGAGGAAGGAGGACCCAGGAAACTATAGGCCAGTTAGTCTTACCTTAATCCTGGGTAAGCTTTTTGAGAGAATTATCCTGGCGCATGTTCACGAGGGGCCAGCAGGGGAGGTTATGCTTAGGGGCAACCAACACGGGTTCATTCGAGGCAGGTCCTGTCAGACCAA
>NW_017729032.1:94036198-94050838 GCF_001723915.1 Gavialis gangeticus
ACCAGGTCACAAAATCCTTAGACGCAGGTGTAGCAGTGGACGTAGTCTATCTAGACCTTAGGAATGGGCCTCTCACCCCATTCTCAGGATCTTGGAGTCATCATTGATGCCAAAAGGAACATGGGCCAACAATGTGGTGATGCAGTTAGGAAGGCCAACCATACCTTGTCATGCATCCACAGATGCATCTCAAGCAGGTCCAAGGAGATGATCCTCCCCCTCTATGCAACACCGGTCAGGCTACAGTCAGAGTACTGCATCCAGTTCTGGGCACCGCACTTCAAGAGGGATGTGGACAACATGGAGAGGGTCCAGAGGAGGGCCACTCACGTGATCAGGGGGCAGCAGGGCAGACCCTACAAGGAGAGACTATGGGACCTGAACCTGTTCAGTCTCCACAAGAAAAGGCTGAGGGGGGATTTAGTGGCCTGTTACAAACTAGTCAGAGGGGACCAGCGGGCATTGGGGGAGTCCCTGTTCCCCCAAGCGCTACCAGGAGTGACTAGAAATAATGGTCACAAGCTGGCAGAAGGTAGATGCAAGCTAGACATCAGGAGGCGCTATTTCACTGTCAGGGCAGCTAGGATCTGGAACCATCTTCCAAGAGAAGTGGTGCTGGCTCCTACCCTGGGGGTCTTTAAGAGGAGGCTAAATGAACACCTTGCTGGGGTCATTTGATCCCAGTACTCTTTCCTGCCATGGCAGGGGGTCAGACTTAATGATCTGCTCAGGTCCCTTCCAACCCTACCAACTATGAAACTATGACACTTTAGCATTATTTATTCATCTAATAGCATGGTTCACAGATGTTTTCAAGCTTAGTTTTTTTTATTAGTAAAGGCATAAAAGACAAATTGGGCCTCTTATACCAAGCGCTATTGAAATATGTATTAATTGACAGTACCTGCCTGAAAAAGACTCAAATATAAAAGGAAAAAAAACCCTTAAAATATGATTTAAACAAACAAGCAAGCCAAAGAAGGATGAAAAACTTGAGTTAATTAATACTATGGGATGTGTACATATCTTCCTCTAAATTCTTCTCAAACAAATATTTTAAAACACAATCTGCTTTTTAATTTCAGACAGGCAAAACTGAGTTAAAGTTCCCAGAGCAATTTTAAATCTTTCCTGTGAATGTTTATATGATCATACAATATTCAGAAATGCAATTTATAATCCAGGATCCTCGTTTTCTCAGTATGTATATGTCACTGGTAGGTATTGTGAGGCTTTGGAGACCTTTTCATGGGTGCCCTGCCTCCCAGTGACATCAGGGTGAAACCCTATTCTGGTGCCACCTAAATGGTCTGGGCACTGCCCCCTTTTTCTCTTCTCCCACATCTTTGTTGTTATCAGTTGGGGAGGCAGTTCCTGGTTGGGGCCCACAGGTGTGTTGACTCTGGGGTTGTGTTCATGGGGCTCCAAACCTCCCCTTAACCCCATCCTTACCATGCCTTCAGCCTGGGTTGATGCTGCTCCCCACAGATTTTCCCCCCACTGCCTGCCTTGCCCAGGCTGGGTCTTCTGGGCTGTGAACCTTCAGGAGGCCACTCCTGGTTTTCGACCTGGTTTCCCCCTCTTCAAGAAAAATAAACTTTCCCCTGCTGGGGTCATCCACAACTCAACAGAAAGTGCTGGCACCTGCCGGTGAAGCTCCCGAGCCTGCCTTTCTTTCTCTCTCTTTCAGGGGTCCTTTCTCTCCCCTTCCTAGCGGCTTGTCTGTCTTCTCCCCCTTTCATGGGCAGGGCTACTGGGACCTCCCCTGTGCCCCATCCCTACCCATTCCTCTGACGCCCTCACCCTAGGGTCCCGTCGCCTTGGTCCCTCTTGCCAGCATCACTCTTCTACCCTTTTCCAAGGCTCATGGTTCCCCATGCTCTGCCCCCTCTGGAGCAGTCCGAGGATGATTGCGGACTTGTGGGTCTGCCCTCAGTCCCGGTTCCAGGGCTCCTAGTCAGAGCCTTGCAGTTCCCCAGTGGCGTCCCACCTGATCACTGGTCTCCAGCGGGGTTCCTTGGCTCTTGCCAACCCCTGAGCCTGCCTCCTGCCTTACTGGTCTCCTCCAGGAAGCTGGGGCTAGAGCTGGAGCCTCCTGGCTCCTAAGCCAGCGTCTCCCACCTGGTGTTCCATCTCTCTCTTCCCCACTCCTCTCCAGCTGTTTCTCTGGCCATCTTTTGAGCAGCCCACACTGCTCAGAGGCCACGCCCCCAGCTCTCCCCAATACACAGGTTCAGGCAGCTGTGAAACCACCAAGACTGCATCTGTGCTCTGGTCTCCTCCCTGCTGCTACTCATCTCAGCTCCTATGGTGAGTGCCGTGGTACTTTGGTTAGGGGTCTGGGCCACGCTGGGGGCGCTCCTGTCTCCCCTCTCACAATATATTTCTATATGTGTGTGTGTGTGTGTGTATATATATATATATATATATATATATATATATATATATATATATATATATATATATATATATATATATATATATATATATATATATATATATATATATATATATATATATATATATATATATATATATATATATATATATATATATATATATATATATATATATATATATATATATATATATATATATATATATATATATATATATATATATATATATATATATATTTCTATGTATTTCTGTGTGTGTGTGTGTGTTTAACTTATATATTATATTATATATATGGTGTTTAACTTAAATCATGCAAAAATGTGTATTTGGAGTTACCTTTTCTTAACTGAAAATTGGGGATTTTTTTAAAATTGGAGAAAATCAGGATCCTTGCTTATTATACTAATTTGTAAATACTAAGGAATAATATAAAACAAGTACACTTTAGTTTATAAACATATAAAATCTATAAATAGGTAGTTTTATACATTTGTATATACTCTTAAGCTTAATTTAATTCTATACCCTTAGTAAGGAAATCATGGAATAGGATGGAAATTAATATGAAAAATATTAAGACAATATTATATAATTCAATGGCCTCATCAGGGCAGTAGTAAGCAGCTCTGATCACCCCATTTATAAAGAATTTTGCTGAATTATAGGGAATTCAGTGAAAGCTCATAAGAGTGATCAAAAATGAGAAAAAGAATGAAAAGATATAAACCATATCAAATGGTACAGAGAAGTAGATTAGAGGTTCCATCCTCTCCACCTCAACATACAGGAACAAGGGACATTCAGTGAAGCTACTGTGTAATACATTGCCACAAAATGAACAACCTAAAAATAAATTATGTGGATGCTTGCTTTCCTTCTGCAGCTCATGAACAGGGCCTTACCTGGAAAGAAATGTTTTCATATGCTTTGTGCATTACTCAAGGGTTCCTCATATATCTGAATGAGTAAGTGCTTCTCCTCCAGATTAAATTCTTGAAACAGAATAAGAGTAGTTCTTGAATTCTGGACAAAAATTTAGTCTACTCTCTAGGAATGAACGGTAGATAATGAATATAAAAGTCCAGAGGTAAGTAAAGAGCCAGGGGACCTGGATATAAACCAAATAAAAAGAAGAAATAAGGGAAGCCTTAACAATCTTCCCAGAGAGAAATTAGAGCAATCAGCTCATTACCTTAAATGTTTGATCACAAATGCAAGAAGTATGGGGAATAAGCAAGAAGACTTGAAAGACCTAATACAATCAGGAAATTGTGATGTGATTGGGATAACAGAGACTTGGTGGGATAGTTCTCATAACTGGAGTACTATCATGGATGGGCAGAGGTGGACCCACTGGGGTGCAGCAGCTGGGGACTTTTTAAAGTCCATAAATCCTCCTATGTGGATGGGTATAAAAATTGTTCACGGAAGGTGGGAAAAGGACGTGTTGTTGCTCAGAACATAAGAGAGACATAGGCTTGTTCTGAGGTATAGTACAAATCAGGAGTTAGGCCTGTTGAAAGTCTCTGGTAATGGTAAGAGGAAAGAACGCCAAGGATGATATCACTATCAACTGCTCTAGGCCACCAAACCAGGATGAAGAGGTGGATGAGACCTTCTTTAAAAAAAGTGAAACATCAATTACTGTGGCATCTTTGGGAATGTAACACAGCAGTGTACTGGCAGTCTATTGGGTCTGTGGTTTGTATTGGGAGTAATGTCTGGGTACAGGTATTAGACAGACCAACTCAGGAGGAAGAACTTTTTTTATTTATTGCTAGAAAACAGGAAGGAATGTGAAGGTGGAAGACAGTTTAGGGACAGTGGCTGCATCTACACAAGATGATGACTGTGCAGTTGTTACTGCACAGTCATCTAGTACTTGCATACCCAAGTACTAAATGACTACACAGTAACTCAAGTTACTGTGCAGCAGTATCACTGCATGGCTTACTGGTGATGCTGACTGTGCAGTAGCTCATTACTACTGTGCAGTAGTAAGAAATTACTGCCCAGTAAACATCTTGTGTAGATGTGGCCAGTGAACACTAAAAGACAGCATCAAGATACTAAGGAAAGGAGGGAAGGAAAGCTACAGAATAAAGAGATACTGGATTTCAGAAAAGCAAATTTTAACAAACTCAGAAACTAGTGGGCAAAATCCCTTGGGAGTCAAGTCTGAGAGGAAATGGGGAAGAATACAGAAAAGTTGCCTTCCCTTTAAGTAGGCTTTATTAAGGATGGGAGCAAATTATGCAAAGCAAAAATAGAAAGTACAACAGGAGGCCAGCCTAGCTAGAGAGTGAACTCTTCAGTGAATTAAAACTCAGAAGGAATCCTACAAGTAGGGGAATCTTGGACATATTACTAAGGAAAAGTGTAAAAGTAATACACAGGCATGCAGGGAAAAACTCAGGAAGGCCAAAGCATAAATAGAGATGCAATTAGCAAGAAATGTAAAAGGCAATAAATAAGGATTCTACAAGTATGCCAGAAGAGGAAACTAAGGAAAATGTAGGTTCCCTAATGAATGCAGAAGGCAATCTAATAATGGATGACTTGGAGAAAGGTGAATCATTTAATGTCATTTTTACTTCAGTCTTCATGAATAAGATTGGTTACCAGATGACAGTAGTTGGTTTCTTTGGAGTAGGTTGGTAAAATATCTTGGATTTTATGAGGTTGACAATTAATCTAAGCATTTCAGACTCTTCACAGAAGCAATCAAGAGTGTCCCTGAACTGTTCAACTGACTGGGCACACAAGACACAATCATCAGCATACTGAAAATCAGTAACAGAGGTGCTGGTTATCTTGGATTTGGAAGATAACCAGTTGATATTAAAGAGATTCCTGACCATGCAGTCCTGTATGCTGACTCCAGGTGCAAGTCTGTCAGCAATGAGATGTGGAATAGTTGTGATACAGAAGGAAAACTGTGTTGCTACAATCACATATCCTTGCTTGACTCCAATTCTAATAATGAAAGCTTCCTTTTTCAAGTCATTGGTTGGCTACTTACTGTTGTGTTTTGACAATGGTAACAAAAGTTGGCAGGCATCCAGATCTCATTGGGATCTTCCATAATGCCTCTCCATTGATTGAATTCTCATTGACCTTGGTCAGGACAACGAAGACTATGTAAAGATCTCAGTATTGCTTACAGCACTCCTCCAGCAGCTATCCAGCAATCAAGACAGGGGGACAGCAGTGGATGTGATATACTTTGATATTAGCAGCACTTCTGACATTTTCTCCAATGACATTACAATTAATAAGTAGGGACCTACCCAAATTGCAATTGCACAAATTTCAGGGGAATCTTGAAGTCAGGTGATCTTCATGAAATCTGTGGGGAAAAAAAGACTTACTACAAATAAAATGCTGGCTCCCCAGTGAAAGCCCGCAGCCCACGCAGAGAAAGAGCAGAGAGAGGCTGCCAGCACAAACACAAGCAGGTAAGATGGCTGCTGGTCCTGCCTCTCACTGCTGATTGGCTGAGAGGGCTATTTGTTATGCTGCTCCACCCCTCACCATAAAGCTGTGGTGAAAGGTGGGCCCGCATGACAGACAACTCCCTCAGCCAATCAATGGTGAGGGTCGGGGCCATACAACAGACAGCCCTCTCCACCAATCAGCAGTGGTGCATGGGGATACTGAAACCCTTCAGCTAATAAGAGGTTTCAGGGGCCCTGGCCATGATAAGCCCTTGAAATTGGCTGCCAGCCCCACAATCTGCCCATGAAATCAGCCGGCTACCTCCTCAAGTTGGGTAGACTTCTATAGATAAGTTAAGAAAATACAGAATAAATGAAAGTACTATAGGATGCATACACAACTGGTTGGATCATAATGTTCAACAAGTAGTCATTAATGGCTCAATGTCAAGTTGAGAGAAGGTACTGAGTGGAGCTCCCCAAAGCTCTGTTTAATATCAGTAGTATTTAATACTAGCAGATTATCCATCAAAAATGACAGGGGGGGAGGGTGGCAGGAAAAGAGCCCAGCATTCAGCCCTGCATCCCCATTTTCTCCCCTGTGCTAATCCAGCCCTGCTCCCTTTAGACCTGCCCCTGCCCCCACCAGAAGTTTGGATTTGGGACCAGGGCTGCTCTCCCTCATGCCCCCACTGCCACAGGCCCAACCCCATTACCCCCCTGACCACTGCAGGCCTTCATGCACATTGGGGTCAGGTCCGCTTCCCCCAACCTTGCCCCTGCTGATTTGGCTGTCCCCCCACCCGGTCTCTCCCCCCACTCCGGGGCCGGGGTCAGGGCCAGGCCCATGTCTGCCCTCCCTGTTTGGGCCCGGGCCTTTTCTGCCCCCCACCCCTCACAGCTTTGGGTCTGGGCCCGCTCCCCTTTGTGGCTGCAGCTGCACCCATGCCACCAGTACCTGTGGACCTTGCAGCACAGCTGGCATAAGCCCAACAGCGGTGGCAGCAGGCACGGGTCTGGGCCTGGCAGTGGGTGCAGGCTCAGTGGCAGCATGGGCATGGGCATGGGCCCAGTGGGGTAGCTACAGGTGCAGGCCCAATGGAGCAGCTGCAGACACAGGGTGGGGGCCATGGGGTAGTGGCTGCAGCTACTGGTAACCGCCCTCTCCCCTCTCCCCTGCCTCCCCTACCTACCAGCTCTTGTTGTGGGGTGAGGATGGGGGTGCTCCAGCCCCTGGCTCCAAGGAGCAGACCAGGGGAGTGAGGCCAACAGCCCTCTGTCCCCACGCTCTGTCCCCTCTGTTATGGTGGGGCTCTGGTCCCTACTGCCCCCCTCTGCCTCCAAGGAACAGGGGAGGGCCAGACAGCAAGCTGGCCTGCCCCACCCCTCCAACCCCTCAGTCCCTACTGTCATGGCTTTGACCAAAACCTGTCTTTTACATCATTTGTTTAATGCTATTCTGTGAAGAATTTTCTGTGTCCCAGTTAATTTCAGTTAATTTACATCTTTTGTACCTTTAAAATTTTCCTTCCTTTTCATAGTTTCAAAGTTAGTACAGTCGAAAGGGACCTGAGCAGATCATCAAGTCTGACCCCCTGCCATGGCAGGAAAGAGGACTGGGGTCAAACAACCCCAGCAAGGTGACTGTCTAGCCTTGTCTTAAAGACCTCCAGGTTAGGAGCCAGCACCACTTTGCTTGAAAGTTGGTTCCAGATCCTAGCCACCCTGACAGTGAAGTAGCGCCTCCTGATGTCTAATCTGAATCTACCTTCTGCCAGCTTGTGACCGTTATTTCTCGTCACTCCTGGTAGTGCTCAGGGGAACAGGGACTCCCCCAATGCCCGCTGGTCCCCTCTGACTAGTTTGTAACAGGCCACTAAATCCCCCCTCAGCCTTCTCTTGTGGAAGCTGAACAGGTTCAGGTCCCATAGCTTCTCCTCGTAGGGTCTGCCCTGCTGCCCCCTGATCATGCGAGTGGCCCTCCTCTGGACCCTCTCCACGCTGTCCACATCCCTCTTGAAGTGCAGTGCCCAGAACTGGACGCAGTACTCCAGCTGCAGCCTGACCAGTGCCTCATAGAGGGGGAGTATCACCTCCTTGGACCTGCTTGAGATGCATCTGTGGATGCATGACAAGGTGCTGTTGGCCTTCCTAACTGCATCCCCACACTGCCAGCCCATGTTCATCTTGGCATCAATGATGACTCCAAGACCCTTTTCTGCCTCTGCACTGATGAGAAGGGAGTTCCCCAGCCTGTAGGTATGGTGCTGGTTCCCCAGGTGCATCACCTTGCACTTGTCAGTGTTGAATCCCATTCTATTCTTGTCCACCCACACGTTTAACCTCTCTAAGTCCAATTGTAACCTATTCCTTCCTTCTAGCATGCTATAGGGACTATAGGAACAGGATTTTATAGTTAGGGACCTACTGATTTCACAGCACAAGTGGGCTGTGTGGCAGCTCATTTAATCTTATAGGTTCCACCCTTTGCTAATTGGCTGAGGAGCCCTAGTGGCCCTGCTGCTTTATGCTTATCAGCCAGGAGGCAAAAATGGTGCCATATTTAAAACCACAGTTTCTGCCTCCCTGCTGATCAGGAGTGAGCAGCAGGGCTCCTCTGTTAATTGACAAGGGGGTACACGGGAGAATCTGCAAGATTAAAGGAGCTGCCATGCAGCATGTGAATTTGGTAGATCCCTATTTATCAACCACTGAAAGGAATCATAGGGTGCAAACAAGTGTTTGTATGATGAAACTCAGTTTAAGCCTCCTAAATCTGAGTTGGACTCACCTCAAGCAAGCCTTCATCACTTGCCACGAGGAGCCACGGGCAACCGGAGACAAGTAACTTGGAGGGGAGAGGAGTTGACAGATATGCAGGGAGGTGCTGCCCCACCTGGGGAAAACAGCTTGGTAAAAGTTGAGGGGAGGGGTAAAAATATAACAACCCTGAGACTGTGGAGAGTGGCAGGGCCTTCCCAGCCCTAGGGGTGGGCTGGGAATGTATGCAAGCATTTGTTACATCAGGTTAATACGTGTTCAGTTGGATTAATGCATGCTGGTCTAAGTTAGTTCTTGTCAGATCTGAAGGAGAGATCACCCAGGGACTTGCTCGAGCATGTTCCAAACAGGCAACATAGAAGATGGCAGTAAAACTAAAGTGGAAGGGAAGTTGGGAGGGAAGTTTGCATAGAACAAGGAAGTCAGAAGAAAACAAAAAAATGACAATGAAGGCACATGCAAAAGCAGAGATACATAGAGCTTTGAAAAGAGCAGTTCAGATCTGGCAAGACCTGAGACATCCAGGTAGCAGGATAAAAGTCAGAATAGTGTTGGTAATGTGTATTTTATATTAATGTCAGATAGACTATTTCCATCCTATGAGCCTATCTTCTGTTTTATTAATAAGCTTTATTAATTTGCCAAAAAGAGTGCTATTTGGATGATATACATGAATAATGAATTTTAAAGAAGTATGTTTGTGAAAGTTCATTGCCCAAATATCTGACCTCTTCACTGTGAAGTAGAAGTATTCTATTGTTCTTTCAACTACACAGTTAATATGCTAAATTATTCCTTGTGCTTTGTAAGAGATCAGTTAACATTGCTTTTAGTTTTATTCAGACAGCATGTTCTAGTTCTTCTTTGCATACAAGATGCTGACAGCTTGACCTTCCTGATTATTTCCTTATAAGACCATTATCATCAAAGTTGTGCAGCAGACAATTTACAAACGTTAATATTAAAAGACCTAGTTTTCTGACTGATGTCAAGCTTTATTTACACATATGAAAAAGCAAGAAAGGAATCTTATCACACTTTGAATGAATCAGATCTAGATAAATCTCAAGATAGAGTTAGAAATGTTTATCATCACTTTTATAACAACAAGCAAGATTTCAGTAGACATCTTGAAGAATAAATTCCATATCCTTATGGACTTGGAATCCATTCTTTGAGGGGTAATTCCTTAAATTTCTGGGTTTAATTTTTACTTCATACCAATGAAATTCCAGAATACATGAAGGTAGCCAATCACCCACACAATTAAGTCGCCTTCTTTTAAAATGCAGTTTTCTGGTACTCTGATAAGATAATATATAGACTCCATATGTAGGCTCAGGCCTCTCTGTAATCCTCTTGAGATAAGCAGCAAACTCATGTGCTCCAGTTGTTGGCCTCACATCAAAGTGAAGTTTCAGTACTTTAAAATGTCTCCACATTGGTGATATCTTAGGACAGTTCTCAATTATAGACATGCACAAACCATGAGAAATAAAACGGGTAAAACCTTGCCTGAAACCTCCTAAAGCTCTGATTTCTTCTCCAAATGGAAATTTAGTGTTCATTATGTTGCAGAGGGTCAGTCAAGGTGCATGCACACAATTTGTTCTAAGTAGGTGCCATTAAGTCTGAAAATCAGGAGATCTGCTTTGCCTAAAGTTTCCCATTAAACTGAAGTCCAGCACTGCCATTTTGCATAAGAGTTCATAGTTGGCACATATACATACACTGCATTGTATAATGCTTTTCTATGGCTGAGTAGTAGTAGTAGTAATTTCTCATAGTTTTTTCTGTCTCTGTTGCAGTTTTTTAATTTTGTGCACATCTACACTCAATAAGCTTTAGAAAACACACACACACACACACACACACACACACACACACTGTATGGGTATGTGGTAAGCAGAACTTACATTCCAAGAAAAAAACCTTCTTAGACCATTTACTCCTTAGTGTATACATATATAGATTGCTATCATTATTTATTTTTGAAAGGCTTGCCTAAGTAAAGGAGGCTTAAAAATAAGGAAGAACAACAGGCTTTGGTCTTAAGGTAGCAGATAATTCTACTACAGAAAACAATTTAAAATGAAGCCCCAATTTAATTACTTGCATTAGCATCACTTCATTTTTGTCTTCAATTAAAGCTACAGGCTGGATTCAGAGGGCAAATTCCATTCAATGGCAGCTCAAAGCAGGTTTTCTCTTTTGGTTTTGGTTTTGGTTTTGGTTTTGATTCTGGTCCTAACCATGCAGACAGCTCATACTGCCAACTAAAGCTGAGCAAATAATTAGTGGAAAATAATTTAGCTGATGAATGTAGCCTTTTTCTGTTCCTAAAATATACACACACAGATAATGGTTGTTTCAAACACATTCATATGCAAGAGTACTAAATGACTTCCTTTGCAAATTATTTTAACTCTGTAGACTAATCACAAACAGCTTACTGCTTTCAATATTGACACCTCAAACAATTTGCTGTCATTGGTCAGGCAGATCACATACTACTGCTTCTTTGCTGTGGCTGGGGAGTGTGCAAGATTGTTTCTGAGTAAAAACTCATGAAGGTAAATTCTGGTTTCCTAAACAGGAATACACTATACATGCAGTTATGACACTTACTCAAGATGACATTAGGACCCTCACAGGTTTGCCCAAATGTGGTAGCTCTGCCCCCAACAGAGGGATAGTGGGAAAGGTCTCCTTTCCTTGCCACATAAACAGGAAACTTTTAATTAATTCTATGGTATTTATTCTATATGGCATTTGATCAAGGAAATAGTTATGTCAATTTACAGCCTATTAAAATAAGCCTTTAACAGTTACACAGTTTGTACATCTTATTCTATGCTTGTGTTTAACGAAACTAATTTAACAACAGACGGCCCTATAAGATGAAGAATTTGAATGGTATATTTGGGAACCAAAATACTAAAGGCTGAAAAGGGAAACGCTGACTTTAAAAAAATCATATTCAATGCATAACTAATAATGTGACCCTTATTTACTGCACCACATATTTAGCTTTAATTTGCTCTTGTTGTTTATCTTTCCCTCTATAAGTTTCAGCATTTGCATGGAAAATAATGGTGAAATAGTGGGTAGGCAGGCAATGTTATTCAGTTGTGCTGGCTGTTCTAAGTGATGAAACTATAATTCACAGGGTGATAGATAACAGAAGGTAATTTTATGGTTACTAAGAATGAGTTTGCATTTGTTGAGATAGTTACTATATAAATTTATAGATCTATTTTGTATGTACTGCATTTTAAATTTTAGTGGCAGAACAAGGAACAGTATCAGAGTAACACAAGTAGTAGTCATGAACTCCTACTTTAGCAGGCACTTGTAAAGGTGTACTGTAATTCAACATGAAATAGGTTCAGAATGTTCTCACCAACTTCTTATAAATCATGCTCCTTGGAAAGCAAGGTGTTATTAAGTTTGTTTTTTGATTTTCTCTTGCCCTTCCTCCATCATCTTATCTAAGGAAAGTGTTGAAAGGTAGGAAAGGCAATTCTGTACAGGAGGCCCTTTTAAGTAGTGAATTACTGGGTACCTTGTTCCTCACCTTCCAAAGCAGTGCTCTTCCTGGATTTAAAATTGTTTTGTGAGTTCAACTAACAGGTCACCTTGCTCCTTGTTGTCTGAGCACATCCTGGGTTCCCATAGAGGAAAGAATGAGACTAAAATTCTGTGAGGATTGCATGGAGTATAGAAGAGAAGACAGCTGCTGGTCACAAGTCCAGAAAAACCTGAATCTAATCAAGACATTGCCACATGAAGGAATGCAAGTCTCAAAGAACTGGAAATCTAGCAGTCCATCTTTTTTATATAAGCATGGGGACTGGGCCATTTGGAGTTTGCCAAATTTGGTGCAGAACTACCAGCCTCAGAGTAACATCTAATTGTCCCAGTGGTCTTCAAAGTTTTCATTCAACCTGAAATCTGAAGGAAGCTCAGACTGAGATGCTGGTGATTGGGTTGATGGTGACAGGAAGCAAAGAACAAAGAAGAAAAGATCTGTAAAAAAAAATATATATATACACACACACACACACTTTATACTTTTTGGAGTGTGATGATGACCACATCATCTCCTTTCCATGCTGAGGTTACGGAAATAGTGAAGCCCTGCCTCCACTGCCCCAGTAGGTCTCAATTGCCTGTAAACAAAACAACTTTACCCAGTAGCATAGTGTGGATGTCCAGCGCTCAGGGGCCAGTGCTTACATTTGCACACCCCCTGCCCTTGTCCACAGCCAATTGCCAAACGGGGGGTGGGGTCCTTCCGGCAGCTGATCGCTAAGCAGGGAGGGAGGGGTCCGCTAGCGGTCGATTGCCAAGACCAGAAATGTCAGCGGAGAAACTGGAAATGCTGCCAGGGGGCTGAGTATCCCCTGGAAGGCCTGGCCAGCACCCCCCAGGCTAGCACCCAGGGCATGACCTCCTTGCCCCGCCCCCTCCATCACTACGCCACTGCCTTTACCTTTTACTTCATACTTGTGAGTACTGAGAATACCTCAGTTGCCTCGGATAATCTGAACTATGCATTGACCAATGGTAGCAAGCTTGTGGGGGCTCAGGCCTGATGCCTGATGCCTCTTGATGACCCAATTTGCTGGCTGCACTCCAACTCCTATAACCTTTTGCCTCTTACCTGCCATACATTTTATGCTGATAGCCTCCCAAGTATATCGCTGTCTCTAGAAGCCAGTTTAACTCACCTAGTACCCTCCCTCTTGGCACCTTCCTGGGACTTTTCTACCCTAAATATCATCCTAGGGCTTCTCTGCCTAAACAAAAACCTTTCTGGGCACTGGCCCCTCTGGCACTCTCTCTTGTGCTGAGCCCTGGTCCTATTGGTGTAGGCCAGACCTGCTAACCCTCACTGAGCCTTAAGACCTTTAATCATGGCCTCCAGCTGCCCCCATAGCCACAATGTGCCTTGCATCCTCTGGCACTACCTTCCTCTACTCGCTCCATCCTCAACACCTCTGGCTTTAGCCCAGCCTGGCCCCTGACCCCGTAAAGCTGCAGCCTCTAAATTCCTGTAGTTTCTACCTACTTAGCTCCTGAAGTCCTGGCCCTTCAGAGCTCTATGGGTTGAGTACACCTCCAGCACTGTCTCCCTAGGCCTCCAAACCAGGCACATAATCACAATGTCAGCCTCCAGGAGGAATCAACACAAAACAAACTGCTTGGCTACAACTCAGACATAAACCCACCATGGGTCTCTAACTGCTGTACCACTCCTACCCAAAGAATCTGATTTGTTCCCAGCCTTCAAGGTACCTCCCTTATTCTCTACCAGCCAACTCTGTCCATAGCCGTTCTCCCCGTAACCTGCAGATCTAAGCTACATGCCTCAGCCCAGAGGCTGGCCTTATATTCACCTAAGCCATGCGCATTCCTGACAACAGTCTTTGAAAATAGTCCCAGGGGTTTTTACTCAGCTCAATGCTTGGCTTAGTCCCTTGGTCCCATTATCCTCCAGTCCTCCCTAGCTGCTCTGAAGTCTCAGGGCTTCTGGGTTTTGGTTTTTGTTGTGGCTGGCTGATGCTCAGTCCTGTCCTTCTTGAACAGGAAAGTCCTATCCCCGTGGAGACCCCAATCTCCTCTCTTAATCCCCCTCCCTCTATGGCTAGGGACAGAAGTTACACATAAACTAAGACAAGCAGCTCTGGGGTTCAGAAGGCAAAGAATTCCCCTCAGCTCCATGGGGCTGCCTGGGACTGAGGGATCTTGGGCTGGGGTGAGGGGAAGTCTCCCAAGGTGGAGGCTCCCCAGTGCTCCCATGCTGGGCTGCATGGGCAGCCACCCAGCTGGGAGGACTTCTCTCTCCCTCCTACAGCAGCAGCTGAAGCAATCAGCAGCTGGGAGGAGGGGAATTTCTCTTGGCTCCCCAGGGCTGGGGAACCCAGGCTGAGGGAAACCTCCTGAAGGACAGGCTCCCCCAAAGCAGGCCAGCACCCAGACAGTGGGCTCAACCCCCCCCCCCCCCCCCGGGGGGGGG
>NW_017729032.1:94050938-94073806 GCF_001723915.1 Gavialis gangeticus
AGCAGGGAGTTGGGGGCACTTGGCTGGACTGGCAATGGCAAAAGGTGGGAAACATGCTCTAGCACCCCTTGCCAATTGTCCTGGGTTACTGCAGGCCTCCCCCTGCCTTTCCCAATTGGAAATGTCAGGTCAGTTGTTTATCAGCAGGGATCCTAGTTTTCTCTGATTAAAAAAACCCCCAATTTTCAGATTAAAAAAAATAAATAACCCAAAATCCACATTTGCCTATAATTAAAATGAAACACCACTGTACATATATCTATATATTAGTTGTGTTTCATTTTAATCATGGAAAAATGTGGATTTGGGGTTACTTTTTTTAAGTCTGAAAATTGGGGATTTTTTTTATTCAGAGAAAACCAGGATCCCTGGTTATCAGTTCAACCTATGCATCTTAGAGGAAGCTGCAGATATTGAATTGATTCTTCCTTGGGATTTTTGACTGTTTGTATTTGCCCTAGGGGTAACAGTGTTGGGGTTTCCTGTTATGCCAACCTAAGAGCAATCTTTGGAAACTTGGCTGTCTGTAAAGTGCCACTACCACAGCAATAAATATCTAAGGAAATGTCATTTCGTCTGGTCCTGTTCCCCAATAGCTATGAGTTATTGAGATTCAGTTAGAAGTCCTTAATTTAGACCATTTTTGATTTAGCTTTGCAAAATGACAGTGGTCACCGTTAACAGTGTTTGCCAATAGGTATGATAAAGTAATATCTGAGATCACATAATATTTATAAATATTTTGACTAAAAATAACAGGGATACCATCATGACTGACTGCAGAAAAATGGTGAAATTTTAATAGCAACACCCAGTGAAACCTCAGAATACAACCTCAAACTGATGTACTCTGAAAACCCACCTGCTGTGTAATCAGACATCAGTAAGATGTCAGAGGACTTAGAATGGGGAGAAGATACCTCCTACACCCTTCAAACTACCTTGGTTACTAATAATTGGCATATGACAATATTATTGAATTAGTAGCTAAATTATCTGGAATTTAATTTTTAACTTAATTTAAAGGGAACCTGTAATCATTCCTAGAGTAATATACTATTTAAAAATCAATGTTTGCACAAGACTGTATTACAATTACAGACAATTGAGGATACAAGTTATGAGCATAATTCAAATTGTATGCATTTAACAAACATTTTGCCCATCACATTATTCAATGCAATATCCAAAGTATGATTTCTTATTGTACATTCACATCTACTTGTGTCATATGTAGTTATGGGGACCTGTAATCCTTGGTTCTTTAAGTTACACTGGCTACTACCAGTTCAAAATTATATATATATATATATCACATTATTAAAAGGCAGCCTACAGTTATAGCTAAATCTTTCTTCCCAGTTTCCTTTTATATTTCCCACCTCCTCGTGTGCACTGCCTGCTAGTCTCATGAATCATGTGCTAATATGGTAAGCCACCTCAGTAAAAACCAGTACCTACAAATTATAGACAAGAAACAAAAGTTCAGGTTTTCAAAATCCAGTTGATTTTCTTTATTTTCCACTATATAAGCTGTATGAACAAATATCATATTTAAAACTATATATCTGAGTTACTAAACAAATGAACAACCCCAGTGTTACATCACTAGGAAGCACAAGCCAGAGGCAGCCCAAATTTAGGGCAAAGGCCTATCAGAGTTGTGCTTTACTTATGCTTTTCAGCTTAATCATAAATTCATAGATTCATAAGGTCGGAAGGGACCTTAACAGATCATCAAGTCCGACCCCCTACCTAGACAGGAAATAGTGCTGGGGTCAGATGACTCCAGCCAGATGCCTATCCATCCTTCTCTTAAAGACCCCCAAGGTAGGGGAGAGCACCAGCTCCCTTGGAAGCCCATTCCAAATATTGCCCACCCTTACTGTGACAAAGTTTTTCCTGATATCTGGCCTAAATCTGTTCTCTGTCAGTTTGTGACCATTGTTCCTAATTACCCCAAGAGGTGCCCTGGTAAACAGAGCATCTCTGATCCCTTGCTGCACTCCCTAATGAATTATTAAGTGGCCACAAGATCACCTCTCAGCCTTCTCTTGCGGAAGGCTGAAGAGGTCCAGGTTCCTCAATCTCTCCTCACAGGGCTTGTCCTGTAAGCCCTTAGCCATATGACTGGCCCTCCTCTGGACCCTCTCAAGTCTATCAACATCCTTCTTGAAGTACAGTGCCCAAAACTGGATGCAGTACTCCAACTGTGGTCTGACCAATGCTGGTAAGGGGAAGTATCACCTTCTTGGTTCTATTTATCATGCATCTGTTGATGCATGATAAAGTACAGTTAGCTTTGCTGATGATTTCATCATACTGATGACTCATGTTTATCTTGGAGTCTGCTATAACTCTGAAATCCCTTTCCACCTCTGTGCTGCTAAGAGTTTCAGTTCCCAGCCAGTATGTGTGCTGGATATTTTTGCACCCTAGGTACAGCACTCTGCACTTGTCCTTGTTGTACTGCGTCCTATTGTGTACTGCCCACTTTTCTAACCTGTCCAGATCTGCCTACAATCATTCCCTACCCTCTGGAGTGTGCACTTCATCCCACAATTTAGTATCATCCACAAGCTTCAAGCCCACATCCAAGACACTGATGAAGATATTGAAGAGTCAAGTCCAAGGACGGAACCCTGCGGGACCCCACTACCTACATCCTTCCAAGTCAATACAGACCCGTTTACTACCACTCTCTGGGTGTGTCCACTAAGCCAATTTGCCACCCACCAGATGGTGTAATCATCTATGGTACAGTCTCTTAATTTATTTATGAGAATAGGATGACATACCATATCGAAGGCATTGCTAAAGTCCAAGAGAAGGACATCTACCTCTAATTCTGCATCTAAGCATTTTGTGACCCTGTCATAAAACAAAACCAGATTGGTCAGGCATGATCTACCTGCTATGAATCCATGTTGGTTTCTGTGCTGCATTATTTTTCCTGATGGACTCCCAGAAATATGATCCTTCATAATCTTTTCAAAGATCTTTCCAATTCAATATATTACATTTCATTCATTGATGTAAATTACATTGTGATCCAAACCAGACAGACTATATAAGCCATGTTTAGGGGCATGACTCAGAGAGTAACAGACCACAGGCTGCTGGTAATAGGGCCTCAGAGCTAACCAACAAAGGAATGTATAATACCTTGAACAAAGCGAACTGAAATTGACTGGAGAAACTGAACACACAAACCAGTAGAGATTATCCTAATGTACAGTTGCTACAGTTTTTTTACACAAGGCAACTTTAAACAAGAGTAGAGTGAATTGCACCCTAATATAGGGTTGTAAATCAAATGTCTGTTCCAGTTTTACAGCAGCAGATTATACCAATTTAAATGCGACTGTCATAAGAACGTCCACATGGAGTTAATGTGAGGTAGCTGCTACATCATAAATTTAAACTCTTCCTTAGTACCATGTATAGTGAATTCCTTAGACATAATGATTCATCCAGCAAAATCTAATTCCTAGACGCCAGAGACATACTCATTGCTATTACTCTGATTGCTTTGCACATTCATTGATTTTTGTTTGCAATGGCTTTGAATTCAATTAATCAAAAAAATTCTGTTCTTCTATCAGAGAAGATGCAAATACAAGGGGAAAGAATTGTGTGCTTGAGTTCTGTTTTCTCAGATGTGCATCAGTTCTATCCTTAACATCTGGTTAACTGTCAACATGAATCTCTAAACTGCAAAATTTCATGGATCTCTAAACTGCAATATCATGGTGGCTAAAGCAGCATTGTATCTTTGACCACTGAAGGTGCTGACAGACATGTGGTCCCCGCTGTAACTCATGGTGCTTTGCAGAAAGCACCTTGAGTTACAATGGTCCCCTGGGCCCAACAGACATTCACTGGTGGATCTGGGCGGCTGGGAAATCAAGCTCCAGTTTGAGGTGGCTGCATATCTGCAGCTGCTCTCCCCTACCCCCATCCCCTTCTTCCCACACCACAGCTCCAGTGTTGTCTTCAAAATAGGAGATGGGGAAGAGAGCATAGGGGACTCAGTCTGGGGTTCATTCAGCCTGTGCTGGAATGTTGGGCAGGTGTGTTGGAGCCCCTCCCCCCCACATTGGACCCCACCTTGAGGGGGCTCCAATTCACCCACCCCACCCTCCAGCACAGGCTGAGCAAACCCCAGAGGGAACTCTCTCCCCTCCTTTCTCCTCTTCCCATTCTGAAGACAGCACAAGGACTGGGGCTTGTGTCAGGGTGCACTGACACAAGTTAGTCAAGGCGCTCCTTTTTGGAGCACCTTTATCTGAACCCTCATATCACAAGGGTTCAGATTGTCATGCAATTAGGTACTTTTTAAGCACTCTACAGCTGTACAGTTCTGTAAGGGCATGGGTGTAGTGTGTTTTAGGGGCATGACTGCATGATAAAACATCACTTCTGTCAGCACCCTGAGTAACAACTTTCCCTCCATTTTTATAGATTAAGTATATTATTATGCCTAATTATCATCCTACTAATAATTAGGGGTTTCTTCCTTCCCCACAAAGATAATAGAGTCCTTTGGTTTGTCTCTCCAGTCTTTGTGGCTGTGGTAGGATGTATCATGTTATATTCTGTATTAAGTTTATATCTGTATTTGTGTGCGTCCGCTATGGGTTCTCAAGTACTAAAGCAACAAATAACAGATTTAAACCATATAGTACACAGCAATAAGGCATTATTGCTTGCTCCCTGCTTGTATTACACTGCAGCACTTGGGTACCCAAACACATACAAGCATACTCTATCCAGGCTTAGATGCACTTCAATACAGCGCAGGGCAGGGGAAGGCTGGAGAACTCTATGCACAGCACAGACCTACCCCTGCCTTCTCTGACACTCATGATCCCTGCCTACATTCATTTAAAAAGAAGCCTGCAAAGCTCTCTGGGCTGCATGCTCCAAGGATCCCTGGCAGCCCAATGTCTGCATTACAGGCGCTTTGCTTCTCTGTTCGAGGTTCTATACAGATCAGGTTCTCTCAGGAAAACAAACCTGGGAGAGTTGTCCTGGATGATCTGAATGTGTGTACACAGTCAATACTAAAAGCCTGTGGCAGAACCAGGTACAGTGCCTAGATCTTTTCTCTCCATTCAACTGGAAAACATTTATCTTACAGGTCATGTTATGGTGGTGGTACTACATGTATATCTGAGGGGAGAGGAAGAAAATTCAATGACAGCCAGATGGATGAAGTCTCCTTGAACCAGCACCGCTCACAAGCACATACAAGTGCCTTTCTCCTGCTTAAACACTGACCAGGTGCAATGGAAAGGCAGACCTTCTGACCCCATCCACAGTCACATCAGCAGTACCGATATTTAGAAGATAGGCAGAGGAGAATTTCAAATGAGATGAACTAACTAGCTGACAGGGAGAGATCCACAGGCAATGGAAAGATCCAGAGGCAGTTCTTCCTCTGAGAAAGATTTCACACTCTGCTTCACTTCAGCATTTAATCAACCGCAAAGGCTATTTATTGCTTTGTATACTCCAGTGCCAGAAACATTATCACGTAATTAAACTGTTTCATTGTTTTGCTATATCAAGTGACATGTCTCTTTAACTCCCTGTTTTATTTAGTAGTGAGTTTGTTTTAACATCATCAGAATGGGAAATTAAATTGAACTGGTGACTTCTTAAACTCAAGTTCAAATCAATAATACAGGTACACATTTCACTACTAAATTCCATTGTAATGCTTTTCACTTTGCTGCAGTCCTACACTTGAACAATGCAGTTGGCCCCTTCTCCTGTGTTCATATGATTTATGGCTATTCCTGGAGGAGGGACACATACTTCAAGGCCTTCCTTGGTGTCTAAGCTCCTTCTTATCAGTGGCATTTCTCTCTTCCTGTTATTCGTGTAGTCACTCTGCTGGAGTCAATTGGATGATGGCATAAGACAACAAAAAACCCCAACAATACAATAGCTGATTTCATTTTGGGTTTCATGCTTAAATGTGCATGGCCTTCATAAAAATGCATGTATTTAAATACACATCCTGAAGCTCTTCTAAATCAAGGATATATTACAAATGCCCTTTAGTTTTTGCAGTTTGCTCTTTGTAAGTTCAGACTAACATGTTGAATTACGTCTCTTTATAAGTTGAAAGAGTTTCAAAAGGATGACAGCTCAAGTGTTCAAATGCCCTCAAGGTTACTCGAAGCATACCCAAGATGTTTCAAGCTGTACAGTTCCCATTCATGCAACTATAAATCACTAGCTATGTTACATGCTGCTATTTTATTATTTAATTTGCATAATGAAAATTACTATATAAATAACATTATGAAAAAGCTCCATATCACAGGATAAATAATTACTAGCTATTTAAAGGGAACAGAATGGGAACTTTGTCATCCAATGTATCCTAAAAGTGATTTTAAATTCCCTTGTGCATAGTTGAAAGGGTTACTAGATATAGCAAAATTTCGTATTACACAGATAAAAAGGAAGTAGGAAAAATATAAGTATCAATGGTTTCTTAAAAGGGACTAGTTTAAGGAGAAAAATGATCATTCTGGAATAGATTGGTCCAAATTGTGGCTTTATGCTACACTGCTGTGTATTTTCTGACTGGGTAACCATTTTTCTTTTTTTTCCTTTTTTCTAACCCACTCTAGACTTCCCCAAGATTTGTGGAATTCACATTCTTGGAGTCCTTCAAAGCCAAAGCCTCAATAAAGAATTCTACATCAAGGCCTTGGTCAGGCTCTGCATGGAAGCCTACTACCACTGTATCAACCTAGTCAAACTAGAGGTCCAAAGTAATGCAGCTTCTGCAATATTAACAACTTCATTAATGCCTCATTATTTCCAGTGATGGCATCTTCACCAACTACATAGCAACCCACCAACTACACAGCAACCCACTTCTGTTACAGTATTTTCTCTATTGTAATATTTAGGATTATTTCTAATATCTTCATGCAACTAATAAAAGTTGACTGATAAAACTGCTCCCTCTGTTACTAACCCCAATACATTTTTATTGCTTCATGTGCCCTTGTCACTTATTGTTCACTTCTTCACCATAAAAAAAATACAAAAATGCTTTACTGTGCTGTCAAACTGTTTACGTAAAGTTTATAAGCCAAACATTTTTCTCTTTTTACCCTATAAGGAGAAATATGGGAAATCCACATGTGACACACCCCAACATTGGATGGTCCGGTGTTTCTTAAAACATGCTACTGGGGTGTTCCCACACCATCAGGGTGCCCTTCTTCCCCAAGTTCCTTTCTCCTGTCTTCTGCTTAACCACTGAGAACCAGCTGAGATGTGCCAGGGGCCAGTTTCTTGGCCCATGATGTGTCAGGTCTAGCCAGCTCTCAACAGAGGAGAATTTGCCACCTCAAAGAATCACCCTCTTATCCGGTCATGCACTCAGAAAAGATAGATCCCCCTTTCCTTGGAAGAGTCATGCCTGTATGGTCAAATGATCTGAGATCATAGTTAACCCTAAATGAGTTAAAAATAATAAAAGGATACATTATAAAAAACAAGAATAAGCATGAAAAAAAATCACTAATTTTACAAAGAGATAAAGAAAGAGATACAAGAATAAACAAGCAACATTAAATTTCAGAACAATAATCTGATTTTACTTTGCATTTTAAGCCCAAGACTGCAGCTTCTACCCAACTCAAGTTAGAAAGCAGTTTCTACCTCCAACCTTCCTGCCAGAGCCTCCTACAAGTCCTCCTGTCAACCTACTTCATGGCTGAGAGCCTCAAGCCCCTATGCTCAGGAACAAACTAAGACCACCACTTGCCCTCAAGGCATATCTTAAGTAACTGTTCCTTATCTGTCAACTCAACTGTTCTACAGAATTTGTGAAGATCTCATATTATGCATTTATAACCCTCCTGGCCCTCTATTGAAAATCCATTTGACCAGTCAGCCATCTTTATTGACCCATTAACGACTGGAGGAGTATTTACATCCTTTCAGATATAAAGATAAGAGAAAAAAAAACTATCATCTGATTGGCATCACCAAGACCTGGTGGGACACCTCTTATGATTGGAATGTCAACGTGGAGGGTTACACTCCGTTTCAGAAAGATAGGGTTGGGAGAAAAATATTGTGGTGTTGCCTCATATGTCAAAAACACATAGACTTGTCTTCTGGTTCAGGAAAAAGACAATAGCAAAGCAGAATGTATTTGGGTAATGATTAAAGGTGAAAGATGTGACACCAGTATAATGGTGGGGGTTTAGTATAGGCCACCTAATTAGGAAGAGGAGGTGGATGAGGCATTCTTCAAGCAGGTAAAAAAATCTACCCAAAAGCTATGAAATAGTACTGAAGGGAGACTTCAGTTTTTCAGGCATCTACTGAAAGAACAATACAGCCAAACATAAAATGTCAAATCAAGTCTCTTGTGTGGAGAACAACTTTCTATTCCAAAGAGTGGTGGATACAACTGGAGAATTATTTATCTTAGATCTTGTCCTGACCAACAGGGAAGAACTGGTGGAGGATGTGAAGGTGATGGGTAACTTGGGTCACAATATGATAAAATTCCAGGTCCTGAAACAAGGAAAGCATGAGGTCAGCAAAATTAGGATGCTACATTTCAAAAAGGTGGATTTCATCAGACACAAGGAGCTAATAGGCCTGGTGTCATGGGAGGATAGATCGAAAGATAAAGGCACCCAAGAGAGCTAGGACCTTCAAAGGGGCAAGGTACTGGAAGCCCATCAATGTTCTCTGTGACATCAAGAAACTATCCCAACAGAATGGAAGCACAGGAAGAATGGTAAGACAACAATATGGCTGCACAAGGAGCTTTCAAAATTCCTCAAACGCAAGAGGAAAGCTTAAGCCAATGGAAAAAAAGGCAGGTCATCAAGGAAGCATATCAGGAAATAGCAAGAACCTGCAGGGACAGAACTCAGAAGGCAAAGATAAAGAATGAGCTGCACCTGGCGAAGGAGGTTAAGGACAACAAGAGGAGGTTCTGTAAGTATGCTGCACAGAAAAGAAGGATCAAAGAAGCTATGCATCCTCTGTTAACAAGCCAGAGGGAACTCCAAACCCAAGATGCAAAGGCAAAGATATTCAACAGCTACTTTGCCTCACAAGAAAATTAAGCTCCAAACAGATACCTTATCGGGATTATCTGGATAAGGAGAGAAGCTGAAGGAGGAGGTAAGAAAAGAGACTGTCAGAGGGCTGTTGTTGGGTCTGAAGGAATTCAAGTCAGCAGGGTGGATGGACTTCATCCTAGGGTCCAGAAGGAACTGGCAGAAAATCTCAGAGCCCTTATTAGTGATTTTCATGAAGCTGTGGGGGATGGGCCAGGTACCAGAGGACTGGAAATGGGCCAACATAGTGCTCCTCTTTTAAAAAAGGCAAAAAGGAGGATCCAGGGAACTATACACTAGTTAGCTTCACCTCAATAACTGGGAAGTTACTGGAGTATATCCTACAGATGGTCATTTGCAAGCATCTTGAGGAGGAAACACTGATTACAAGCAGCCAGCTTGGATTTATGAAAAGGTATGAAACAAACCTGATCTTCTTTGAAAAAGTAACTTCTAGGGTGGATGAAGGGAATGCTGTGCATATAGCATATCTGGACGTCAGCAGGGCTTTTGACAAGACCCCACACAACCTTCTCATAAACAAACTGGAGAAATGTGGGCTAGATTAAACTAATGCAAGGTGGATAGATAACTAGCTCAATAGCCACAAGCAAAGGGTAATTATTAACAGGTACACATCCGAATAGCAGGATGTTTGGAGTGGAGTCCCACATGGGTCTGCCCTGGGCCTAGTGCTGTTCAACATGTTTATTAACAATTTGGATGCTGACATACAAAGCTTCTTGAGCAAGTTGCAGACAACACAAAACTGGGAAGGACTGCAAACATGTTGAGGAGGTCAGGGCAATTCAGAAGGGTCTCAATGGATTGGAAATTTAGGTTAGAGCTAACAGGATGAATGTCAATGTGGACAAATGCAAGGTACTACACCACAGGAGAAATCATCATAAACACAAATATAAAATGGGTTACAAATGGTTCCATGGAAGCACTATAGAAAAGGACTTGGGAGTCATAGATACTAGGGTCAGAAAAGACCTCAACAGATCATCAAGTCCGACTCCCTGCCCTAGGCAGGAAAGAGTGCTGGGGTCAGATGATCCCAGCCAGATGCCTATCCAGCCTTCTCTTAAAGACCTCCAAGGTAGGGGACAGCACCACCTCGCTTGGAAGCCCCTTCTAGATTCTGGCCACCCTTACCATAAAGAACTTCTTCCTGATGTCCAGCCTAAATCTGCTCTCTGTCAGTTTGTGACCGTTGTTCCTTGTTACCCCAAGAGGCGCCCTGGTGAACAGAGCATCTCTGATTCCTTGCTGCCTCCCCCCCCACCAATGAATTTGTAGGCAGCCATAAGATCACCTCTCAGCCTTTTCTTGTGCAAGCTGAAGAGATCCAGGTCCCTTAGTCTCTCCTCATACGGCCTTGCCTGCAAACCCTTAACCATACAAGTGGGCCCTCCTCTGGACCCTCTTGAAATTATCCACATCCTTCTTGAAGTATGACACCCAAATCTGGACACAGTACTCAACCTGCAGTCTGACCAATGCCACACAGAGGGTATTACCTCCTTGGCTCTATTCGTCATGCATCTGCTAATGCATGATAAAGTGCGGTTAGGTTTGCTGATGATTTTGTCACACTGACGACTCATGTTCATCTTGGAGTCCACTATGACTCAGAGATCCCTTTCCGCTTCTGTGCTGCTGGGAGGGTCTTTTTCCAGCCAGTAGGTATGTTGGATATTTTTAAGCCCTAGGTGCAGCACTCTGCACCTGTCCTTGTTGTACTGCATCCTATTGTGTTCTGCCCACTTTTGCAACCTGCTCAGGTCCACCTGCAACCATTCCCTACCCTCTAGTGTCTTAGCTTCACCCCACAACTTAGTATCATCCACAAATTTGGACAGAGGACACTTTACATCCACATCCAAGTCACTGATGAAGACATTGAAAAGTACAGGGCCAAGGACATTGAAGAGTACATGACTCCAAAGAGTTGTGGTAGATCACAGACTCAATATGAGTCTGCAGTGTGATGCAGCCATACAAAAGGTAAATGTGGTTTTGGGATGGATTAACAGAAACATTGGGTACAAGACACAGGAGGTGATAGTGCCTCTCTACTCGGCACTGGTTAGGCATCACCTGGAGGACTGTGTGCATTTCTGGGCTCCACATTTTAAAAAGGACATGCAGATGTTAAAGAGGGTCCAGAGGGAGGCAGCAAATGTGGTAAAGAGCTTGGAAAGCAGGTCAGACAAGGAGAGGCTGAAGGAGCTAGGCATGTTCTGCTTGCAGAAAAGGCTCTTAAGAGGGGACATGATAACAGTCTTCAAACATTTAAAGGGTTGCCATAAAGAAGAAGGAAAGCCCTTTTTCTCTCTTGTTGTGGAGAGCAGGATGCAAACCAATGGCTTGAAGTTGCAGCAAGTAAGTTTACTTCTTTCCTGTTAGAATAGAGAGGCAGTAGCATAGACTGCCTAGAGAACATGTGGATTCTCCATCACTGGAGGTGTTCAAGAAGAGGTTGGACAGCCACTGGTCAGGTAGGATCTAGGTCTAGTTATGCCTGTGTTCTGGCATGGGTATCTCTCATGTGTCTGGGTTTTGCTGATTGCCTCTGCTATTCCCCACTTTTCTGCTACATGTGTCAGGGTATTTTTAAGCCTTCCCAGAGGCATTGGCTTTTAGCTACACAGCTGAGGCTGGGGACTTTGACTGGGGTGTGCCAGTGCTGCTGAGACCTAAGCCATAGGTTCCTGACTTAGAGGGTCTTGGACCTCTACTCAGGGTCAGACTAATCACCATATTTGGAGTAAGGAAGGAATTTTACCCCATGGTCAGACTGATATGAGCTATGCAGGTTGTTGCCTTCCTCTGTAGTATGTAAAATGGTTTGGATAGGGATGATCCTGCCTCAGGTAGAGGGTTGGACTAAATTATCTCTGTGACACTATTACTAGTCCAGTTTTTTAGTTCTAATCAAATAATATTTGGGTAGAATATTATTTCCCTTGAAAAGCAGTTCCCCTGCCTGGATCAAGCCTTGGTACCTCACTTTGTCACCCATGTAATGTACTCAGTGTTTACAACCCCCAACCATTCTAGAGGCTTTGATCCTCTAGATTTGATCATCTAGATGTGAATGGTCTTTGTCCTTTATGAAGCCACCTCCACTGTCTGTGACTGGGTATTGTACCAGGGTATAAAATTATATCCATATCAGACATCCTAAATAATGCAAATATACAAATAACAAAATTAGACATGTTATGTTTAGGTGTTTATAAACACTAAACACTCTATATTAGTAAACCTAATTCAGGGAAATATGTAGGACATATCATGGACACTTCAAAATATGGTGACTTTGTATACCACACTTCACCAAAGTTTTAATGTGTTCAGAACCAGGATTTTGCTTTATTCCTTTAGAGACAGGAATAATTCTCATTTGAAAATGAATTTCATCTGAGCATGTGTAACAGGGTGCTACCCCAGTGGCCTTTAGACACGCTTGTGGTGGGGGCACCCCTGAGTCTCTTTATATTTTACTTCTCTGCTGGGAACAGACTCCCCTTCCCTCACCTACCATGTCCTGGTGTTTCTTTGATTCTTGAAGGGGAGGCTGCTCCAAGGCTTCCCAGTTATGGTCTAGGCTCAGAAACACTTGGTGGTGAGGAGCCTCTGCCTTAAGGGTTATTGGCATGCTCTGACCTCCCCTTATCATGCCCCCATGCCTTGCAGGTGGTGTATATACGATGTCCCTTGTGTTGGGGCTTCAGCCTCTTTGGCCTCTACCTTTCTTCACTCTAGCTGCACCTGCCAGCATAGGCTGACTGGCTAGGCCCCGACTTTGAGGCCATAGCTCCACAATCCACTCAGGCCCACAATCCTGGCCCTTTTACACTAGGGCACCGGGCTCCCCAGTCCCTTATCACTGTGCCCCTGTGGCAGTGCGGTTGTTGGGGCTTCAGCTTTCCCCAGTTTTGCCCCTTGTTCTTTAGCTAGGCCCACTAGATAGGACGTGACATTAGGGCACTAGCTCCTCACTCCGCTCTGGGCTCTGTGCCCTGTAGAGTTGTGCCCACTATGGCACAGGGCTTTCTAGCCCTACAGCTGTGCCCCATGGATGCTGATGAGGTCTCCACCTCCGTTACAGCCTCAGCTACAACCCACTGGGGTAAAATAGAACATAAGCAAAACAAAAATAAATATGAAGAAGGCAGTCTGTCTGCTTACTTTTCCAGAGCCTCTGCCTCTCTGCATAGAGCTGCCACAGCTTCTCTGGAAGTTCTCAGGAGTCCACCTTCTCTGCAGCCTGGCTCCTCTGGTAAGCTTAGCCTGGGGCTTATGTAGCCTTGGCCTTAGCCCTCTTCCCATCAGCTGACACCCCATCAGCTTCCCAGCCAGCAGGGCTTAGCTTTTAACCCCTGCTCTGCTGGCAGGCTGTGTCCTGAAGGTTATGATCTTAAAGGGACCACCCTGCTTTCTAGTAACAGCTTTTGCTTAATACAGTGCAAAGAATCAAACAAACAAAAGCCACCAAAAAGCAGTCTCAGGCACAGGTAAAATCAAGGTTCCATGTATAAAGTATTTATTAAAAGCCAAATAAATAAATAGATATTGTGCACCTATTTCAGACATTAGTGATGCTACAGATGATTGAAAACAACCTATTGACAAGGACTTCATAACAATTAACCCTTTTTATTAACCTGTTACCAGCCAAATGGAAGCTTACAATATGACTGCAATATCTCTTACAAGTAGATGAAGCTCTCAATATAACACTATGACCAAAAAGGCTAATGAGATCTTTGGAAGTATAAAGTGGAAATATTGGGAAGAAGCAAGGTAGCTTTATTATCTATCTACTTAGCACTGGCACAACCTCTGCTAAAATGCCGTGTCCACCTACAGTGTCCACAATACAAAAAAGAAAGTTGATACATTGGAGGGAGGAGGCCTGTGACTAATTAGAAGAACAGAAAACATGCCTTGTAGCAAAAAAACCCAAGCTCAACCTGTTTAAATGAGACAAGATTAAGAGATGACTTGATCTCAGTCTAAAAGAGCCTATATGGGGGGAAAATGGCTCCTCAGTCAAAGACGTAATTCGATCCACTAGCTGCAAACTGAAGTTAGACAAATCCAGACTAAAATTAAGGTGATTTTTTTTTAGTAATGAGGACAATTATCAGTAAAACAATCTACCCAGGGGTTGTGGTAGATGCTAACTTTGAAACATTTCAAGCTCAGATTGAATGTTTGACTAAAAGCTATAATCTAGTTCACACTGGAATTAATTCAGGAAAGTCTTATGGCCCTTGTTATGTCAGAGGTCAGACTAGATGATCAACTCTCTGCCTTGTCATTTTGAAATCTATGAATAAGCAATAGTTTGTTATGTTAAGATAAAATCTTGGAGCTTCTTAGCTAAGAATACATGAATAAGTGCTGTGCTTTCCATAAAACAGAGTTTTGACAAGGGAGTTAATCTTTACAGTAAACATTCTCACCTAAAAATCCAGTAAAAAGATCACAGAACCAAACTGTGCAGTTGATGGACTAGACCACACCTACTTTGAATGCTCAATAAAAATATTAAAAAATATATATGGAATGAAAATATATAGAATCATTGACTCATGCTTGAAAAGCATTCACAAGTCTCTATTCCCTTTACTTTTGAACTTCTATTTGTAAGGAAGGGAAATAACCTTTACTGTATTGTAGGAATAAAAGGAACTAGATGATTCATCTCTGTGAATCTGCTTGTTGAATTTGATGGATCATTCTTAAAAGCGACATTGCTAATCTTCAGGTTTTCTTTTTTAGGTTATTCACAGATCAGTGGGTTTTCCGGCTAATACAGGTCCTGATGCTCTTCTGTCTTCACACATGGTATTCATCATATCTTGACAAGAAAAGACCTTCAGTCTACAAATAACCTTCACTGAAGTAAGACATGTAAGTGGGTTTCTTTATGAAAGATAGATTTTATGGCTGAATAAAAAACAACTGTAGTTAAAAAGTGTCATTGCACGGCCTTATTTGAAGATTTTACTCAAAAAAGCTTTAGTATCTGTTGCGAAAACAACTAATAGCAAAAAAGTGTTATTTTATCATTAACCACAAAATCAACAGGAAAGGAAGATCGGTTGAGTATTTTATCATTCTGAAATGTGCAGCCTTTAAAATATTTAAGTATCCACATTAGTTCTTGTCAAACTAGCACAAAGCAGTGCATAATATGACCTATGTGTAAAAGAAGAACAAGATAAGAGGCATCGGTAAGAGTAAAATTTTCACAATGTGATTGCTCTGTGCAACAGTTAAATAAATTGCCTTCTTAAATATTATACCATTTCTAAACTATATATACGTATACATATATTTACTCTGACACAAGATGATGAAAATATCAAATTTATTCTTTTTTTCTGTTAAGGGATTTTAAGTACCAGTACTGCTGAAACCTTATCAATGGAAGCATGACATGTCAGCAAACCTGGGAAATCAGGACTAATGGAATGCTGATCAACTTCATGGTTCCACATAGCATGACAGTTTTTGCTTTATATCTTAGGTGTGATCATATTTTCCTGTTTCTTCCACAAATGCAATCCTGCTGAAGTCTCTTCTCTCTCACCACAGGTTACAATGAACTTCTGTTGAAGTGATCTTTACCCATTGATTTTATTGGGGTTATTTCACTGTAATTGAGGTATCACTTTGGCCTTACATTTTTAAAGAAAACATTTAGAACTTGAAAACTAGACCTCATGTAAATGTGATCCCTCAGTACAGGCACTTTTATTTTGAAACATCTGTTATACTACTGATTCAATGTATACCCAATATTTTAAGAAAATACAACATGCTATCCATTACCATCCAAAACAAATAACCAGTTGAACTGCCCCATAGCATATGATTAAGAAAAAACAGTTTAAAAAATTCATTCTAATTTTTTGTCATGAACTAAAATAATTAATGATGCTAAAGATCTAAAGGTTTGTACCTGTAAAGAGTTCTTTATCACTGTTTGGATGAAAAGAAAAAGGGAGATGTACTATTTCCATTCTGTTGACAAAGTTAGTAAAGGGAAGGACACAGAAAAACAACACTTAGGATCATAATCATACTCAGTCATACTCAGATGCTAACTCATGTGACCTTTGCTGTAAATATTTGAAAAAGTTACATGCAGAGAAACACAACTCTGATGAAAAACTATCAGGAAAAAAAACTATCTTTCTAAATTCCCTACACCAAAACCCAGGGTTCTGAGTAGAACAGTGGAGCAGCTAGGTAAGTAGATGACTAAATACATTCAGATAGCATTGTGAAGGCCGGTAGACTTCTGATTTCTATTTTATTTTAATAGTAAATGTTTAATTCATTTC
This sequence comes from Gavialis gangeticus, assembly GCF_001723915.1. NCBI lineage: Eukaryota > Metazoa > Chordata > Crocodylia > Gavialidae > Gavialis > Gavialis gangeticus. Next base: position 94,067,431 of record NW_017729032.1, read on the forward strand.
AATTTGAAAATATTAGACAAATAAATGTTTGCACTGACTTGGTTTGCTATGAATTTTCAAAGCTAAGAACAATGGCATGTTCCACACTTCCACCTAAATAAAATTTAGAAGACTTTGTATACACAGAATGTCCTAACTTCTTTATCAAAAGTAAGATTTTTTTTTAAATGGTAAGCAGCTCTTGCAATGGACACAGCATCATTGGAACTGTTATATTCTGCTGAACAGACAAAACACTGATTATACAAACATTATTAATAGTTTATTCTCCTTGATAAATGAAGTTACATATATATATACTATTAACTGTCAGGCTGTAGAATTCAGTTTAGAAGACATTTAAAAAGTTATAGCTCAGTCTTTGAGCTCCACTAAGGTAACATTCTGCCTTCATGAAGCAAGATCAGAGCTAGCACAAAAGGCAAAGAACAGAAAAGAAAGAAGCTCACCCACTTTTTCACTTTGAACATTTTTAAGACAGAGATTTCTTTGTTCAGATGTGAAATTTTGTACACCCATTTTTATATCAGAGTAACTATTATAATTTTACATCTGACCTCCAAGGTTTTAAAGAATTAACATAGTGCTTATTATCAACAATACATCCTATCAAAGCCAGAAGTAAATGTTTCAAATAGTACCAGCAACTAGTCCTTCACTAACTTATTCTTAACAAGTAAAATAAAAATTCTATTTTAGAACAAATCAGTGCAATGCTGTAACCCAAAACGCAATAGTATTTTGCAAATTTGTTCAAAATCATTTTCTCGTCAAAAAAACTAAAAAAAAAAAATCATTTATGACACTGGAGTACAAGCACACCAAATGCTATTACAGTAAAAGCTAGGCATTATTTCCATCTGGCTTTGAGCACACAAGATGTTGTATAAACTACCAGAAGGGCTCTATTTCATTGTAATTAAAATTTAGTGTTACACTTTAGCAATAAGGCAACTCCAGGAGATGTGATTATCATGAGATAATGACCTTGGGGTGTTACAAGGCATGCAAGCAACCAAATGCCTCTAATCCTCCAGGGGGTATGATTATTTCAGAATAACCACACCCCCTGAGGTTGTATGATTAGTATCACAGACAAAGTCTGTACTGAGAATACAAATATGATTTTGTGGGGGAATGTTGGGGGGCTGGTGTAAGATAGCATTGGTAATGAAGAGTGCTGAACCAGCAGTTTCAAATGAGTTGTGTTGTTCATGTGATAATTCTGAAATGGCTTTAGAACTCTCTGGATACATATAGAACTGTCAGTGATGTCATACCTGTATAAGTAATCCTCCATAAATGCACAGATCTAATCTTTTCTTCCTATTTTGGTTTTATAATTTCCATTTCATAATAGCAATAAAGCATGACAAGCAATGCATTTCTGGGGGATTATTCCACTTCTCAGGTGGTTGAAGTCACTCAACCTTTAGCCTAGTACCTTTCAAGACATCCGAGATGTGCAATAATTCCCCAGAAATGCACTGCCTGTCATGTCTTATTGCTTAATTACTTCGTACTTATCAAGTAGTTGCTCTTTAAATGAATGCAGAAGCACAGTATGTTTTACAATTATGGTGTGTATAGGGGCAGTATAACACTGTTATGGCAAAACATAAAATAAGTAATTGTTACAGCATAAGGACAAACTAAAGCTATACTACAAACTACACCAAACAAACTGTGGTATGTGTCAGATATTTTATTGTCCTGATAAGCTTATTTTATATGATTAAGTAGTGGGATAAGGATTATACTTAGGATTCAAAACAAGGTATAGAAAGTATAGAGAATGGCAAGTAATGCCAACTCTAAACCTTACTCACATAAAGATCAACCATCAAACTTTCCAAAATATCATAGTAATTAAAACACAATATTTCTGAAACCTGAGAGATGATACAGATGAATGGGGGGAACTTAGGCTAGAAATAGACATAGTTGAATGAAGCGGATCAGCTGTGTTGTAGTATGTCACGATATAACTGATCTGATTAGCTGGTGAAACACAGTCACCCTTTGTCCTGCCCGTAATGGTATGGGACACAAGGAAATGTGATCTCCCTGTTTTCCCTACTTACCCAGACCTGGGGCATATGAAAAAGTGGGGCTTTTTGGTGCCCAGCCAAACCTGCTTCCCCATAATTGCGGAGGATTGAGTCTGTCTGGACACGATAAAGCGTCACTTTCCCTAATCAGTCTGACCCATGTCTTGGGTCTGCCTGGGCGGGGAAAAGTTGTTGCCTGCCCAGCCAGACCTGTTTCTCTGCAATCATGGAGGAATGGGCTTGATTGAGCAAGGGAAGGGCTTTTCCCCACCCAGCCAGACCCAAGACATGGGTCTGACTGAGCAGGGAAAGCACCACAGAGGTAATAAATGTAGATGTTCACCTCAATAAAGCGTCAGAGTCTATTACTACCTTTTGTCTCACCAATAATTTTCCTTTCATGTGGGCATGACAAAGGGTATCAATGTCTATTTCCTCAGTATTTGCGCCACTGCAAAAAAATTTATGGCAGCACAAATGCGATGTCAGGTGACAAACGTTTCCACCCTTAGACTGCAAACCAACGCTATTAGAAACAAGTGGGAGTCTGACTTAGTACATAGCTCAGGGAACAAAGGGAGCACAACAGTGACCTTCACAACCCAACCCCTTTCCAAGTTGTGCCACCTGCACTCTGGCCAAATGCTCACAGCAAAGTAATTCTTGAGAAAAAACCTTGGGAAACAAAACTCTAGGTGCTTACTGTGTCAAATAATTTTTCATTTCAATAAAAGAAAATGGAATAACTCTATCTATTACAAAAGCAGCTCCCCTTCACCTTCTGATAAAAATAGCTTCCTTCTCTTCCCAACACAGGAAATACATACACCAATTTCTACCCAGATTTATTTCCTGAGATAAGGGTCCTCCATCTTGGCAAGGACCCAGGCACCGACCCAACCAGCACAGTCATTCAGTTACAGTAGTAGGGGGTATCAACTCAATAATTCAGCTATATTACAATGGTGTATTGATCAAGCAAAATTCAACATACATAACAAAAGAAACATGACTATGTCTGCTACAGCTTTAATCTGACACAAAAATACCACCTGAAGCAACATACAAAGACTCCATGATGTGATTCTAACAAACAGCCCGAAGGAAACCTTAACAACTTGAACAGGCAGGAGGGAGATGTGATTATGCCGTACTGTGGATATTTCAGCATAACTCTTTTTATTGTATTGTCTATCCTATGCAAATTAACTATAATGGTAAGAACAGATTTGAATGTTAACACTGGTGGTCTCACTCACAAAAGATTCCTTATGATCATGTAATATTACAGTAGCAGAATTATATGCTTCATTGATGAAAAATGGTTGTCTACAGTGAAATATCAACTATCGTTTTTATACTGATTTTCAATTTTTTAAAATAAATTGAGTAGATGCAAAACTCAGCATCTATCTTTAATATTTCACTATGGAATCACACACTATTGAAAAAAAAAAGGATGACACGGACTTGAAAATTTCAATTTAGACTCAGAATGTGGCAGTATCTCAGTTCATGGTTGAATACTGATCTGTTCAAGTATTAACAGTTTCCTTCAGACCCCATATCCACCAAGGTGCCATGCATTTTCTCTATTAATGCTGAATACTGGTAGGGAAAAATTTAAATATCCTACCATAGTATAAAAAGGATTCCCATGCCAACATCCTAATTTTCTCAATAGTTACTGTCACTGCAACCTTTAATTTAGAACAGTAAATTGGCACAATGGTAAATTACAGGGCTACTCAAAAGCTTCACCTTCCAACCCCAGCATTGTGATTGTGTCAAAATCTGAAGGAAGAACTAGAGTTTGTTTCTCAGTTAGTATGATGTCATGTTGAGCAAGAAGTAACACACAAAGTGAAGACAATCTCAGTGCCAGCATGCTGGCTCAGAGCTCATCAATCACACCTGAATTTCTTGGCATTTTTTTGACTTGTTTCTTCTCAACTCCTTGAAAATAGCTAATGGATGATCGTGTACTGAGCTGACACAATGTTGAATAGGCAAGGCAGGATTGGATTTGAGTGGTTTTAATTTTTATTTTAAACAGCTTCAGTTGTTTTTCAAAAGGAAGGCAATGTTTGCAAGCCCTGAACTTATCTCAACATTTTAAAAATGCTACGGTGAAGCAGAATAGAGAGGCAATTGAAAGGGGAGGTCAGAGAATTTCTTCTGATGTAATTATTTATGAGTCTCTCCTGGACTAATTTTGCTGTAGTCCTAGTTGCTTGTGGCTTTTCGTGCTTCAGGAAAAGGTCTGGATGTACTGAATAAGAACAGAGCAAAATTATCATATTCCCTGATACATAAAATTAACCTGTTTAAAAGATGCATTCTCAATCCCCACAAAAATATAAAATTGTGAGGGAAAAGGGTGCATAAGATGAACCTTAATTTTAGGCCTCCTTAATTGGTGGGAGAAACATATTCACCAGAAAATATGGTACAAAAAATTGCAAATGATTTTTTTCACAAAAATAGCTAAAGCAGCCAATTAATTTTGTTCATGAATGGATGGTTTGAGGAGTGAAAAGGAGCCCAAGGGCAACTCTCTGCAACCTCCATGGTCAAAACAAACATACAACTAAGAGTGAAAAAGCTTGCAGCAGCATCCAAAGAGATGGTATGGTTTGTGGGGTTTCTATGAACCTGGAAACTGTGAGGGGACTTGAGTTTTCCAATATGCAAACTTTGCACATGTGCAAACTATATACAAAATAGAAGTATGTTCAGATCATTTTAGATATAGTAATATAATATATTACTATTTAATATGTCTGTCAATTTCTTCTTTTAGCATATTTTTATATATCCCTGGTCAGTATAGTTGAAGATGTGGATGAAAGGAGCTTGTTAATACCTTAGGGCCTTGGTACACATTGAGCTGTATGCTGAACAAATGTTAATCGGCTTAGTGTTGCTTGGCTTAGCAGTAGTCACACTTTCAGGTAAAAAACTCTCTCTGACTGTCCTTCACCTGCACAGCTGTGACTTGTCACTAGAAGCTTGGTGATCAAGGCCAGAATGTGGAGGAAAGGGAAGGACTGACTTGCTGCTCCCGGCAGGCAGAGCAAGTGCTGCAGCCCCGCTATGCTCAGTAGCCACAGTACCTCTTGCCACCACCTAGATCAGCTCACTGTTTGAGCTCTGAAGGGCCTGATCCTGACGTTCTCTGGAACCTGTTCCCCTATGCTCCCCCTGCCCTTTTTGAGGAACCCTATCCTTTTCAGAGCTCAGGCAGCACCCAGTTGGCCAGCCAACAGCCCAGCCAGTGGTGGCATGGGAGGGTAGGAGAGGCCAAGATCCAGAGGAAAAAATGTACCATGATATGCCAGTCTGTATAGGGTCCAGCTGACAGCTCCTCCTGCCTGGTTTGTCTGACACTTGACCATTGGGCCCAAGTGCAGTGAACGAGCCGGTGGGAGCAGTAAACCAGTGCTGCCCCTAGCTTCTAGTCCTGGTCTGGGAACATGTCTGGGGCAGGGTACAGGGACAGGACTTCCCACTCCCCTGGTCTTGGGAGGCAGCTGTGAGTGGTGCAGCCTCTCCACTTGCTCTGTGCGGCCCCAACCTGGATAGGCAACACCGAGTCCTGTGCTCCATGCCTGGAGCCACCACCTGCTATAGGGAGATTTAGGGCTTAAGGTACCTGCCAACCACCACTGCTGCCAACTGCCACTGCTGCTTAGTGAGCCAGGCAGGGGGAGCTGGTGGGCAGACCCTGCGCAGCCCAGCAGAGCACAGAGTCAGTGGGAACTGGCCTCAGGCCACTGCACTGAAGCCACCAAGCTCTGCAATGCAGGGCTGCAGCCTGGTCCCACTACGGCATGTGTCTGGGTATTGGGTGCATAGGCACTAGGGCGGAAGAAACATGTGGCATATGTGTCTGGGTCATGGGGTCATAGGCACCGGGCAAGAGACATGCTGCAGTGGAGCATGGAGCTGGGCACAGATTCAGCTGTGGGTCAGCAGGAGGGGTGAGCATGAGCCTGCCACCCCCTGCATCATTTGGAGCAGTGAGCTGGTCTGGGAGGCACTGTGCCACCAGGTACTCCATGGCTCCAGCACTGGCTCTTCCCAATGGGAGCAGTGGTACAGAGGCAGTGCCATAGCAAGGAAGTTTGGTGCCTGGGGCAAGCCTGCAGTGGCAACCCACCCTTGCCCCACATACAGATCCAGGGGGCACACCCCCCACCCCCATGCTTGTCCTGGAGTGCACACAGTGGCAGGAGCTACCCTTCCACCATCCTGGTGCCCTCCCCCCCCACAATGAGTGGCTCACAGCTCACCTATAGGGGCCCCTTGACTTTGGTCATCCC
>NW_017729032.1:94073940-94080871 GCF_001723915.1 Gavialis gangeticus
CCCTTGCTAGTGCACTACACAGAGGCATTGTGCTTGGCCCTGCTGCACCCCAGCATCCCAACCCTGACTCAGGAGGGGTCACTGCATCCTAAGATTGTGCAGGACTTCAACTTGGGCACATTCACTGTGGTGAGTGGCTAGACCTTGATAGACTAGATCAAAAACAAGTGAATTAGAGATAATCCTTCCCTGGAGTGGTGTAACTTTAAGCCAAATAATGAGTGCTTTAAATTACTTAAAGGTGTTAATGTGCAGCCAGTCTAGGGGTTAGGAACTCCAGAAGCCACCTAAAATTACTGTGTAACAAGGCCCTTAGAGAATTCTGTCTATGTTGCCACTGCACCACATTTTTTTATTTTATTTTCTTCCCCATAGGCAGTGGGACATTTTGATAGTTTATTAAGTTTTTATGCATGTGATATCTCCAGGCTAACACAATTCACATTTTATAAACAAAACATTAGATGTTATTTCTCTATTGCCTGTCCTCAAATGCCAGGTAAAATCCCAAAAGACTACTCTACAGTACATCTGTCCTGACATGGGGCAATTGGCTGTTTTATTACAGGGAAATCTAACCAGGTGTACTTTGATTCCTTGTTACCTTCTGCAAGGGTTTCAATGGCTCAATATTTGGAATCCAGGATGAATGAATAATTTGGATGGAAACTTAGAATGCATTTTAGACACCAGGGAATAAAAGACAGACTCCTGAGTTAACTACATCAGTACTTTGAAGGCTAGTGAAACGCAATGTATCACAAATTTAAAATTCAAGTCCAAAGTGGCAATTTTATTTGGAAGCTGGCTGAAGACTGTATTGTGGGTGGTAGGATGCAATATTATCTGTTTTTATTTTTCCATTCTGACCAGGCAATATGAAAATGTACCACATGTTTTTCTTCCCCTCTTTTATTTTTTGTCCATTCAGGTCCTGAATCAAAACAAGAAATATGAAAGAATCAAGAGATGTTCATCATATATGTGGACTGGTGCCATTTTGGATTATATTGCAGCATGACGCAACATATTAACAACTAGACTAAGAGTTAAAGACCTGTATTTTATGGACATAAATAAAACATTGCAGAGTCACCAAGATGACAATAATTTCTGCACTAATAAGTTATCAAAAATTTGAGAGTATTCACTGTATTCCCTGGATTGTAAATACATGCAACCCTCCCTATCTCCAACTCCAAATTATACCAAGATAATATATTGGGAAGGGGCTAATTCTCCACTGGGGCACCCTATACTTGTATGTAGGTCACGTGGAAGATCCTCCACAACATGGTCTGGGTAGCTAGTTGATATAGGCATCTGCCACTTACTTCACTGGAGCCATACTTTTCCCCAGGTTTTCCTCCCTTGTTCCACATATCTTGTTCCCAAACCAGTATATGAGTTAAACAAGAGAAGGCCATAAAGATTAACTTCTGCTACAAGGAGCTTGATAGTATCTTATCAAGTAGCTACTTTGTATCAGATGACCAGATTTGTAACCCTAGCATGCCAGATTAAAGAACTATCGTGGCCATTGTCCACTTGCCATTTTTCACTAGAACTAGTCAGCCCATCTTCAGTCATTGTCTACCATGGTACATCTATTTGTTTTTTAAAGCTAGTAAGAGAGGTATATAGAAGGAAAAACCACTAAACAACAAGTGACATATTAAACAAAAACTTGCCAAAAAAGATTTAACTGAAAGGTATAACAGTTTTAGCTGAGCAAATAGATTTCCAGTGTCCATCACAGGAGACCTGGGTAATGGCAAACATTAAAACTTTCTATGAAGTCCCAAGTCCTGAAGTGAATTAAGGTCTCTACTATAAAATATTCTCACTGCCTCCATGGCTGAAAGCCATCCAAGAATTATGTCTGCCCAGATCTGAAGCTTTCTTACCTTGGGCTGTCACAACTAACAAATACTACATAGACAGGCCTTTCATACCTATTCATTTTCAATTTATTCACCAGGATACTCATTTTTGGAAAAAAACTGCCAAAGTCACTTTGTCCCTTTAAATCTGAGATCCATGAACAACAACATCTTATTAGAAAAGTTGTTTGGCCCTTTGAAATTGGGCTTTGGGATTTATAGCAGTTAAAGACAAATAGCCTCAAGTTTAAAAGCTGTTTTCCACAGATGAGTGCTTAAATGGTTAAAATACTCACCTGATTGCTTTCCTTTTGTTTTTATAAACTGTAGTATAAATTGCAGTCTATATTTTGGATATTTTGCTAGCTAGTCCAGAATACACACAGAGCCCTGGTATCCTCTTGCCTTTCTTTTAAAACTTCAGTTTCTGTATAAGCATGAAAATCCTTGATGTGATATTGAAATCAGAGCTGTCTTTTGACAGTCATCTTCATGTAATATTCAAACCTCTTTTTCGTCATCCTAAGTACACTACCAGGCTTAGATCTTTGCTTGCTGTCTATAGAGATGATGGAGAAGTTGATTCATGCCTTTGTCATCTCTAGGTTGGACTACTGGAATTAATTATTTTAGCTAAGTCTAGCTGGCGCACCTTCTTCAGCATCTCCAATTTTGTTAAAACATTGCTTACTACAAATCTATCCCAACTCAATTCTGTTTATCAGCTCATTTATTAAGGGTTTCCTTTTACTTCTAGTAAAATATCACATTTACTTTTAAGTCCTTTTGTGGACCTAGTCTTAATGTCTTAAAGTATGAAATGTATTAAGGATTCAATTTGCTTTTCATGGAATTTATTTAATGTGTGTTTCCATTAACCAGCTGCCATTCATTGGTTTGTACAAGTTTACTGAAGTAAAGGACCAACAGTGCTTATTTAAAAAAATGTTTCACAAGGTTGAAAAGAAAATATGAACCAACTCAAGGCTATCAAATCTAAACCCTATTAAATGTACCAGAACAAGATTTCAATTCCTAGATCTCACTAGATCTTTACATTTTTGGTCCTAAATCAGATCTGCATGTGGGATTACCTTTTCCTTTTCTGCTTCATATTGTTAACATCTCAGAGGGGGAAAAATGACTGCTATGTTCAAAATGGCTACTGTCAGCTGAAATCTTGTAAAGTCAGTTGGAAATATTTTAATACTCCTAAACTGACTCTAATGTAGATATGCCATTCCCACTGAAAATGAAACTCCTGCCATATTGTCTTCCTGACTTTTTCCCCAATGCTAAACATACCAATATATGTTCTTGCCAGCAATATTCTTCAAAACTCATAATCTGCAGGTTAGGGCCTTGCCTACATTACTGTTGTAATGTTCATCCAACAGTTTACTGGTAATTTTAAAAGCATGCTGTAGTGCAGGAGGTACCAGACTGAAAGTCAAGAAACCCGAGCATTATTCCAGCTTCTGTAATTAACTTGCCAAGTGAGTTTAGGCAAAACACATAACCTGGTCGTGCTTTAGTTCCTGATCTGTTAACTAAAGGATTATTACATACCTTGCATAAGTACTCTGTGAACCCCACTGTATAAGTACTAATTTATAATTTTATTCAATATTTCTGAAAACAAATAGAATATGTAACAAAAGGAAAAGTAGCTACATATAGCATTGCTCCTAGTTACAATGCTATAGGCCCTAGGTTGGTTTTAGAATTATGCATAAAGGAGCAAGCCTATTAACAGACAGTTGTCATGCAGTTGATAATTAAATTATTTTAATTATTCTTTGCATTAAGTAACAATACAATAACTCTAAAATACATAACCAGAGCATGTAACTTTAAGCCCTGAAATAACCTCAATGGAATACCTTTCCAACAAAACAGCACTTGTAGAGCAATATGAGTTGCATGATTGTGGAGTATGACCATCTCTGATCAAATCAGTGCGCATGACTTTATATCAGGGATCTTTTCAGTAATATAATGGTCTTCAAAAATTAGGATTTAGAATACTATTAATAGAATAAAATATGATGCAGCTGTTTTAATTATTGCACTGGCTTCCTGGGCAGAGGTCACTGCAATTGTATATGAAGTTCTCACTTACGTATCTCATTCCTACTACTACATTTTTTGCATGCAGGAATTGATATTATCTTTTCTATTTCCCAGATTCTGTAATTTCCAGTGAGAAGGAAGACTGGTCTGCATTAATTTTTGTTGACCTAGTTTCATATGGAATATGGCACTCAGAGGGTTTACAGAACATAAGACAAAATATTCACTTAACATTTAGTTCTTTATACAACATTTTTAAAAATGAGGGATTTTATAAATATGATGCTAGAAAAATCTTCCTGTGGTTAACTTCAGACGTTTATGCATGGTGATGGCAGAAAAGTGCCTCCTGAGATGCACGGACTTTCGAACCACTGTGTTACACTGTAGTCTTGACATTCTAAAAAGTCCTCGTGGGGCATGGCTCAGGCAACATTAAAGATTCCTGAAGTATGTACATAAAATACATATACAAGAAACTAAATAAATCATGCATACTTGGAAGGAACAGTTTCTAATATTCCTGGAAAAACCTCAAATAGCACCTTCAAAAATTCTCACTGGAGTCAGCTTTTTATTATTACATTGCATGCCAGCTGAGGGGACTCTCTCTCTCTTTCTCCCTGTTTTTTAATAATCTAACAAAGCATTTTTTGTGTCTCTCAGCATTTAACATTCAATTTGTTAAATGTCACTGAAGAAAAATAAAATGAAAAAGACATCCGTTAATAATGTACTCTTTTATGTTTCATCATCCCATGACTCTGTGTTTCGCCATGTTGACCTAATTTGCCATGACAGAAACATGGTCCTTGTTTCAAAATATTCCAAGTGTAGAAATGACTAAATCTTTGTGGAAAATTTATAGTACCTTAGCACACAGAACCAGGTTAGTAGTATTTGAATCACTTGGAGCAGTTCATAAGATAAATCTTATTAAAAAATGCTATAGGATTGTAAAATGACATGGTTTACTTAATTAGACAATGTTTTAATTGCCAAATTAAGAGCCTGATCCTTCCAGCCATTAGACTCTAAAATTCTCTTCATTTCATTATTGATTAAAGGCACTTGAGCCTCATGGACTGTAAATATATTTTGGTAGGATTGCCTAACATTTCTCATATCTACAGCAGTAATCTCACAACATAAACCCTCTGGCAGGAGGGGGCAGATAGGATGGAATCGGATGAATCAGGAAAACAAAATCAACTTTTACATCTTGGTCCGTATTGTTTGAAGTCCGTATTGACTAAATTATTGGTCTCAGTCCAAGTAATATAATGGCCAAGGATTCACAACAGAAAATTACTACCACAACTGATGTATTTGGGCAACCAATGATCAGTGAGACGACATGAACTGAAAACACATTAAGCTTCCCCTTTTCCCCCTTAATTTGGCAAAAGATAGTTTTTTTCCAGAATAGGATCAAAGTACACTAATAGTGAACTATATATAACAGAAGTTCCCAAACTTTTTGTTATTGCATACCTGCTTTCAGATTTACCCACTGCCTACATACTTTACCAGCATACATTGTATATTTTAACCCCCTAAATGCAAAGTATTATTATAATGAAAATTAATCCCCCATTACACAATTTCTCCCACATACACACCAGAGATGTTTTGCATACCCCCAAGGGTATGCATATTACAGTTTGGGAACCCTGGTGTATAAGATTCCTCTGCCACTGCAATAATGATAAGAATGGCCAGTGCTATTAAGAAACAGTACTCAAACATTAGGGGAGGAAGAATGGCGGGAGAGAGTGAGGAAGAGAGGGAGAAAGAAGAAGGTTTAGACTGGAACCAGTGAAACATTGAGCTAGGAGTATTACAAAAAATGTCTGTTGACAGAAAAGCAGTACAGTCCTGTAATCTGAAAAATATTCTGTCCTCTACAATTTTTTTCCTTAAGAATACTAATTTTCCAAATATTTTAAAAATCAACCTTCTTTCCCCTTCCATCCCCCAGAAGTCTGATTATGTGAATACCTACAATATGATCCATTTATACAATTCCTCTTCTTTTGGGGTTACAAGCTAGCTGTAATTTGTACAGTGAAATGAATGTACAATGAGTTCTGTACACTTAACTAAAAGACTTGAAAAAAAGAACTTTAAGGAACCATATGAATATTTACAAGGTTATCTGCTGACACATTTTTATTAATATGCATATGCCACAGGCAATCAGCCCTAAGAAGTACACTGCCTCTTAAGAGTTCATTTTATTATTTCTAAAAGAGATAGGCCTTGTATTTGGGACTATTTTCTGGAAGGACTATTCGTATCGCAAACCTTATACAGAAGATAACTTGCTCAGATCTTGGCTGATCCTTAACTAGGATTCAGACATAATACCCCACATTTCTTTCCATCTTTCTGACCCAGAACCGATTTTTGATATCATTCCCATTCCTACAGTGGAACCCTCTGTCTACCTTTAAAGACCTGTTGTGGCTAAGCTAAACCTGTATCTCACTTTCTGCACCTTCGGCTGTCAACAACAAATAGAATATTTTTGTCAAAAGCTTAAAACTACCTTCATATTGTTCCCCTCCACCAAAGCATTCCTAGGCTGGGCAACTGGAAAGAATTCAGAGTTTGGGCTGTTCATAAAGAGGGTAGTGTTTTAACAACTTTTGAAGCTGAACACATATTTCCAGATAGACCATCAGATGATTCTTTTTGGGGATTCAGAAGTTTTTAAGGAGGTTCATCTTTTCAACAATGTTCACCTGATTTGCTGTCACCTATGTTTCCGAATTACCATATTTACTTGAATATAAGATGACCCTGAATATGTGACCCCTGATAATTAGATTCTGATTCTATATATGGAATTCTTAGAAATTTGCAGACATAGAACCTAATTATTGGAGGTTTGGCTTGAAATTGTCCCCTCCCACTGCTACAACAAGACAATTGAATCTGAGAGTGTCTGGTAGGCCTCTTTGCCCCCAGCC
>NW_017729032.1:94080882-94091208 GCF_001723915.1 Gavialis gangeticus
TCTCCCTGCAGCCCCTTCCCTCTCTCCTTCCTATCAGACCCTGCTTTCCCTGAATACATGGAAGTGAGGGTCAACTTTGAAAGCACTGACCTTGAAATAAACATACCTGTAGTAACTTACACAGAATAAAATAATTGCAGCTACCCATAGACTAAGCTTATCCAGGATTGATGCAGTTTATCTCTTCTGAAACTGCTGCAAGCTTTAGCACAGGTATGCCATAAACACACTTCTAAGCACTTTCGTACTTACTTATATATAATACAAACTATGCATGATATTAGTCCAAAACCAAAAGGCTCATGATTTACCATATAATTAATTGGGCTGGGCCCCAGCGGAGTCAACAACATTTCAAGCCATGGTAACCTCACAGCTCAGCACTGCTCAGTATGTATGTGTACTCCATATACCCCACCACAAAGGACCCTCCTACTCCTGACTGGAACCAGCTGTTCTTGTCATGAGTCTTGGGATCCTCCCAATATATGCAGATGATGTGCAGGGCAACCTGATCCAGCTCCACCTCATGGATGGTGGGGCCATACTAATCATATGTGACAAGCTGAAAAAGCAGGGAACAGAGGAATTCTAGGTAAACTGTTTCAGGCTTCATTTGGTGATGTCTGCTAAATGTTTAAGACTGGTGAAGAGACAGGGCTTACTGGAAATGAGAATGAAAGGCACAGCTCAGCTGTGACAATGAAGAGGAAGTTGAAATTTGTTCAAAGTAGAGGCTCATCATGACTGGAAAAAGAGCTGGCACTGAGGGGGACTGAGCACAATGAGCAGTACCATATACCTTTTTCAGATGGAATGCACTAACCTAATCCTTGTGGTAGGTTCCCATAAGTATGTTTGCCCCACACAGGCCATGTGTTTTAGGGGCATGCTCAGCGTTGGCTGCATTTCATCAACCTCATTACTGGTTTCTCTTGTTGAAGACATGCTACTTTTGGCAGCGGTTTAATGATGACCAGTATATTTAGTGAAGTTTCCTTGTATGCAAATATAAGATGAAAGGCTTTTCTCACCATGCTGATTGGGGGGAAAAACCTTGTCATGTATTTAAGTAAACATGGTCTGTACTGAATCTAGTAAATTTGATAGCTTCTGTTGATAAACCCTAAACAAATACCCAATAAAAGCTAAATATCCATAGTCTCAATGATAGCTTTAAGTCATGGATTTGGCTGTTGGGTGGCTGTTTATTCTATAATGTTATATTTACTATAATTCACAGTTATTGTTCTTCCTGATGGTATTATTACATTATGTTAAATTAAACCAGAAAACAAACATTCATGTTTACCAGAAAGCCTATCTGTAGTACATTTTGCCCTCTCTTTCCCTGTCAAATCAATGCCTAAGGCAGTGTTAGTCTAATTACATAGACGATGGATACAATGCAATCAAATTGTAAATTAATTAATATCAAATATAAAATATCTTCATATAAAATATCACTAGGCTTTTGGATAGTTAGATGATGTACATAATGTTCTTCACAATGAGTCTCATCTAGATGGAGAATTGAAATGAGATACAAAGATGGCACAGTGGAAGAGACTAAGAATTCAGCTCTTCCATACCAGTTAATATATTGCATGGAGTTTGTCATTTTATGACGCACTGTAAATCCAAAAGTGCATGGACCAGAATGATAGGAGATGAATTATTAATATATTTTTATTGATTTACTCTGTTTAAAATGTATTGGTTTTTATGAGGAAAATTTATAGTGCTTCAAAGATGAAGGATGTTTTCTTTTTGGCCTTTAGCCCTTTAGGAAAGCAAAGGCTAAGGTAAAAACAGACTTTAAAAGCTTCAGCATCACCTGTTTTCACTCACCTACCACACACTTGTTTAGTTAATGTTATCTTGGAAGAGGTCAGACACAGAAGAGGTCCTGGTCAAGTAACAGTAGGAACATTGCTATGTAGGTGTACCACTTAGAAGTGAACACTCCTGATCTAACCCTGGGCTGTTCAGTCAGGACTGCCAATACTTATAGAACCAGACAGTGATGCACTGGAAAGTCACAGAGCTATTAAAGAGTTAAATATATAATAGAATATGCACAATTAACTACAGTGACATCTCTCCTACTTTTAATGCCAAGTGAGAATAAAATTAAGTAACATTATAATGCCAATTTCCATATAGAGAAGTATGCAGTCTTCAGTGTTGCCAGGCACAAAAGTGTAGAAACTCTAAGTTAAAACAGTTTTAAAAAAAAAAAAAAGTTTAAATTCTCTTTCTTGGTCCATTTTCAGAGGTTTAAACTTGCTGCTGATCATTCCAGGATGCTTTTGACAATTAGCGCATGGCCAATTCTGTCCAAATGATCATGAATACATTAATTTTAGTTTCTTTTGAAGATGATCTCACTAGAGGACTCAGCTGAGACTGAAGACCCCACTGTGATAGTGTGTTTACAGAAACATAGCAAGATCCTGTGTCTGCATGGAAAATCTTAAAATTTAGTACAAAACATAGTTGAGCTTCTAATGAAGAAGTAGGAGTTGGCAGCTACTACACTTCTCTGATAAAGAGGCTATTAGATGGAAATACTCCTTATGTTGGAGCAACTGTCAGGCTGCCATGCTGCTATGAATTAAAGCTTCTGAAGAAAGGTTGTAGCTCATTCATTAGCAATGGCCAGAGCATCCACTTTCTAATAGGTGCTACTATTATGCCTTTTAGAATGAAAAGTTCTGACTTTTTGGAAAGTACACAGGCTAGGACAGAGGTGAGCAAAGTCCAGCCTGGGGGCCAGATCAAGCCCATGGCAGACTCCATTTCCCAGCAGCCCCTGCCCATGTCACTCTAGCCAGTCTCCATGGAGACCCCAGGAGTGGCAGGGGCATGAAAGTGCAGAGCCAGGGTCTCCATGGAGACTAGCTGGTGCAGCACTGGTAGGGTGCATGTTTGGGCATGGAGCTGCTCCACAACTAGGGTCAGGATCTTATGGCCGGGGCCAGGGCAGAGCCATAATGTGCTGCCTGCAGACCCCTGGGGGGCAGATCACAGCTCTGCCCAAGCTCCAGCTCATGCTGTCATCACTACACAATTCCAGCCCTGGCCCTGAAGCAGCTCCACCCACCTAGTTGCATGCCATGCCAGCACCACTTGGGCTGGTCTCTGTGGGGACCCTGGCCCTACATTGTCATGGCCCCACCACTCCTGGGATTTCAGTGGAGACCAGCTGGAGCAACACAGGCAGGGGACTTCTGGGAAATGGAGTCTGGCCACTGGAGTCAGATCCACCATTTTGCCCACCCCTGGGCTAGGATCTCCACTTTCATGACATACAGACAGAACCTCCTATACCAGGGATGCTCAACCGCCTGCCCACAGGCCAGATCTAGATCAGCACTTCCCAACCTTTTTCACCACGCAGCACATTTACATGGCCTGTCCCACCCCATGGCACACCAGCTGAACATGGAGCAGGGAGCGGGGGCGGGGGGTGGTGGCAAGCGGCCAAAACCGGAGCGAGGGGGCGGGTGGTGTATGGCTGAACGCAGCATGGCAGGGAGCGGGTGGTGTGGTGCTAGAATCACTGGCTGGAGCCACGCTCCCCGTATGGCTGGCTGGGGGCATGGCAGTAGCGTTGCTCCAGCCCCAAATGCCCACGGTACACCTGGACATGCCTGATGGCACACCAATTGGGAAATGCTGCACTAGATCACACCAGCCCATGGGGCTGGGCCAGCATGCAGCCAGATCTGGGCACGTGGGGCCCAACCCTGCATGCCAACTCCTCACAACTCATCTGGCCCATAAAGTGAAAATGTTGGCACCACTGTCCATACACTACTCTTAAACTCAAAATTTTTCAACTGAGTTTTCCATTCTGTTCTCAGAAAGACTGATAAGCAAAATTCAGAACGCTAATTCTGCCATTAAAATGAATATCCAAAAACCATCCAGACTTATTTCTAAATAGAATGCAGCAGAATACTAAAAAAAATTTCAGTCAGTAGAAATACTTCATCTTAATACATATTCATACTCGTAGTATATTAATCCTTTAGTGAAGTTTGGTAACATATCAATCAAGCAGAGTTTCAACACTCAGTCTTCAGATCGACCGCACAATTACAGAAGTAAATGGAGAGAGGGGCAGGAAGTACATGCCTGGAACAAAATAAACAATCTCAAAATAGAAATGTACTACATATACACTGTTGAGGATCACACAAGTATATACGAGACAATAATCTCTGTGCACCAGAGACTAGTGATGCACAGAGATCCTAACTTACATTTATGGCATATGGAGCAAAAGGTGATCTAGTTGTTACCCGCAGCATACCTAAGGGCAATAGATCCTTGTTTCTTTTATCTGAGGGAACTGAACTCAGAATTTCTCAATGTAAATATATGAACCTGTCACCTGACCTGAAGAACTAGCTGTGTTAGCACAGAAGCAACTGTAGAGCATAAACCTCCCTATGGGTCTTGCTGCTAGAGGATAACACATCCACACTGTGTCAGTGTAGATGACATGAGCACTTAATTTGGCATGCTCTTTCCAAAAGGCAGTAGAACCTATGAGAGAGATTTAGGTCCATTACAACAAAGTTGGGCCCTCATCACTACTTTTTCGAATTCCCTATATTATTGGTTCCCTACAGGACTGTTTAATAAGCATGGTAAAGAGCACATATTAATAGTAGTCAGTTAAAGTGGTGAGATTAAAAATCATGTTCTGCTGGTTTTTACCACTGTGTATTAGTTCAAGGCTATAGGTTTTGTTTTTTTTCTGGAGGTTTTCCCTCTTCCCTTTCCAAAGCAAAAATCATGTTTTTGCAGCAGAGGCCAAAATCCAATTACTCACGAGAGCTAGTAACACCCAACTTGCCCTCTATTTTATTGATCTTCCTTAGATAATTCCTACTTTCCACTATAAATTGTGCTTCAAATTTTACTATTTCAGATGTACTTGAAAATGTGCAGCTCTGTGCAGTAGCATAACAAGCCATGCTGGCACCCGGGGCAAACCTTGCGGGGTTGCTGAGGTGGGGCACACAGTTAAGGGTGCAGAGGTGGGCACAAGAACTCTGAGAGCACAGTTTATAAATCAGCAGATTATGAAAACTATAAACCATTTCACATAACTTTTATAATCCTCCAAATAACCTGCAATCATGAAATCACCCACAAATAGAACCCCAGATTTAGAAAGGTCTAGACGTTTCAACCATAAATGAACCCATAGTTTTACAGCACGTGAGGCAGTTGGACTGTGGGTAATAAGAAACATTTAACCTTGAAATACACAAAAATCAAAGTTCAAAACTCTCAATGATTTTTGTAACTTTTTGTTTCATAGCTGTTCCTTTTTGTTCATCACTTCAAGCTGTCATTTCCTTGTTTCAGGGGCACATTTTAAAAGAATCCATGAGTAAGGTACCTGAATCCCTACATATCTGTTTGCCAACTGGCAGCTAGTAACTACAGCCATAACCAAGAAGTCAATCTATTACCGAAGTCAATGCATCTATTGGCTGAGCTCACCTTACACAGAATTGTACTCACTGCTCACACTTAAAACTCTCATCAGAACCTCGAGAATCCCTCAGAAGTGATCATGCACATGCTGGTAAGTATTGCATGCCCTCAAATCTCATTTATACATTAACTCCATGAATCCTCAGAGCTGAAGGGATTCAGCAACTTTGAGGAGGAGGTCCCAAGGGAGCAGTTTTAATTGCTGAGTCAAAAATGTTCCTCTGTCTCCGCTGTGCCAAATTTGTGTCGGAAGAAACTACTGACTGAATGTATTTGAACACTACTTTGAAAATTCACCCTTACAATTTCAAAGTGACATGAGTTTCAGTGTACAAATGAGGCAAGATTTGGAAGGAAACATCAATTAATCTGCCTCTCTTTAGATATAAAAAGAATATGTTTAGACTAGAATAATCAAAGAGTTAATCTAGTTTCATTCTTACATGACTAAAACCCATTGGCAGGCTTTTATTATGTTAATTTTCAAACTTACAAAGCCAGGAACTCAGTAAACTAAAGGTAACCAACGGGGCTGTTTGGTAAAGACAGAAATGAACCGTGTCTTTTGAAGTGTTCCAAAGGAAAAGTGTTTGGAATATTTAAGTCGCAAGTGAGTTACAAAGGTTATTCATTCACAAGTGAGATAAATTCATACCTGTCAAATCATCTGGATCTTCTATGTGATCATCAGGGCCTCAAATCATTTATTTTTTTATTTCCTGAAATTTCACTATTTTTACACATCCAAATTTGGTAATATTTCCTAGGTTTGGAAGTAAACCGATTCACTTTCCTTTCTTCTTTTACTATAGTGAAGTGGGGAGGAGGGGAGAGAATTAAACAGCCAGGTGTCTAACCCCCTTTTTTTTGTAGCCACATTTTCAAAACAATTTTACAGGAAAAGAAAGCTTGCATCCTCCAAATAATGGGTATTATATTAATCTGATTAATACAAATAACGACTGCTGTTTCATCTGGAGTGGATGGGTAAAAAAATACCATCGAATCACATTGATTGTCAGCATGTGCAACCTCAGTTTTAAAGTGATTAAATTCTTGTCAGGCTGTCCGATGGCTCTGGAATTGAAACTATGATGGAAAAACATATTAGGACTTACATGAGTCCTCTTTCCTATTGTCTGAGCTTCAACTATTGCAACATAGCTTCTTTGGGGTTTCTGCAGTGGTTAGTGCCTAATAATGAATGCCTCTTCAGCACAACTCAGCTTTTGATCAAGTCAGGATGTCTCACATTTCTCAAAGCAGGCAGAGTGCGTCACTAATATTAGGCCCTGTTTCTGTAGTACAGAAACCAGGACTGAGGCATAATCCCAATGCAAAGTAATAAGAGCTAAAGAACCAGGGAATTCAGTAAGCTCCTAGATCTTGAAGCACAAGGAGCGGCAAGTGTAATCAAGTCTCCATACTGCTGGGAGAGGCAGGGAGAGGCCTTTACCTACCCTGTTACCTGTTTTCCTCATACCATCAGCAACTGCACAAAACAGAAATTTGGAAGATTTGTTTGTGCGTGCATGCATATGTATATCTTTGTGTGCACTATATGCACATGTGTGGTAGCTGCAAAGCTTAACTATATAATAAGTAAAATAATAGAAATTTTTAATAATAAGTAGAATAATAGAAAAAAAAAATCCTATTCTTGTAATGGATGGAAAGAAGAAAACACATTCAATAAATGTGTTACGTAATGGAATTAATTAGAGAGCATAGCTGGATCATACAGTAGAACTGTATGACTCATCCATTTCTCAAATTTTCAGCTTTTCAACAAAACTTACTCAACTATTTTTTCTGCTTTTTTCTAAATAAAATTCCAATATTCTAATGGCACTGAGAATACAGTGCATGCATTTGAATCAGACAACCAAATCAGGAAAGCATTTTTATGTTCACTGTTTACATAAACAATTCCAAGTACCCTTATTTCCCCAGAAGACGCCATCATAACCTGAAGGTCGGGAAACTGTTTCTTGTTTATCACATTAGTGCCATTCGATGGATAACTGTCTGGAGAAAGCTGGAAATAGTATCATGTAAATCTCATTGATGCCATTAACCATTTTTCTCAAAATTCGTATGTGATTCCACAGAATCAAAATCTTTGCATTACACTTCTAATCTCATTTACAAAATTTCAGATCTAAACAATTTGCATCCAAATTGTGACTGGCCATTAATATAAATTCATTATGCAATATAGTGAAAACAGTGGATGGAAATATTCCATGTAAGTATCTCATATATAGCAATATAGTTATACTGAATATCACTTGTTCATATATTTGCATACAGAGACACTTTGATGTATTTATTAATAAAATGATACAAAAAAATAGCTTTTATTGGAAGAGCTCCCTCCCAGCCTGAACTTCTGACACTATAATAGGAATTTCATGAAAGCTTTGGCCATAAGAAAACCACGAGTTATAATATTTAGCCACTATTATCCTGATCATAGTCTTATTTACACTGCTGTAATTCAAGAGCATCTCCATCAACTTGTTATCTGGTATAGCTGAGAAGAAAACTGGTTCAATGCAGTTAGATAAGGATGTAATGGCATATGTATATGATAGAAATACAAATAAAATAGATCACAAGGTAGTCAGAAAAATGACAGCCACTTTAATTCTTAGGGGCCTAGGCTCCCAACCCCTCTAGAAATTATGAAAAGAAGAATAAGAAAAAAACAACCCCCCATTATTATCCAAGCACAAGTGGTATGAGATCATTTATCTTGATGGATGTCACCTTACAGCACATATTATCCCTATCTCTCAAAGTGTTTTTTCCCCCTTATTTCATCTCTGACATTCATTGTAAATTTAATGATCCACGTACGATTTGCTGGTATCTCAGTCTGGTGTTTTGAATCATGAAACTAGTGCTAAATTTATGGCACTGCAGTACCACTTAGTGAATCATTAAGCAGTACAGTGATTTTAATGATTTGGATCATACTGGACCTCATCACTATATAATGAGGTTCCATTTAGTGTAAATTTTATGTAAAAATTCAATTTGCAAACCAACAACATGAAACTACAACATTTTTTCTAATCTGACGTTGTATTTATTTATCATGATTTCTTCTGTAACCCAGTGTTTCACACAGAGAAAGGGTATTCTTGTTCATTAAAAAGGTAATTTTTTTTATTGTTCTTGAACTAGTGAAAAATACACTCGCTATGACTGCCATTTTTTAAAAACACTCTGTTCTTAAATGTAAACTCCCAGTGAGTACAGGTATAATTATTAAAGCATGTTGAATTAGATGGTAATATTATTGTTAGATATAACAGCTCAACTTAGCAATCACTCAGATGGCTTACAGAACTCATCCTCTGCTGTCTTGAAGAATCCATGGACATAGAAAGGAACATTTTTTACTGCCCAAATCAATAGTGCTAGGTCACCCAGTTGCTATTTCCATTACAAACTCTGTTTTTCAAGGGGGAATAGTGAAAGTTTAGAACATGCTGCTTTGCAATTATTTCATCAATGTATTATGATCCCAAATACAAATTCTTTGTCTCAAAATAAGCTGCACCATAAACAATGCAATGGACATAATTATAATGAAGTGATGTGATTTTGGACTGGCTAATATAGAGAAAAAGTATTTCATTTTAAAAATGGAAAATTTTCAGATTTGTTATCCAAATGTTGCTTGCAGAGCAAATGTAATTTGTCACCTTCACCAAGTGTGATTTTTTTTAAAATACTCCCCACTTGTAGCTGAGTCATCTTCATTTGTCTTCAGTTAACCTCTGGGAAATTTGAGGTGATGAGAAAGGAACAGAATCCTACAAAGTAAAGGAAATCTCTAACCAGGAAGGAAATACGGCACTTGAAAAGTGTGATTATTCACTTCACCTGGTCCAAATGACATACCTCTTAGGGAATTAAGGTAATGAATGAAATTAACTCATTGAAGAACTACATATTTTTTTTTAAAGTCATGTAAAAATTGAGGAGATACCAAAACACTGTAAAAATATAAATGTGGAACTCAGCTTATGATCTCAAAGAGCTTTGTCAGTACAAATGCAATGG
This sequence comes from Gavialis gangeticus, assembly GCF_001723915.1. Lineage (NCBI taxonomy): Eukaryota > Metazoa > Chordata > Crocodylia > Gavialidae > Gavialis > Gavialis gangeticus. Next base: position 94,090,480 of record NW_017729032.1, read on the forward strand.
ATTCCACAGTATTCCTCAGAGAGTTAGGCAACTTACAGCATGAACAGGAACAAGAGTAAAATCCTGGCAATGATCAATAGCTCAAACTGGAATTCTTTATAAACCAACAGAATAATGCAGAGACATCTTGCTTAAGAACTTTAAGGAGTGCTCATGCTGCACTATAACATAAGATAGTACAACTTTTTCTCCCTTCCTTGATTTTCCAACTAAATATGGAGTATTAATTGCAGGAGAGAATAAGCCCCAGTAGGGCAAACTGCATTTCGTATCCATCTACCACCCTTGTTTGGGTGACTAAATGGATTAGGATGTAGCATTTGATGGCTCTTGAATGAGAGGGAGGGAGAATGAGGTAAACAGACTCCTTACATGCTCTCTCCTCTCCTTTACATGTGCACAGTGATCTCAAAATAAGAGAACCATGAGGACTCAGCAATATGGCTTTGCAAAGAATAACTCTAGCTAGAAAATGGATTTTTTTTTTCCTCCCGAGACAACAGATTTTGGAAGAATTTAACCAAGTGTATCAAGGATTGAATAGAGTTTTCCTCAAAGTATTTGGTATGGGGGAGATATGGTGGTAGAGCAGTTACAACATCTACTACAGCTTCAGAGGCTCAAGTTCAAGCTCCATTCTGGTCTTGTGCCAGAAACTGCCCTCAGTCATCCCAGCTGTAAATGAATACCCAGTCATTCAGGGTGGGAAGTCAGAGGTGGGCAGCTGTT
>NW_017729032.1:94091422-94104828 GCF_001723915.1 Gavialis gangeticus
TTAGAGGGGAAAGTAACAAGGTGGGCAGCTGTTATGCTAGCCATCATTATTTTTGTGTGCAGTTTTGACTACAGAAGTTGGTGTGTCATAATCAGACTATTCCTGTGGATTACAAGTCTTAGGAAGAACCTTGATTTGATACAGGCCATTTATAAAATATTCTCTTAAAGTTGATCCAAATTTACTTGAACTTCTATCACATACTTAATTTTTTGCTCTATACAGCAAGAGCCACATCTTTAGCAGTGTGAACAGTGTCTGGCACCATGGATGGATCCAAAAATTTGAGAACTGGAGTGCAGGAGATGCAACTGGTGCTGCAGGAACAGGTAGCCTGCACCTTGGTAGTGACTGCTAGGGACTTCCTGTCCCTGAAGCAGGTAAGACTCATTTCTCCCCACTCTCAATAACCCCTCCCCTCCAGTACAGGCATGTCTCCTCCACTCCCACTTTCCCCTTCCCCTCTCCAACAGGGTTTGCCCAAGGTTTGCCTCTAGACAAAGAAAATGCAGGGGGGGAAAGGGTGGGTGGGAGAAAATCTGCCACTGCTGCCACTGTCCCCAGCTGCCCTGGGGTGGCAGTAGGAGAAGAAGCCCAGGACTGCTCCTGCCTTGCTCTTGCCCAGGTCATCTGTGAGTAGCAGAGTTTAGCTGGGAACGGGTAATGGATGGGTCCTCCTTTCAGGTAACTCCTGTTCCCTGCCTAATCCCTGCAGGGTGTTTCCTTGTTTCCTGGCCAAAAGCAGGCACTGGAAGGAGGAACTGCCCAATGCTGCTACCAGCCTAGCCAAGCCTGGCACCCCATGTAGCTTCCCCCCACAATTAGAGTCCCTAGCCCAGAAGGGAAAACACAGTGGGGGCAGGGAGCAGGAACACACCCACTGCCACTGAGCCCAGCACCCTACATAGCTGATCCCCACAGCCCCCAGCTGAAGCCGGGCAGGAGTGGGTCTGCGGGTTTCCTCTGCTCCTGGGTCAGCGGGACACAATAATAGATCCTCCCTCCCTTCCTCCTTGTTTGGATCCCCCTGCGTCCCATGCCAGTCCAGGACCTAGCTGTGTCTGGGCTTCAGGGAACTGAAGTTGCCCATATATGACCTATACTGTAATGCGGAGAGGGGAGTGCAACCAGACCACTGAACCCCCTCAGATTCACCCCCACCTAGCACATCTTTATTTCTGCATAAATAATGGATAGTAAGGTGGTAATGGATTGAAGCCTAACTGAAGGAATCCACACATCCATATTGTCACTTGTCAGATATTCAGATAAAATACTAATGTACACATAACATAAGGGTGAAAAATAAAGATTTTATTGGTAAGCCCCTAATATCTTCAAAGGATAATAAAATCCTTCTATTTCTCCTGTTACCCTCTAATTTTTTGCCCAATAGTATCCTCTCATCCCCTTGCTCACATGCACCAAGTGCTAGAGTGGCAAAGTGCTCCTGCAGAAAACCATCAGCGAACTATTAAGGTGACATTTACACTGGTTTCAGATTTGGCTCTCCAGTGAGGAAGAAGTGAGTATCTGTCACAGAACAATTTTCTCTCTCAGTCTGCACACTCATTAAGCAAGTATTACATTCATAACAAATGGAATTGAAACTTGAGTTTTGCTGTTCATTTTTTAACCAATAGCTTTAATTACAGAAAACCTCATAAGGAAAGTGCCTGTCTTGTGAACTACAAAGTAAAAACTACATCCTCCTAGGCAGCACGTAATGTAAACCATAGTCATGTTCCAGTAGAGGTTAGATTTTTAAAAGTTCTTCAGCAGAGACTAGCTCGTTGGTAGGATAGCAAAGGAGCTTTAGTCAGTAAGGATGAACTGGTGCACCTATTGAAAAAGAGAGTCTGGTTCAGCCAATAAAATGTGCCCTCTAGAGGCTATTTTTATATATGAACAGGTAAAACATAAAACTTCCAAGTAGTTAGCATCACAGTGCTTGGGTGAGGCAGAAAGAGACACTATTATCATATTCAGATTGTTAGTAGATCACATCACAATGCACAGAAAAAATATGGTTATGACCAGTGGTTTTCAGGTAACACAAACAGAGATGCCTTAAGAGGGTCCTAAATTTTCAGACTATGGGAATTCAGCACTCTTCAAAAGGGAATGCTTTAACGGTGCTTCGAATTAGCCCCCCAAATTAGTTACTTTTGAAAATGTTGACTTGTATATGTAGGATATTTGATTCAGTTTAGGGAATATGAAGGTTTCTTCATGCTGTACAGATCAGTCATTTATTGTATTCACTTTACAGATAGGCTCAAAGTTTAAAAAATGCTCACAATCCATCCCTTAAATTATGAAGGTACAATTTTGTGCACACAACAATTGCACCCACAGGAAAAAAAGTCACTTGTCACAGATGAACTGGAGGATGAATGGCATTTGAATAGTTGGAAGTCTGTGTACTCTTTGATTTCAGACAGCTGAGTTTTGCCAACTGTATTTCCAAGCAACCAAGGATAGTTATAATAGGATAGTTATAATAGACACAGAAAACTAGGGCTCTTGTTCTTGGCAGCTTAACCATAGTATAACTAAAGTTGCACTTTACTAACTTTTTGATACAGTCTTACTTCTTGTGTTAGGAATGAATTCATTTTTCGTTCTCATTAAAGATTCTTAAGGTTGTACATTTTTGTTTTCTTTTAACTATTACACACTACATCACATGCTACAGTCTTCTTATCAGAATGTATGCGATCTCTGTGGCAGTACATCATCATTTCCAATACATCTCTGTTTGCTAGTCCTTATTCAAGATTGTTATATATAATGGCATGACCTGAGTGTTTTGATCGAAAGCTTAATTGGTATATAATAAAAATCAATATCATAAAAACAAAAGAGAATTTTCCCTTGGGAAGAATTTCCATTTCTTTGCTCGTTTACATTTTTTCAGAACACTAGTCCATTTTGCTGATAGCAGCACATGCATTACTTCCTATGTTACCTCTACCAACATGGTCTCGATTTTATTGGTTGGCAACAACAAAATCCATGAAAGCCAACTAATAAGTATTAGACAACAACTTCTAACTAACATGTTAATAGAAAAGTACACTGAGGTGACTAGCTTTGGGAGAATACTTGAATTAACACGTAACACAATGAAAAACAAGGAGACGCCTGGAGAAGCCTGGGGAAAATTCTAGTAGAAAGATTACAGTCCCAGGAGGATTTAGATTAAATGACTTAATTAAACATACTATTAGAAGGACCCTTGATTTTGGGAAGTTTTTTTTTTTACTTTAGTATTCATAAGCCTAAAAATAAACTACTTGTACTTAAAGAGTCTGTGTCCTTTCCTATTAGGCAAACATTTCTATTCTATACTATTATCAAAACTGCAGAAGGCAAACATGACTACTTCTGCTAAATTCTTTCTCTGTGCATCACCCAGGGTGTTATTAAGAAAGAACATTGCACAAATTTAGGAGACAAGTGGTATTCGCCCCCAAGGGTGTATTCACTTAGCATGTTAACTTAAAACAATGGCAGCAGCAGAAAAGCTTACCAAGAATCTTTCTAAGAGTCCAGTTTTTAGGCAAGTCTCATGGCAGGACTTTAGGAGGTTGGTAAGCCTTAAGGGTACATGTTCTATAGTTAACAAAGTTGTTTTTAATAACAGTTAGCTGATTACTTTAGTACTTGGCCTTAGAATATTATTTGTAAGGTTAAGAAATGTAAGAGACAAAATGGTTTATTTTAAACCTCTGAAATGTTCTTGGTAGTCTATTGTTGATCTTATCATTCAGTTTTAAAATTATCTGATCAGGGATTTTTTCTGCTCCAACAGTTTTAATTTTGCAGGCCACTGGACCTTAATGTGAACTAATCTCTTTGCCTATTTTGAGAAAAAATGTAAGGAGGCTTTTTGTTTAAAATAACGAGTTTATGAACTTCCTGAAATGTCAGTAATTGCCGTGCATGCACATATTGTTGTTCAGTGTATTGTAGGGGTCTGCATCAGGGCACCAGGGGGGAAAATCGCTTAGAAAGCAGAAACCAAATCAGATGTGAGGGTTAACACAGGACTGACTGAGTTCATTTTAATAGGAAGGCATTTACTTCATTGCATTGCACTTTAAAAGAGTTTTGAATAGATTCAGCTTGCATTTGTGTTGGCTACCACCAGCATAAAACCTGGTATCATGGAAGGCAAACAGAATCTCTCTTTACTAGGAATACAAGCTGTAAGATCAAGCACAGCTCATAAAAGTGGCATTTGGAAAGACCTAAATATAAGAATTTATGAGTGAATTCATCTATTAAAAGCTGTATGGAAAAACTGGGGAAAAAAGTAACAAGTACGGTAGTTTCACAAATACTTGATTCGGCATTAGCATATAGTCATAAAATACTGGGATGATTTACTCCATGACACATCCAGATCAGCTTTATAGGAGAACCCAGATTAAGAGCATTTTTAATCAATGACTAATATAAAATACATACAAAACAGTTTTGGAAATAGGTACCAGAATTCAGTCCCTTCCACCTTTCATTACTAGACAGCAGTGGCATGTTTCTTTTTGCTTCATCTCCTCCTGGCCCCAGCAATCTTGCATTCTTGGCTGCCCAGTGGCCTAGTTACAACAGGATGGTTAGTAGGGGTGCTTGTACATGTGATCAGACTCTGATTAATCAAATCTGCTCTGCATTCTAATTTGAACTCTCTAGCATCACCATAGTGTCATGTGTATAAGCCCCCAACAATTTTAAAATGGCTGTTGGGTCACTTTAAGTAAAGGTCACCCAATGAGCTTTAGTTAAAGTGTCCTGAGGCCATTTTTAAATGCACGGGGGCTTACTACACATGACGCTGCAGCATTTGCATTAAAGCAGCTCTCCGAAAACCACTCTAATTAATGCTCCCCCACCCCAACAAGCACATGTATAGGTCCCCTAGGTATCCTTCTTGTACTATCCTGTAGACTAGGACGACACTAGGACACTCTTGAGATAAGGGAGATTTGGAACTGCTCCCCATAGGCTGAGGAAGACCCAGAATCCAGGTCTTCCATTTCCTGGGCAAATGCTCTAATCGTAAGACTGTTAAGCACAGAGCATACTATATTATACTATATGATGTACTGAACTAACTGCTGTTATTGGGCATGTGTAGATGAAATGGGGGTTTACTTCACCCCAAATTGAAGCAGTGGATTTTTAAAAACACCGCTTCAATTTAGGGTGAAGTAAACCCCTATGTCTTACCTGCCTCTCCGATGGTGGGGAGGGCTAGCTGCTGGTGGGCAGAGTGGTCCCTGGGCTGTGGTGGGGGGAGAGGCTGGTGCTTCCTTCACAGCAGCGGCAGCCCACCCCCAGGCAGCACCCACCCACAGGCACCCAGATGGGGCAGTCCTAGGGGGCACCGCAGCCACGGAGGAAAGGGCTGAGTCCCCGCACAGCTCATGCAGGCAGTCAGGCTCCAGAGGAAAAAAAAAAAAATCAGGTTCACGACTTTTTTTTTCCTTTGGTGGAGCCTGCCTTCCTGGGGTGCTGCCAGGCTGCTTACACGGGATGCCTTCACAGTCCCTGAGCCACACAGAGCCTGGTGCTTCGCTCTGTGGTTGTAGGGCAGCAAACTAAAACTCCTCATAGGTGTTCTAGTTTGCTGTACCCCAAAGTTATTTAAGGTGCATTATGACACCAAATGTGCTACAGTAGCTGGAATTAATGTGCAATATGCCACTGATTCATGCAAACACCAATGTCATTAAAGTGGTGGAAAAGAATTTAACCCACTTTAAAGTGTCGTGCACATATGCCCCTCATTTAATCTACATATGCCCATTGTGAGTTAGGCATAGGGATGCATACAGAAACAGGGACTTAAGGAGAGTTTAGACCTCCCCCAGCTCTGATTGGAATCACAATGGAGCTTGGGTTGGGGTTGGAATTAGATGCCCAGGTATTCAAACTGGATAGTTTTTTGTGTATACACAGAAGTATAAATTTAGGCTCCTTGGGATATTTTTAGACCAAACCAGCAGCAGTGCATGCATTTGTGTGCCTAGGCCCTTATGCAACTACTGAAGCAGGAGCCATCTGACTTGAGCAGAACTTATACCCCTGAAATCTGCTTAGCTGCTTAGATGACTGATTTGAGTCTGTTAGATCCCCTTGTTCAGAGCTCTCAGTGAAGCCAATGTGTATTCGGCCTGTACAAAGATTTCAGTGTTTGGCCAATGCTAATGAAAATATTATTTAGATAATAAGGTCCTTTGGGGCAGGGACTGTATCTGCTTCAGTGTCTTTCCCAACACTGAGTGCGCTGCCAGGTTTAGCCAAAATGAAGCCAGATCTGCAGAGTTGAAGTCAGTGGGAGGTTTTACCACTGATGTAAATCATAACAGGCTCAGGCCTCACAGATGCATAGAGTTTTTTGTACATGTGCAGCAAAATCATGAGGCATTTCTACCCTCCTACATGAGGTCGCCAGTTGGGAGGCTTTGGCCACTCCTGAGCAAACAGCCCCTGAGGGAATATGCACCTCTTTGTCTCCTTTCAGTCTATGCCATGGAAGCCCTAAACAAAGAATAATAATAGTGATGGTAAGCCCCCTAAAAGTATTGATACATAGCAAGCCTATCTGAACTTCTTGGGTGCATCCACACATGCAGGCATGTGCACTTGCAGCAGCTCGAATAGAAGCGGTGCAAATTTGAACCGGGGCTTTTTGCCTCAGTGCACATGCCCAGACGTGCACTTTGGCGTGGGTCAAATTGTGCCACTTGGAGCAAAATAACCCTGCCTGCCTCCTCCTGGATCTGCAGCCAGGGGGAGCTAGAGCCTGGGGCCAGCACCTGTGCTGGCTGTGACCTGCATGCCCCCAAGGCTGCATGCCTGCCATACCTGGATGGGGCCAGTAGAAGCATCTGCACATTTGGGCCAGCTGCCAGAGGGCTGTGGCTGCACAGCTGGACTTTTTGTGGCACTACTGCCATGTGTGCCACTGACTGGCCATCTGGGCCGCTGTCACCTGGAAGATGTTCCCATGTGGTGGCCAGCTTTGAACTGTCAAAGCATGTCCTCCTGGCCCCAATTGGCAACGAGGTCAGCCACCTGCAGCTGGGTCCTGAGTGCCAGCTCTGAGCCAGCTTCTCTCCCTGGGTCCTGCCACTTGCCTCACTAGCAGGAATTCTGGTGTTCCCTATTTAAAAAATGCAAAATCCCTGATAAAAAAATACCAAAGTCACTCTTTAAAATACCCCAAAATCCATGCCTTCCACAGGTAAAACAAAAGATCACTATACATATATATAGCTGTTACCTGGAGCCCAGCACTACTCAGCCTGAGTGACCCCAGCTCCCGGACAACATGCAGTACCCTGCCAAGCTGTGCTGCACCTGTGCAATGCGACAGCTGCTGCACAGGTGCCAGGCAGGCAGGGGGGTGGTTCCCAACTGCCCCACGCTGCATGGGGGGGGGCTTTGCCATGAGCCCCCAGAGGCCCTGATTGCTGCTGCTACAGCCGGTGAGTGCAGGGCTTTTTAAGTGCCAGGATGCTGGGGCTGGGCAGGGCAGGGGTCAGAGGGCTTGGGGGAACAGGTAGAGGTTGGGTCCCCCCATGGTACCCTCCCCCAGCTCCCCTCATCCCCTTCTTACTGCCACGGAGCCCAGGCCCAGCTCCCTGCAGCTGCCATGCTGCTTGCCCTGCACGGGCAGACGTCATGCTTCAGCACTGGGGTGAAGGCCAGCCATAGACATACTCTGGCTGGCTGCCAGAATAGCTCTTGTGAGGACCTGAGCCTCCACTGCCTCAGGACACAGTCCAGGACCATGCCTTGCCCTGCTGTTTTGCTATGTGTATTTTTTATTGACCACTGGATATCAAGGGGTCTAATTTTCCCCCTGCTCTGCAAATCTGCAGCATGGGGAAAGTTTTCTTGTTCCCACATGTGCTTCTTGCAGTCTCAAAGGGCTTTGAGATGCTGCAAGAGACATGTGCGCACTTGTGTGGACATGCCCCTTGAGCTGGAAAAATTGGTTTAAGATCTTACAAAAAGATACTGTCTGATAACATATAATCCTGATGCAAAGTTTTTTTTTAGAAAGGGGAAGTCAAAAAGGTCAAGTCAAATATTTTGGAACTTTGAAAGAGATCTGGTGTAGGTCCAATTCAAGTGTTTAGTAAGGGCTCAAGTACTTTTGCTTAGTTTTAACCCATTCTTAACAAAAAAAGTGTCACTTTCCTAAAGCACTTCAAGAGTCTCCTACTTTTAAAATATCTGACGTAAAATCAGAAATGTATGAAAATTCGTACCTCTGATTGAACCATCTCTCCTCTGATACCTATGCACATTAGGTTAGCAAGTTTTAAGGGCAGTGTTTTTGAATACTTACTGTAATTAGGTATAAAAGGACATATGGCATGATGAAGTTCTGATACCGAGTTATTTTGTTCTGATTGTTTTCTAGAAGAGGATTAACATCACTTCCATTCATACTACAAAAATTAAATCACAGACTTGTTTCTATTTTACTTGGAATCATTTTTGATTTTCCCATTCATATATCTGCAAAAAACAAAATATCTAAATGTTATAACTGCACTTAGTTTTCATAGACATTAGGGCTGGAAGTGACCTCAGAAAATCTTTGAGTCCAGCCTGCTGCCCCAGGGGCAGGAAGTCAGCAGGGGTCATAGGATCCCAGCAAGATAATCATCCAAATGTATCCTGAAGGCGTTCAAAGTAGGCGCTTGAACCACCTCCAATGGCAGTCTATTCCAGACCTTGGAGGCTTGGACAGTAAAGAAGTTCTTCCTTATGTCCAGCCTGAAAAGGTCATGGAGGAGTTTGTGACTGTTCGATCTTGTCATCCCTTGGGGTACCCTGGTCAACAGACGTTCCCCCAGAGCCTGGTGACCACCCCTTATAAACTTATAGGTAGCCACCAGATCACCCCTGTGCCTGCACTTTTCCAGGCTGAAGAATCCCATAGCTCTCAGTCTCTCATCATAAGGTCTGTTTTCCTGACCTCTGATCATGCGTGTGGCTCTCCTCTGGACTCTCTCAAGCTTCTCCACATCTTTTTTAAATTGTGGAGCTCAAAACTGGATGTAGTACTCCAGCTGCGGCCTCACCAAGGCCGAGTACAATGGGAGAATGATGTCCTGGGATTTGCTTGAGAAGCATCTATGGATGCAAGCCACTGTTTTGCTCGCTTTATTAGCTACAGCATCACATTGATGGCTCATGTTCATCTTGTGGTCAATCATGACCCTCAAGTCCCGTTCGTCTGTAGTGCTAGCCAGCTTAGCACTGCCGACCCTATATGCATCCTGTGGGTTTTTCCTCCCAAGCTGAAGAACCTTGCATTTTTCAGTGTTAAACACCATCAAGTTCTCATCCACCCATTTCCTGAGCCTGTCAAGGTCAGCCTGGATCATTCTCCTGTCCTCAGGTGTGGACGCTTTACCCCAAAGTTTGGTGTCGTCGGCGAACTTGGCCAGTCCGCTTCTGATACCAATGCCCACATCATCAGTGAAGATGTTGAATAGTATAGGCCCAAGGACAGAGCCTTGAGGGACCCCACTGGTCACAGTGCACCACAATGATTGACTTCCATCAGCCACCACTCTCTTGAATAAGTTATAACTAAAACATTACACTACCCAAACACTACAATATGGATACAATACTAAACATGATATTTATTTCAATTCATAGATTCATAGATGTTAGGGTTGGAAGGGGCCTCAACAGATCATCGAGTCCAACTCCCTGCATAGGCAGGAAACAGTGCTGGGTTCAGAAGATCCCAGTCAGATGCCTATCTAACCTCTTCTTGAAGACCCCCAGGGTAGGGGAGAGCACCACCTCCTTTGGGAGCCCATTCCAGACCTTGGCCACTCTAACTGTGAAGAAGTTCCTCCTAAATCTGCTCTCTGTTAGCTTATGGCCATTATTTCTTGTGACCCCCAGGTGCACCTTGGTGAGCGGAGCCTCACCAATTCCCTTCTGTGCCCCCATGATGAATTTATAGGTAGCCACAAGGTCACCTCTCAACCTTCTCTTGCAGAGGATGAAGAGGTCCAGGTGCCCTAGTCTCTCCTCGTAGGGCTTGGTCTGCAAGCCCTTAACCGTACAAATGGCCCTTCTCTGGACCCTCTCCAGGTTATCCACATCCCTCTTAAAGTGTGATGCCCAAAACTGGATGCAGTATTCCAACTGCGGTCTGACCAGTGCCCAATAGAAGGGAAGTATCACCTCCTTGGTTCTGTTTGTCATGCATCTGCTGATGCACAATAAAATGCCATTAGCTTTGCTGATGACTTCGTCGCACTGATGACTCATGTTCATGTTGGAGTCCACTAGGACTCCAAGATCCCTTTCGCTTCTGTGCTACCGAGCAAGTCATTTCCTAGGCAGTAGGTGTGCTGGACATTTTTCCTCCCTAGGTGCAGTACTTTGCATTTCTCCTTGTTAAAATCACATTCTGTTGTTTTCTGCCCATTTGTCCAACCTGTCCAGGTCTGCCTGTAGTTGTTCCCTGTCCTTCGGCATGTCCACTTCTTCCCACACTTTTGTATCATCTGCAGACTTGGACAGAATACACTTCACTCCCTCGTCCAGGTCACTGATGAAGACATTGAAGAGTATCGGTCCAAGGACCAAGTCCTGCGGGATCCCACTGCCCACATCCTTTCAGGTCGATACCGACCCACCCACTACTACTCTCTGGGTACGACCCTCTAGCCAATTTGCCACCCACCAGACTGTGCAATCATCCAAGTCACAGCCTCTTAATTTGTTCACCAGTATGGGGTGAGATACCATATCGAAGGCCTTTCTGAAGTAGGGCCTACCCCTACTCCTGCATCCTGGTGTTTTGTAACCTGGTCATAAAAAGAAACTAAATTAGTCAGGCATGATCTACCTGCTACGAACCCATGCTGGTTTCCCCTCAGCATAATTTTTCCTGCTGGGCTCTCACATATATGAGCCTTAATAATCTTTTTGAAGACTGTGACTAGGATGGAGGTGAGACTGACTGGCCTATAGTTGCCTGGATCCTCCTTCCTCCCCTTCTTGAAAATAGGGACCACATTGGCCCTTTTCCAGTCCTCTGGGACCTGGCCCATGCACCACGAGTACTCAAATATTCTTGCCAGTGGCTGTGCAATGACATCAGCCAGTGCCTTCAGTACCCTTGGATGAAGCTCATCCAGCCCTGCCGACTTAAACACATCCAGTCCTTCCAAGTGACTCCGCACCATCTCAGGGTCAATGGTTGGTATTCTGGCACCCTGCTGTTGTCTCTCTACAGTCTCATTGTGAGACTTGTCTTGCTTCTTGTTTAGGAACACTGAGGCAAAGAACTCATTGAGGAGATTGGCCTTGTCCCCCCTGTCTGTCACCAATTGCTTTTGCCCATTCAGTAGTGGCCCTATACCACCCTGGACCTTCCTTTTACTCCCTATATAGCTGAAAAACAATTTTTTGTTATCCTTAACTTGGGATGCCATCCGCAGCTCCATGGTAGCTTTGGCCTTTCTAACTGCCTCCCTACAACTTTGAGCTGAGGAGGTATACTCCTCTTTAGTAATGTCTCCCTCTTTCCACTGCTTATATGCCCCCCTTTTTGCCCTTAGGCTTCTCTGGATTTCTCTGGTCAGCCAAGGAAGCCTCTTGGCCCCTTTCCCCCTTTCCCCCCGCATTAGGATCATCTCCCTCTGTACCCAAAGGATCGCTTCCTTGAGGCACAGCCACCCTTCCTGGGCTCCCATCATGCCAAATCTCTTACTCTGCAGTGCGTCATTAACTAAATGCCTGAGTTCACTGAATAATTAGATATTATAGATTTAGTTCAACACTTATTTCTATCACTTTTCCATAGGTAGTTGCTCTTCTTTCCCCTTCCTTGCCCCCTCATGCTGTTACAGAATTCTGTAATTCCTTTCCTTAAATCAGGTCCTGAACTGTTTCAACTGAGCTTATCCAGTAGATCTGATTCAGATCAGACATCTTTAGTTCTTCCCTTTGGGAATCTGTAAGCAAACCACAAGATGCCCATTTTTTAAATCAAAGTTCAGTGGATTTTGCAGATAAGAACAGAGCATTTAAGAAAAAGAAATATGAAGAAAATAAATGGCATCTAAAAATAACAGCAGCAATCATGAGATTTTTAATTAATATATGTTCATAACTAATAATTATTAATTACCTATATTGTTATTAATCAGAATAAAGAATTTGCATGGAAGAGGGCAGAATGTGCCCTATGCTAACCACTTAACTACCACATGACCATTGCTAAATGGCCTATAAAACACAGTGTTAGTGTATAGCAGTGTAAGCAAAAACTTCATCAGTACATTTTTTTAAGTATCCATTGTAAAATGAGACAGAATGCAACTCCAATTTATTATTGTTCCTAACATGAAGAATTTACCTAGCATTTTAGTTGGACACTTATTTCTACTGGTCCAATATCCCAATTTATAACAGTCACTACTTCTTACAATAAAGAGTTCTGTTTTATAGAATGGTTACATAGGGGAAATAGTTCATGTACTAATTTTAAAAAAAATGTAAAAGATTGAATCAACACTATATATCTTATGTTACAAAAACAACAGAGAACTTGTTCTACCAAGACTCATGATTTTATCATGAGTTTTATGCTATTTAATTTCTTTCCTAAAGTTCCAAGACATTCAGTCATGTGAATAAATGAAAATCTCAACTTTCTTAAAAAAAAACAAAAAGTTTTGAGCTGTCATTTGTGGAGAAATGGTTGAAAATATGACCCTAGTGCCCCCTGAAGGTTCAGAAACCAGATATGAAAGAAGAACCACCCAAAATCTATTAGGCCCTCATTATGTGGTAATTTTAGGAAGCTCCTAGAGCTCTTAACCCCTGGATTGGCTGCATGATAACACTTAAGTGGCTTAAAGCAGTTGTTGTTTGTCTCAGAGCTACGCCACTCCAAGTCAGAATGAACTGCCGACAGGCTCAGTTCCCAGCTCCTTCCCTGAACTGAGCCCCAGCCCCCTTCAAGCCAAGCCCTATGTGCATGTGGGTGCATTTTCTTAGTACTAACCAGCTTCATGAACAGATTCAGATATGGATCATTCTGAATCAATACATCTTTTTTGATCTTTTCACTGATTTTTAGCTATTAAAACAAAAAATGCCATACTGAATATAACAGTTGCACATGTACACTGTGTGTATAGGTACTCACTGCAGAGAAGCATTAGCAGTAACTTGGGATGGGGCTCTCCTGGGTGGTAAGGCATGGGGACCCACTTTGAGCTTGGGGGTGCCAGGCACTGCACACCTGTTTGCAGCAGGTGGTACTCCTCTTGCCTTTATGTAGAGGGAGGCATAGATAGATAGATAGATAGATAGATAGATAGATAGATAGATAG
>NW_017729032.1:94105132-94115128 GCF_001723915.1 Gavialis gangeticus
CCTTTAGGGGCCCCCCCCCCCCCCCCCAGTGGATGTGTGTGTGGAAGAGCACATAAGGCAGTCCTGGGGGCCAGAGCAAGGTGAGAGCCCTACTGCCAGCCCTGTTCCCTGCCAAGCCCTCCCAGGGCAGCCATGACCAGAGATGCTCCTCCCTGCCCATGGCACTGGCTCTGCTGGTGCTGGCAGCTGCCCCTACTTCCAGACCACAGCCCTGGGGCCAAAACATGACGGCAGCTCTGGGGCTGGGTCTTTGCAGAAGACATGCAGCACATGTTTGGGGAGGAACCTCCTTGTTCTCACCCCCTGGTCCAAGAACAACAGCCTGGGGCATCTTTCAGTGTTGAGCCTGTCTGCATGGGTGGCCACTACTGGACCCCAAACCCTAGAGAGTGGAGGAGAGGATGGTCAGTCCCAGAAAACTCTCAGCCCTGGCTAGGCTTTGGCAACTCCCTGCACTCTAGGGCAGTGGTTCTCAACCTTTTTTGTACCAGGACACATTTGTAAACATTAATGGCCAGTCCCAACCCAGTGTCCCCTGCCCTCAGCCCCCCCAGTGTATGGGGCAGGGAGTGGCTATGTGTGGGACATGGGGGGCCCCCAAGCAACCCCTTTCAGGCTGGAACTCTGCCAGCCTGCAAAGGAAAACCATGATCTCCCACATTTCTGTCCTGTAAAGGAGAATCCATTTTTAAAGTTTGTTTGCAATCTTTTCATATATTCTTGTGACCCTCTTTTGAGTCATGACTCACATGTTGAGAAACACTACTCTAGGGAGCAGGGATAAAAGCCTGTCCTGGCTCACCAGCCCTCTAGTGGCAAGTCAGCAAACTCCAAGCCAATAAACATTTTGCAGCTTACAGTGTAAGGTGTAACAAGGCCGTTACTTAAAAAAAAAAAACCTAATTTTTTTGAACAAATATAAATTATTGTGGTGGACATGATGCATAACTTTTTAGTGTTTCAGTTAGTAATATTATGATAGAAAAATAGTTGTACAGATAAATCAAACCTTAAACTTAAGACAAAAGCATTAAATCACACCAAACTTCTTGTAAGCCAAAAAAGGGGAGAGTGGGAAGACAGTCAAGGAAATATTTAATCTCTAAAGCATCTACCGCTGCTTTTTTGTCTCCCAGTTGATAACACAATTTAGAGTGTCATTAATGTCTGTATCCTAGCACTACCATATTTTCTATGATTGATTTCTGCATGTAAGCACTGCAAGTACAGCAGAAATGTTAAGAATTTACAGAATGATATAATGCAAAAGTTTCCTACCCTTGCCATAGCAACTGTCAGTTATATGCTGCAGAAATCCTGAGGCAATGCTTATATTCTTGACAAAGAGCAGATTATTTGGTCAAGTAGAACTTCTACAAGTCTCCATTCTTAAAAGCATGCATGGCTGCTCACCTCTATCCCAGCAAACATTGGGAGTAGATCACAGTATAGCGAGCCTCCCAGATGAGCCATGAAGTTTGATAAAATACAATCTCAAGTAGCTGCTGGCACCTCCCTGTCAAGTTTACTAATGAGTGCTGTGTTACTGCTAGAGTCAACTGCCATATTACCTCAAGGCTAATAAACGGATCCTATGACAAACAATATACAACTGAAAAGCAGCTGATAAAGGATCATTTCTTTTAATTCAGACTGTGCATATCCCCAGGATATTATCAGACTGTGAGCAAAGATTTTCATGTTCATGTAGGTTGGAATTTTCTTTGTTGTTGGTTTATTTTAAGGGATAACCATACTTCTCTGTACAGAGAAATAGATGACAGAATTATTTTCTCAAAGCTCAGCTCAGATTGAACAACTGACATCTAAGAAAGTTTAATTTTTTTCAGAGTTAACCTGCACACCTCTGTACTTCCTAACTTTAACAGAGTTTAGAGAGAAGCACCAAATCTCAGAAGGCATTATTGAACATATTCCCAAACTTACCAGAAACAATTACATACAAAAAAGGAATTTAAAGAAACAGTAAGGTTGTACTCCTAAGCAAGGGAAATGGCATAGTCAAGGCTGTCTGTGCCCCCACAGTTCACCCCTATTATGGGTATATATGATGACACAGTGCATATCCACATGCATACCCCAAGAACTCTGTGTACCACACAGTCATATGATTAAAGAATCTTCACCTTTTAAATATAAGAAAGTAGACATCAGAAACTATGCTTTTTAAAAAAAACCTGAATAAAAACACAAAATTCTATTGCATGCAACCACAGTGACCATTGTTGAATATGTTGATGCAGAGCACAGACCTTGAGCTAGCAGAATAACTGGTAGCAGTAGGATCCTGTTATCCTTCCTGTGGGCCAGCCTTCTAAAAGGAATGAAACATGGTCTGCCATTGGGTTTCACAGGTATTTACAAGCAGAAGGATGTTGGGATTCAGAAATTTAGTCCCAGACTCCGAAAGGAACTGGTTTCTAGTGCTTAGAGAGACTGCTACTTACTCTCCTCTAGTTCTCCACTTCCCCATTATCTTTCTATTTTGGCCTAATTATGTCCCTCTTTCTTCTCTCACCTAGCCTTTTCATGTCTGTCTGTGCATATATTCCCTTCATACTGTAGTTTTCCTTTATCCGATCCTCAGTCCCATCCATGGCATCTCATAATTTCTGAGAGCTGGAAATTTTGTTATGTACACTGAATACATATGTTGACCTTCTCTGATGATTCTGTAGAGTGTTAGAAAGAACAGCATATTTACACTTGCTTATGTCACAAAAGGCTCCCACATTCCTACCTAAGGATCAAAGGCAGGGAGGCAGCTCAATAAGTGGAAGTAAGATTTATTCTTCACAAATACAAGTGAATTGATATATTTTTCTATCTGTTACATTTGAGTAATCCAGTGCATACAGGGTTGGATTATTTGTGGACACTTTAGAACCCTCAGTTTGAAATCAATACATTAAATAATTCCAGTTCAGTGTGAAACCGTAATGGGTTATTCTTATGAAATTAACTCTGATACTTATTTTCAGAAAGAGATCCATATTTTTTTACCTATTTTTATAATCAGACATTGTTTTTGTAGGACACAAACCACAGTGATAAGATATAAGAAGCAGCAGCAACAGCTTTATGGTTTCATGCCAGTTATATCTGGTCTTTCCGCAGAGGTATCATTAAGCTTCCACATACTTTGTACAGTGACATGAACAGGCACATTTCCTGGGTGACAAAAATGGTACATTCAATTGTCATATAAGAGTGAATATAGCTTCATGTTAATGGATTAGCTGGTTTATTAAGCAAATCCCTATATCCACTAATCTTACATGAGATAGCTTTACATAGCAACATTTTTAGTTTGGAAAGGTAATTAAAAATCAAAAGCATAGCCACCTCAGAAACTTTGCTCCTCAGTCTTAAATTTGTTCTTGCTGAATTACCCATCTGCAGATGAAACAAAGTTAGTGCTTATTTGATACCTAGGTAAGAAGTTCTTTGCCCTGACAGATCAGTCATCTATTAGTGATTTTTGAACCTTTAGAATAGATTTAAGACCAATTTCTCATTTAACTTTAATCATTTTTTTTATTTAAGTTTATGATCCTTATATGATTATACTATACTTTGTAGTATATTACCATTTATTAGGGCTGTGCAAAATGGCTGTGTTTCAATTTGGTTTCAGATTCAGTTGTTTCGGAGGACAGGGATTTGTTTCGGTGTTTTGGATTACTCTGTTTTGTTTCAGCTGAATCGCTTCCAAATCTGTTTTGAACAGGCTGCAAGGGAAGTTTCGCACAGCCCTACCCAGCTGGGTGGGGCTTGGAGCCCCAGCGGGAAGCAGGATGGGGCCGTGGGTGTTTCATCAATGGGAGGGAGAGGACCGCTGCCTTCCATGCAAGTGAGGAGACCCCTGCGCGGATCCCCGATCGCTGTCACACCAGCAGTGAAGCAGCACAGAGCAGTGAACAAGATTGCTAGTCCCTGCCACACAGCTCTGCTCCGCAGGGAGCAGAGATCTGCACAGGGGGGTCTTGTCACTGCTGCTGCATGCCCCACATTGCCCTGGTGACATGGAGCTGCGTGGGGTGGGCAGTGGTGGCAAGGAGACCCTGGCATAGATCTCTGCTCCCTGCAGAGTCAGGTTGCATGGCAGAAATCAGTACTGCCCTGCCGTGCAACCTAGCTCCACAGGGAGCAGAGATCTGCACCAGGGTCCCCTCCCCACTGCTGCCCGCCCCATGCTGTCCCAGATCTCTGCTCCCTGTGGAGCTGAGTCACGTGGCAGGGCAGCAACATACATCTGTTTCCCTGCAAGCCCGCCTCCAAAACTCTGAAATATTTCCAAAAGGTTTTGGATGCCTCATTTTATTTTGTAGATGTTTCTGAGGCTTCTGTTTCAATTCAGGTTCAGTGTTTCAGGCACTGAAATGACCCAAAACACCACTGAAGCAAAACAGATGCTGAAATTTCACACAGCCCTACCATTTATATACTTTTCGACTTGCATAGTACAATGACATTAAATGTATTTACATATATTTCTTAAAACACCTTATTTTGGTGGGATAGGTTTCTTAGGTCTTCCTTGGCCTCCAGGACACCTCCAGGGCTAGTACTCAGGCATGTGCAGAACAGCTCTTACTCCTGCATCTATTGCAAGAGGCTAGGATTTTTTGGGGTGATATCTTCAATTGGACCAAATATGTAGTTGAGATAAAGTTACAGAAGTTTTCAAATGCAAGACATTCTTCCTCAGGGCTCTCTTGCATCTATTATCATGCCAGCCTGGACAAACATTCAAGACACTGTTTCAACTTAACATTAAGTGCTAAAAGTAATATCTAAAACCAATGTGTGTTTATACACATGCTCTAAGAGTCAGGGCAGGGGCGCTTTAATTAAAGCAGCTCCGAGAGCCGTTCTAATTAAAGTATCTGGAGCATCTCATGTATCAGCATCTCCATGCTGAAAAATGGGGGGGGAGGGTACTTTAACTAAAGCTCATCAAAGTTCATTTAGTTAAAGCGACCCCCACTGCCATTTTTCAGCATGAGGATACTGATACATGTAGTTGCATGCACAGACATATGCATATATGTGTGTATGCATATAAATACAGTTTCAAAAAATCTTGGATTGCATACATTTTTATCATTTATACTGGATTAATCAAGTCTGCTCCGACACACTGTAATTACAGTACATCAGAGAAGCTTTGCTGCACGTGCATAGGTTCCCAATATCATTAACAAGCA
The DNA here is from genome assembly GCF_001723915.1 of Gavialis gangeticus. Lineage (NCBI taxonomy): Eukaryota > Metazoa > Chordata > Crocodylia > Gavialidae > Gavialis > Gavialis gangeticus. The sequence continues at coordinate 94,110,364 of NW_017729032.1, forward strand.
GTGATGCCATAACATGTACAAATCAGTTCATGAACACTTAAGTGCTCTTGAAAAGGGTACACTCCCAAATTCACTCAGTGCTATTTATACAGTCTTGTGAATTTTTCACTAAAACAAAAGTGAAGTAGTTGTATATACAGACACACATGCATGCATATATGTGTATATGCATGTATGTAGGCGTGTATGCATGTAAATAGTTTTAAAAATCTCAGATTGCATACATTCTTATAATTTATACTTAATATATTCAAGGAAAACACAGAGGACTACCTCTGTCCCCACACGCACACTCAAACTTTTAATTTGTCTCTAGGACTTGGAACATAGGCCATATACAGGCACTGCATTCTTTTTAACCTAAATCATTTTTTCCTTGGTGGAAACTACCCGTGAATAAGCATTCATTCAATTTTTTCTGAGGGAAGAACATACCCCCTCTAAGAAAAAGATCCTTCAGGTTGACAGTTGGAAGATCTCCCTATGAGAGATTCTCTCACAGGAATGAACACCTGTATGCTCTTCCACGCCCTTCCTGGTCTGCTTCCTCCCTAAGATGGGAAAAGTGGAGTAGTCACTGCTCCCCACACTTCCCCCAGACCAAGGTGATCCCAGTCTTGGGAAGGTGCAAGAAGCAAGGCAGAGGGGGAGGTTGCAGGCTGAATGCTTGTACTGTGCCCCCTCCTGAAAACATCTCTAGTGGTAGACATTTCTCAGAAATATCCACTGCAAGAAATGAATGCCTATTCATATTTTTCTGATAGGGACACTAGGAATCTACACAAATCTCCAGTTTCCATTAATTGTGCATCTTTCAGAAGCAAAAACTGTGCTAAAATAAACAAGGACAGCAAATTATAACTTTGTATTTTCCCAGTCTGAGGAATTGGCTTTTGCTATATGAACACAACATGAAAGAGAGAGCTTCTGTAGCTATGATGCAGCAACAGATAATACTGTTGGCTCTCTACTTTGTTTCAATGTCCTGCAGAGAGTGACATCTGTGCTAAAATTAAGAACAGACTCATATGAATGAACTATGTATACAACATTTGACAGATTTGGTAAGTTACCTACAGAATAGTGTAGGTAATGAAGTAATTTAGTACCATTTTAAGACATTCATCTTAATGTTCACATATGCACTATTAAAATAATTATGCTTAAATCAAGGACATTATTAGAAAGATGGACTCCCACAAATTCAGTATCAATATTTTCCAATAAACACATTCAATATGAAGTCCATCTATAATCATAGAAGGGAAGGAGAGACTGTGGGAACATTTGAAGACTGTGAATATATTCTTCTTCAAAGAACAATATTAACAATTCTGTGTTTGTGTAAGACAGCAAGTCATGAAGGTTCCAACAAGAAAACATCATTTTAAAACTATATGAATAAAATAGATTAACAGTCCTTGGAGTAGGAATTGGAACACATCTTCTTTATCTTTTCCAGTGAGAACCAATGCCGTAACAATTATGAAATGGAGCCATGCTCTCTCTTTCTCTATGGTCCAATGTATCCATTGATTTTTAAGCAATACAGAATAGTTTCAACTAGATAAGTCAAACGACCTGGTGGTTTGGGTGCTCTCCTGACCGATGTAGGTTTGAATCCTCTTGGGCAACCGAAGGAATTTAACCCCATTTTCCTACATTCTAGGTAAATATTCTAACTGCTGACATTTTTTATAAAAGGGATGGTCAGTGATATCACTACTAATAGCATTTTAAAGACAGCAGCTGTTGCCCATCATTCTATTTTATGTGGCACTTGGTCCTGTGGGAGAATACCCCTAGATCAAGCCGCTCAGGAGAGACAGACTGAGAAAAGCCTTATTTACAAAATCTAGCAAGGCTACAGAATGAACTACTCAGGCCTGTCAAAACTGAGGCATTTTTTGGCATTGCAAGAAAAGAATTTGGGCATTTGGGGAACTTAAAAACATAGATGTCCTTAGACTTTATGGGCTTCTGGAATTAATCGGCAGTTGACTTAATACCCTGACTTAGATTCCTAAGCTCCCATATATGCTCTACTTTGACATTTAAGTCCTTCTTGGGACCTGGAACTAAACCCCTTCCGAGTTTAATGCTGCTACCATAAATAGGATTGCCCAAGGGATGAATTAGCTACAATCTGGCTCCAAAAGTCTCTTTTTAAAGAAAACTTCCTATTATTCTGTGGCTTCAAACAGTGTTATCCTGAACAGTATTGATTTAAATTTCCTGTTATGTTTCTTAAATATTTTCTCTTGTTATTCTTCCTCTAATAATTAGCTGTGAAATAATGATCTAGACTGGAGTTCGTTTTGAAAGTGTACCTTCCATTTAATAAATCTGCTCCTCTGATAATTATTAATGCATACACAGCAGCAGAGGAATGCTTTATTCACCATGTCATGGTACAGCTATTAATGATACTCAAAGGACTTAAAATTACCATTTCGGATATGTCCAGAGCAGTAAACTGGTAAACAAGCCTGCAGTTAGTGCTATGGATGATTTGAATCAACAAGGGTGAAAAGATTTGGTTACTCTGTGTATTAGTGTTAATAGGAATAGATTATAGAGGAATATTTGTGATGTGACCTTCTGTGCACTAATTGAAATAGTATTCAGAGTCAGCAGTAGAGTAATCAAGTTAAACACTGAATCATAAATCATCATGAAAAATGCTGTCACAACTTAGCCATTAATGCCCTGTATTGCTGGGCAGCCTCACGAAAATATCTGCTATGCCGATCTTTAGGTTAATAGGAACAGAAATGGCATTTAAAGACTATTTGGATCAAATCTGCTCTGAGGTTGAAAGTGTTACTCTGTTAATTTACTGGTAATTTGAAATGATGTAGTTAGGGTTAGTAGTAGCACAGCTGAGCCCCATACAGCTAAACAAAGGGTGATGGGACTTTTTCTAATATTTATTTAATTGGTGCATAGTGCAATATAGATTCACTTTTAACATACATGTGTAGTTTCCTTTGATTCTGCACTACATAAGATTCAGCACAGTGATCAAAATTAAAATGTATCTACATTTAAGCTGCACAGTATAATTATATTCCACACAGAGCACAAGGAATGAGTTTGATGAATAAAATTCATAGAAAACAACTTCAACTTCTAATGTAATTTTGAGAGTTGAGGCATTTCAGCAAAGAGTTCACTGAAAAAAAGAAGTCTTGCATTTTTTTCAGTGCAAAATTATTTTTATGTGGTATTTCGGAGAAGAATTCAAGCTTTCTTTTTCAAAGAAAGAGAGATACACAGGAATTCCAAAGGCAATATATTTTTGTGTAATTTTCTGATTCAGATTAGGTCAAAATAACAACCATAAGAAGTATCACAGGTGGAATGATGTATACTTTTTCTAATAAAGACCTATGTCTCAACACTGAGAAAGCTTGTGCTAATTTGATTCGTTACTCATCAGATTACTTTGACAACTAGATGCAAAATGTTTGGGGGTATCTATTTATCATGATTTGCTTCAAATATTGTTAATTAACATTAATATAAATTACAATAGGCATCTGGTACAAAGGAACTTTATAAAAAAAACCCAGTGAAATTGGCCTTTCAGGAAATATTGATTGATACTCATAGATGCTGGTTTCAAAGAGGTTCCACAAAAAGTATGTTGATGTTGTTTTCTGGGTTTGTTATTTTGAATTACAATGTATGAAATACTGAAAACAATGTTACTTCATACATGGCTCATTTATGGAAAAAAAAATCACAGTTTTTATAATAGTTTGTCTTCTCATAGATGAAGGGTATGAAAAGTTTGGAAGTACTTTAAAAAAATATAATGATTTTAACATGAATCCACATATAAAAGTAATGCCCTTAGCTTTCTGCAATCACATTTATTTTACATTTGATATGCATGCTCAAATGGTTATGGTTTTTACTCAGAGCTTTAAGGATTAGATTCTGCCTTCAGTTTAATTTATATAAGCCTAGAAGAAGATGGAAGTGTTGAAGTTACTTCAAGATTGCATGGATGTAAAACAGAGATGTCAAATTCACCCCAACCCCCAGGCCAGATGAGGACCACAGGGCTATTCACAGACCAGATCTAGACCCAGTGGTACCAGGACAGGCAGCAGTGGGCCAGACAGTGGCAGTAGTGGTCCAAATGATACTGTGATGGTGCTGGCTCATCCTCTGCCACCAAAGGTTGTCCCTAGTGAAGGACCATAGCCCCAAATTCTGTAGCAGGCCCCACCCCCACTTAACATGCCTCCAAATTTCCAGCTCCTCTAGGAGCCCTGAGGATCAAAGGAAACAGCTCCACAGGCCAGATATATCCCATGGGCCATATGCTTGACACCCTGGTATAAAAGATAGCAAAAATTAGCTGTGATTCATAATGATCTGTGGGGAAGGCAAGGGCCCCCAGTGGGACACTTGCCTGCCTATACACCAATGCCAGGAGCTTGAGAAATAAACAGGAGGAACTGGTCCTCCTGCTAAACAAGAATGACTATGAACTCATAGGGATAATGGAGACCTGGTAGGACTCCATCTATGACTGGGCCACAGGTATAGATGGCTATACCCTGTACAGGCAAGATCGTACAGATGAAAGGGGTAGGGGTGTAGCTCTCTATGTGAAGTCTCTCTGGGTTAAAATACATGAGGAATGTGGCCTAGGGGACATCATGGTAGGAGTCTACTACAGACCTCCAAACCAGAATCAAGAGCTAGGCCAGGAATTTGCCAGGGAACTGGCTGAGGCTGCACACTCTCA
>NW_017729032.1:94125303-94127091 GCF_001723915.1 Gavialis gangeticus
AGGCAAAGCCTATCGGTTGCAAAGGTTTCTCACATGAGTGGATGAGCTCTACCTGACTCAAGAAGTCTAGGGGCTGACAAGTGGTAAAGCATTGCTGGACCTGTTACTGGCCAAAGGGGATAACCTAGTCAGTAACCGAAGAATCAATGGGAAGCTGGGTGATAGTGAGCACAAGCTGATCACCTTTACTATCCATTACAAGGCTGGCAAGTCAGTCGGCAATAAAGAAGTCCTTGACTTCAGGAAAGCTGACTTTGACAAGCTCAGGAGGCTTGTTGTCAAGGCTCTAAGGGACCACGACTTGACAGGAAGAGGAGTCCAAGAGGAGTGGCTGCTCCTCAAGGGAGTGATCCTGACAGCACAAGGGATGGCCATCCCATCTTAGAGGAAGGGTAGCAAAAGGACGCAGCAACCCTCTTGGCTAGGCAGGGAACTGGAGGACCTCCTAAACCTCAAAAGAGAGACTTACAAAGGATGGAAACATGGAATTACCACCAAGGAGAAGTACTCAGCACTGGTCCATACCTGCAGGGAGTGGATCAGGAAAGCCAAGGCTGCAAATGAGCTCCACCTGGCTTCACATATCAGGGACAACAAAAAGTCCTTTTTCAGATATGTAGGGAGTCAAAAAAAAAGCAAGGGTAACATTGGACCCCTGCTGAACCAAACGGGACAGCAGATAACTGACACCCAGGAAAAGGACAATCTACTTAATGGGTACTTTACATCAGTCTTTCATCAGTCCAATGGAACCATCCTGCCTAGCAAGACATGGGATGGCCAGGGTGAGGGTGTATTTATAACCAGCATCAGTGTTGATCTAGTAAGGGAGCACCTTGAGAGGCTGGACAACTTCAAGTCAGCTGGTCCTGACAGATTACACCCTGGGGTACTCAAGGAGATGGCAGGTGTCATAGCCTAGCCATTGGCAAAAATATTTGAAAACTCGTGGTGCTCAGGTGAAGTACCTGAAGACTGGAAGAAGGCCAGTGTAGTACCCATCTTCAAGAAAGAGCAGAACGTAGATCCCAGGAATTACAGGCCAAACAGCTTGACCTCAATCCCCGGTAAGATTCTGGAGAAAATTATCAAAGAGACCCTTCTTCATAAGCTGGCTAAGGGCAACATCCTGAGGGACAGCCAGCATGGGTTTGTCGTGGGTAGGTCTTGCCTGACCAATCTCATCTCCTTCTATGACCAGGTGACATACCACCTGGACAAGAGAGAAGAGATTGATTGTCATATATCTGGACTTTTAAAAAGCCTTTGATCTGGTGCCTCATGACCTCCTCATGGAAAAATTGGCCAACTGTGGCCTCAGCTACACCACAGTCTGATGGCTGGGAAATTGGCTCCGAGGTCAGACCCAGAGAGTAGTGGTAGATGGTAGCGAATCACTATGGTGCTCCATGACCAGTGGCATCCCCCAAGGCTCTGTCCTTGGACCGGTTCTCTTTAACATCTTTATCAACAATGTAGACATTGGTGTCAGAAGCGCACTGGCTAAGTTCCCTGACGATTTTAAACTTTGCGGCATAGTGTCCACATCTGAGGACAGGCCAGTGAGTCAGGCTGACTTGGATAAACTTAGTAAGTGGGCAGATGCAAACCTGATGATGTTCAATACTGATAAATGTAAGGTACTCCACCTCAGGAAAAAAAAACCCGCAGCATACTTATAGGCTTGGCAGTACTACGCTTGCTAGCATCACTGCTGAAAGAGACTTGGGGGCATGACTGACCAGCAGATGAACATGAGCCACCAATGCGATGTCGCAGCTGGTAAAG
>NW_017729032.1:94132091-94133269 GCF_001723915.1 Gavialis gangeticus
GTAACCGAAGAATCAATGGGAAGCTGGGTGATAGTGAGCACAAGCTGATCACCTTTACTATCCATTACAAGGCTGGCAAGTCAGTCGGCAATAAAGAAGTCCTTGACTTCAGGAAAGCTGACTTTGACAAGCTCAGGAGGCTTGTTGTCAAGGCTCTAAGGGACCACGACTTGACAGGAAGAGGAGTCCAAGAGGAGTGGCTGCTCCTCAAGGGAGTGATCCTGACAGCACAAGGGATGGCCATCCCATCTTAGAGGAAGGGTAGCAAAAGGACGCAGCAACCCTCTTGGCTAGGCAGGGAACTGGAGGACCTCCTAAACCTCAAAAGAGAGACTTACAAAGGATGGAAACATGGAATTACCACCAAGGAGAAGTACTCAGCACTGGTCCATACCTGCAGGGAGTGGATCAGGAAAGCCAAGGCTGCAAATGAGCTCCACCTGGCTTCACATATCAGGGACAACAAAAAGTCCTTTTTCAGATATGTAGGGAGTCAAAAAAAAAGCAAGGGTAACATTGGACCCCTGCTGAACCAAACGGGACAGCAGATAACTGACACCCAGGAAAAGGACAATCTACTTAATGGGTACTTTACATCAGTCTTTCATCAGTCCAATGGAACCATCCTGCCTAGCAAGACATGGGATGGCCAGGGTGAGGGTGTATTTATAACCAGCATCAGTGTTGATCTAGTAAGGGAGCACCTTGAGAGGCTGGACAACTTCAAGTCAGCTGGTCCTGACAGATTACACCCTGGGGTACTCAAGGAGATGGCAGGTGTCATAGCCTAGCCATTGGCAAAAATATTTGAAAACTCGTGGTGCTCAGGTGAAGTACCTGAAGACTGGAAGAAGGCCAGTGTAGTACCCATCTTCAAGAAAGAGCAGAACGTAGATCCCAGGAATTACAGGCCAAACAGCTTGACCTCAATCCCCGGTAAGATTCTGGAGAAAATTATCAAAGAGACCCTTCTTCATAAGCTGGCTAAGGGCAACATCCTGAGGGACAGCCAGCATGGGTTTGTCGTGGGTAGGTCTTGCCTGACCAATCTCATCTCCTTCTATGACCAGGTGACATACCACCTGGACAAGAGAGAAGAGATTGATTGTCATATATCTGGACTTTTAAAAAGCCTTCAGTCTGGTGTCCCATGGACTCCTCATGGAAAAACTGGCCAA
>NW_017729032.1:94138269-94156879 GCF_001723915.1 Gavialis gangeticus
ACAGTCTGATGGCTGGGAAATTGGCTCCGAGGTCAGACCCAGAGAGTAGTGGTAGATGGTAGCGAATCACTATGGTGCTCCATGACCAGTGGCATCCCCCAAGGCTCTGTCCTTGGACCGGTTCTCTTTAACATCTTTATCAACAATGTAGACATTGGTGTCAGAAGCGCACTGGCTAAGTTCCCTGACGATTTTAAACTTTGCGGCATAGTGTCCACATCTGAGGACAGGCCAGTGAGTCAGGCTGACTTGGATAAACTTAGTAAGTGGGCAGATGCAAACCTGATGATGTTCAATACTGATAAATGTAAGGTACTCCACCTCAGGAAAAAAAAACCCGCAGCATACTTATAGGCTTGGCAGTACTACGCTTGCTAGCATCACTGCTGAAAGAGACTTGGGGGCATGACTGACCAGCAGATGAACATGAGCCACCAATGCGATGTCGCAGCTGGTAAAGCTAACCAAACTCTGGCTTGCATCCATAGATGCATCTCAAGTAAATCTCAGGATGTCGTCCTCCCACTGTACTCAGCCTTGGTGAGGCCGCAGCTGGGGTATTGCATCCAATTCTGGGCTTCTCAATTCAAGAAGGATGTTGAGAAGCTTGAGAGAGTCCAGAGAAGAGCCACATGCATGATCAGAAGGTAAGGGAATAGGTTTATGAAGAGAGGCTGAGAGTCATGGGACTCTTCAGCCTGGAAAAGCTCAGGCTCAGGGGGGACCTGGTGGCTGCCTGTGAGTACATAAGGGGTGTACATCAGGATGTGGGAGAACATCGGTTCACCAGAGTGCTCCAAGGTAAAACAAAAACCAACGGTCATAAACTCCCCCAAGACCATTTCAGGCTAGACATAAGAAAAATTTTTGTTATTGTCTGAGCCCCCAAGACCTGGAACAGACTCTCTCCAGAAGTGGTGCAGGCACTTACTCTGGACTCTTTCACAAAACGTTTGGATTATTATCTTGCTGGGATCCTTTGACCCTAGCTGACTTCCTGCCCCTGGGGCAGGAGGGTGGACTTGATGGTCTTCGAGGTCCCTTCCAGCCCTAACATCTATGAATTTATGAATCTATGAATAACAAAGTGAAAGAGAACATAAAGAAAAGAATTGAAATGAACATCAAAAGTAAATACAAATGAACAATATAAGTCAGTCCTTCTCAAAAATTTGCTGAGATAGGCAGCTTGCTTTATTAGGTTCTGCCCCAGATTTTACAGGGACACATGTAACAGTTGCTAATCAGCAAACTGTGAGGAGAAAGAAGGTTTACTGTTGGTTATAGTATCGAAGCTGATGAGCGGGGATCCTGGTTTTCTCTGATATAGAAAAATCCCCAATTTTCAGATTTAAAAAAGTAACCCAAAATCCACTTTTTTCTGTGATCAAAATGAAATGCCACTGATCAATGGTGTTTCATTTTAATCATGGGGAAATATCGATTTAGGGTTACTTTTTAAAATCAGAAAATTGGGGATTTTTTTTTTTTTTTTAATCAGAGAAAAAAAGGATCCCTGCTGATGAGTTTTCATTCTCTTTGAGGAGACTAAGGAAAATCCTGGACCCAGAGCCCTCTATCACAGAACTGGCTTCAGTTCCTCCCAGAGATACAGAGCAACAAAAATTGTCCTTGGATAAAGTCTCATGCAGATTGGCATAAATGTAGTTTTTAGGGCTGTGCAAAATTTCACCAGCTGTTTTGTTTCGATGCTGTTTTGACTTGTTTCAAGCTCAAAACAGTTAAATCAAAATGAAATGCAGGGCATTGAAACAGCCTTGAAATGAAATGAGGGCACTCAAAAAATTTTCAAAGTTTTGAAATGTTTCAAGTTTCAAAACTCAAGCTGGCCTTGCCTACAAGGAAACAGAAAGTAAGGAGAGTGAGGGGAAGGGGGGAAGGACTGCTCTCATAGTGACATGTGTAGCTGGCCAGTGACTGTGATCCTTACCTGAGGTCCCTTCCAATCCCAGTGCTCTGGGGGAGGGATGCAAAAACAACATAAAAGGCAGCATTGTTTGACAGTTGCACATGTCGTAAGTTTTTCTTATCAGCAGCCTGAGGTGCAGTTTCCCAGAAACCCCTGCACCTGTCTTCTTGAATGAACAAGAAAAGATCATCATGAAAGCTGGCAGGTCCTTGGAAGGGGCTACCATTCCTGCAAGTTTCATCTGAATCAAGCAAGAAATGACAAAGTTATAGGCAGTTTCATGCTTCCCCGTTATAGCCTATGGGTGAAATGTCAAAACAGCAAAACAGTTTTGATGAAACGAAACAGAACAGTGGTTCTGAAATTAAATAAAACTCTAAACAAAACACTGTCCTGTCAAAACAGAAGTCAAAATGAAATGGTGCTGTTTTGCACATCCCTAGTAGTTATGCTAATAGATTTATTAATGTAAAACCAGTATGAGAGTTAATCAAGTCCAATGGTTTATATATATATATTATGAACTTCATGTTGCAAAGTTTCTGCTGGAAATACTACAGAAGCCACTAGCTTGCAAGAGCAGCAATCATCCCAAGAGCATTATGCCTTCTGAGACCACCTTCCACACAAGTCTATGATCAACCTTAAAATGTCACAAGGAATCAAATGAAAAATTAATAGAAATGCAAATTGTCGCTGTGCCACAGTCTGAGTCCTAAATGCACCCTCCGTCTCACCCGCCATGTCTTTGATCTTATGATTATCAGTGGGAGGCTGCCTTCCGTCCCCTTGGGCACGGCGCTCTCATACTGGCCCTACTCTGAACTGGTGCACCCTGCCTTATGGGCTACGCGTGCCTCCTACCTCCCCTGTAGCACACCCCAAACCTCGCAGTTGTACCAGACATTCTTATGCCTATATGCTCACCCCTCCCTGGGCTTGCCTCAATACACGCACCCCCTCTCTGGGGTCCCTCAGTATGCGCGCCCAATATGTTCGCCCCCTCTCTGGGGCCTTTCTGGAATACTTGCCCTTCCCGGGCTTCTATTCACCCCTTCGCCCTTCTCTGGGCTTCTCAACCGCACACTCTGTCCTCTTCAGGCTTCTCACCACGCGCTCTGTCCTTCTCCGGACTTTTCACCGCGCGCTTGGCCCTACTCTGGACTGTAAACCGTGCGCCTCACGCTCGTTGCCCTCTCTGGGCCTGTCCCGCGCCTCTCGTGCTCAGGCCCACCGCCGTGCCTGGCCCCCTGACCCTTCTCGGGGTCCTACACCCTACTGGGCAAGTACCGCCCTCACGGGCTGGGGCTTAAATACCCCACACGCAGCACCACACCTGCGCCAAACAGCCGTGCCTCCCAGGCACTGCTTGCTGTGCCCAAACAGGGCACCCAGGAACCCCCAGACTCCTGAGGAGCTCCCGTGAGGCCTCCTCGCACCCCTACAGTCTCACCCGGTCCTCCAGTATTTACACAACTACCACAACAGAACAACTACCACAACAGAACCATAAGCCAACCCGGCTATAACAAAACAATAAGCCTCCCGGCTGCAACGTAACAACAAGCTTCCTGGTACAAACATAGGGTTAAGCGCACTTGGCCTTATTGCCATAGCTGCCCTGTCAGGGTGCTCTCCACCCTTACCATGTTGTAACTGCTTGGGTGATCAGGCTGCAACCATCGGCTCCGCTCCGCTCAGTTCTACTGCAGAGGTCCTGCCCCTCAGGCTGCCAGAAGGGAACTGCCCACTAGGCTCCGGCCCAGCCACTTATAAAAGCCAGGCCCAGCCCCATGGCGGTCAGCTGACCCAATCAGCTGCCCTAGCCACTCTCACCTGCTGTCCTGGTGAGTGACAGCTAAGCCCCTTCTACCATTATTCAGTAGCAGGCACCCTAGTGTCCTGCTACACATCCCCCACTCCCGGGGTTGAGCCTCCTTAGGAGCAGGGCACGGAAGTGCCCTGCGACACAAATGTTTGTAATTCCTGGCCTGTATTTTGACTGTGTTGCGGTAACTTTATGTTTTAACCATCTTACCATGTGATATAAAAAGTAAATGATCTCTACTTTGCTAGATTTTATTCAATACGATTTTTTCCAAAATTTCCCTTTGGCGAAGAGTATTTTTTCAAATCTTCCATTGGACCTCCCCCCACTTAATTGCTGTCAAAGTGTATCTAGTATAAGCATATATAAAGTTATCTATTATCAGATACAATTATCTATTAACAGAACAAAATTTATGTCCCTTGGGATAAGTAAATCAGGCAATAAAAGTGGTCAGATACTTCAAAATTTTATTATATTTCAGATACACATGCACAAAAACACTTGGTTAAAAACTCCTTTGCAGTACCACATTGGGATGAAGTGGCACTGTTATTCTAATATACTGCACTCAATATATTAGAATAACAGTAACAATGCTGTTCTTAGGTTCATTCAGCATGTACAGTAGTATAATATAGGTTGAGCAGATTAATATATGACTCGGAATTACACTTCTGATGCTTGGCTCCAGCACAAACCACCACCCCCACACCATAGGCCTCAAGCTAAAGTTTTCTCCTCCAAGCTTGACTAAACCTAGGGCTTTCCTAAAGGGTTTCCCTGTGCTATTTTCCTCTGCCCTGAAAGTTTCTTCTAGTTCCTTTAGGTATGATGCCATTAACAAACTTTACCTTATAACCTGTCTTGCACTTTAAGTTACTGGAGACTTCAGCCACTTTATTTTGTAGAATGTTCCAAAAAATTACAATTTACTGCCAATTCTAAGTATGCTCGTTGTTAACTTTTTTTCCAGATTCTGCCTCCATATAAAAGAGTGTAATTTCACTGAAGTATATAGTAGTGCAGTACTGCTGCATATTCCCTAGCTAAATAATGGAGCTGTATATAACCAAATACATCAAAAGTAAAAATTGATTACTCTATTTTATAGTCTTTTAGAGTGAATAAGTTTATGATTTAGAACTGTCTCATAATAAAGCCATGATGGGTGGAAATCATATCAAGAATACATGTAACAAACCAAATGCAGTGTAGCCTCAGCAAAAACAATTGCATTAACTTCAGTGGAACTGTGCCCGCTTAGGCCCTTGCTCAGCTTCAAAAACAGAGAAAAATATGCTGTTGATTTGCTGTTCAGTCCACAGCAAAACAGGGCTTCTGTTCATGCTCTAATTTCAGTAATTATATGCCCCAAGCAAAATCAATATAATAAAACAGAATAAAGATTAACAATGGCAATTTTGTGTATTATGGATTAGAGCATCTATAGATTAAGAATGTCTTATTAAAGTTACTGTAGGAATGCTTTCAAACAACAAGCAGAGCTGAGAAAAGTCATAGGTTGCTCAGAAACAATTCATAAAGAGACAAGAAAATCTACATTTCCAGACTAAGGGACATATCATTAGTGATACAAAGAACACAGAGCTACCAAACTCCCCTTAAATGTGAATGGGAGCTGGGAACCTGACTGCCTGTGGAGTCTTTTCATTGTTTACATTTGTTATTGTTGTTTATTACCATTTTACTTCAATGTTATCATTTATTCATTAGAATGCTTTGCTTTTATTAACACTGAATATATTACGGTAGCACAACATGCCCGTACAGCACACAGAAAATTTGTGCTTCATAAACAAGTCTCCTTTGAATCACTCATAATTCTAACTTTAGAAAGCATGTTACATATGCACATACACAAACATAAAATATTTTATGGGTGTGTATGCATGCACACACACACACTAACCTATGCATTATAGATAGATTATACATATAGCAAAGGATTTTATAATACATATCAATACAGCTTTTATTTGTGTGTATGTGCATGTGTTCAAGACACAGAAGCTATATTGCTACATATTAATAAAAAAAAACACTTGCTAAATTTTGGCAAGCTAGTTCATATAGGAACATTGCCATATAGTATACCTATATTCATTGTGTGAATGTTTGTGTGCGTGCTCACACATAACCACATAACTGAATTATATTACACATTTTACCATATGGAAAATAAATAGTTTCACAGTAACAAAGAAAAGATTCAAGAGGTCATACACATTTACTTGTTAAAACTGTTTGTTTTTTTTAAGTCTGGTTTTAAAAGGCTCTCTTAGTGACCCTGTCTTGCACAGTACAATTCCCTAAAACTTCTAAGTCAGTCAATGATAAAAGGCTGATCTAAATGCTTCCACTGCATTAATCAAATACCAGGTCTAATTAAAAGAGCCATGCACAAAGCTTTTTCAAAATGTTGCTCAGGTATTGCAATAATTTCTGATCACCCAAGCCTGGAAGACAAATAATTAGAGCTGCCAGAGCATTCTGATGAGTGATGTCAGCATCTCCAAGTGACCTTCCCTCCACTAATTAATTTTCATCTTAAGAAAAGAGACCCTGTTGTTGCACATTATTAATTGAGTTCACTAAAAGATGCGCCTGATTAATTTTTGTTGATAATACTTGTCATTCTATGCAGCGGCTGTAATCATTCTATTGGGTTTTATTTTTTTAAGTTGATCTAGGTCTTTTGCAATGTGACTGATACAGTATCTCTCAAACAGAATGCTGTGCATAATGGCACATTCTACAATGCGACTATTCTGTTTTCATTGTTATTGATTGTTTAGGTCAAGTGGAACTTTGACATCTAGTTTGCTAACTTATTTTCAGCTGAGTTAACAGAGTTTCTTCCCCTCGTTCCCCAGGGACTTCCTTCAAGTTCTCATTCCAGCCCAAAAGATGCTCACATCTTTCTCCAGATCCTTCTCATCATTCACAAAGACTCCACATTTCTAGCCGTCTTGCCAGCTAAAGTAGACGGGCTACCTTTTTAGAAACAATACCTGAATAGTCTTATAAAAGTGATAAAAATTACAAAAAAGAGCTGGTTCAGGGTGGAATTTCTGGTCCAAGAGAAACAGCAACAGAGACAGCACCCAGGTTGTTTAAATAATCGACGCACTCGCACACAACATCAGAGACCTAGGTTCAGTCTCCAACTAATTCAGACTGGGGAGTTGAATCATGGTCTGTTAAATCCCAGGCTAGTGCCCTGACTACTCGGCTGTAGACTACTGTGAGATTAGATTCCCTCACTCTCAATTTTTGGAACTATTCCATTTTGTATATACAAACACTAAATGGTTCACAGAGAAACTAACTCTATAGCTCAGGGTTAGAGTACTTACCTGAGACATGAGAAGCTAAGATTCAAGTCCCTGCCCCAGTACATATTTAATCTATAGGAAGTGGAATGGCTCAAAGCAACCATCAATGAGGTACATGGGAGACTGGTGCCTCCTGAGTCTGGGGGGGACAAGCAGAGCACAATGGTGGGGACGTCCCCCAGTGGCCAGTTGTGGCAATGGAGGTGGGTGTCCCCAGCAGCTGATCACACTTCTGCCACCAACGCCCCACCAGCGGAACCAATTTCAGGGGAGCATGAGTGCTCTCCGTGCCCCACTACCAGCTGGAGCACTCGCTCTCAGGGAGGCACCAGTGCTCTCAGGGAGGACACATCCCCCCCCCCCCATGTCCCGTTACACGTCATCTATAGTGAGGTATCTATATTCAGTGGTCTGGTAGCAAGAGCCCTCAACTGGAATGTTACAGATCCTGGTTCCAGCTGCTGATCTGAACTGGGCATAGCAGTGACTTGAACCTGTGTATCTTTCATCCTGGCCATTCTTTGACTATCTCATTTTCACAAGAAATGTCGAAGGGTCTTGATTTCTTGATGCAGAACAGGCATGTTTTACAATCTCTTAAGTTTTGGGGGATGAGAAAATCATTTCTCATCAAACTCTGCAGCTCAAGATTGTGAACCCAGCTCTTTTAAATTATCTAAACAAAATCTTGAGTTCTCCAGGTCAACTATGTTCCTTCAATCAATGTGGACAAGACAGCATATACCTTAGTATGTGGGAAGGATGTCATACCAAAGCTTTAGCTCTGCCCCACCCCACCTCAGCACAGTTCATCTTGACCAACTAACATAAAGTCTACATCACTTTGTCTGCATTACAATCTTAAGAGCTGTTAGCTATCCCATTCAAACACTACATTTTAAGTCCTAGACAAAGCCTTGAATGTGTTTGTCTTTTCAATCCATATTTCATCCTACTAGTACAGAGAATAAGGAATCAAGCTTAACCCAGGAAACTTAACTGACAGCAATATCAGTAAAGCTAATTCTTTCAATAATGCCATAAAATAAAAAAATGGATAGACCATTATTGATCATTTTTTATTGCCTTGGATTATAATAAAGACATTTATATCAAGTACATACAGTCCAGTCCTATCCAGTTCTGTAGAAAAGTACAGACTCACACACTTAAACAAGCAGGAAATCTTTACAAGTGATTCTGAGTTCTTTGTCTGGAATGAAAATAGCCAAATAGGAAGAGAAGAGTATATAAGAGGTATAATCATTTTTTTCAGGAGGTGAAACTAGTGCTCTGTGTACCTTGTTTATCATTTGAAACCTACTGTACTGATCTTAAAATGGACAGGCAATTTAAACTACCAAAATATAATGTTTTCTCCAGCTTTGAATAGTATTTTAATCAAGTTTTAATCATCATAACAGTGATTATCAATTTATCAAACATCAATTTAGCAACAAAGATTATGGAAATTTTCCCTAAGCCAGTGCACAAAATATGATTAAAAGAGTTCTTCAGGGTGCAGTGATGAACGTATGCGTACATCTCCACTCCTCAGTTACGTTCCATCACATGAAAGGACTAACATACTGTAAAAATCATATGGGTATCAAGTTAGCTAGAAATCATTTTTATAAACCATAATAAATAACTATTTTAAAACAGCTTTAAAATACCTCTTGCTTTCTTCATACATTCCAATACAAACCACCTTTCCTCTGTCTCTGTGTGACTAGAGCCCATTCTACATCCACATCCACATACCTCCTTAATCACTGGAAACAGTTACTTAAAACCATAAGTTGTGAGGGAGCTTGTACCCAGGTGGATAGGGTGTTGCGTTGCTTATGAAGCACTTGAGATGAGAATCAGTCCAATATGTGACTTTGGTGATGCACTACAGACTGCTGGCCACCTCCTCTTATGTGCAGCCCACCCACACATCCAGGACAAGGACCTGGCAAGTGTCAATGATAAAGCAGTTGTGTGGCTCCACTACATTCATGATGTATAGAGGGGGAAATGTAGCATACGAGAGAAAACTGGAAACAGTAGCATAATGATGAGTGAGTGACTGGAGCATGAGCCCTGGGTGCTGCTTAACTGGGGGGGATGGGGAGCATAATGGAGTTGTGGGGTGCCTGACCTTTCCATCTCTGCAACTTCCCCCCCATCCTGCAACTTCACTGCAGCTGCTGCAGCTCCAGCTCCAGCTCCAGCTCCAGCTCTAGCTTCAGGAAAGCAATGGTAATGCTCAGCTGATGGTTCTCAGCTGATGATGAATATGTCAAATCTTTTTGGTTGCCAATTAACAGTGATTTTTTGGTCACTCAACATGCCTGTCAGTGGTAAAAAAAGGTGGTGACAACTTTCCTACCAACACTGAACCTCTGGCCATTGTAGCATGCACTGCCACCGCTCAGGACACAATACAGTTACACTCTGATTGGAAACATGCTGTTATGAATAGTTTAGTTCCCAACTCTTAGCTAAAAATAAAATGTAATCATACTAACATGTGCCTCAGAAATAGTTGATGCACAAGAAATCACTAGTTTATTTTTTTTAAAATGTAATTGCTCTGTATTTACATAAATATATGTATTTTTATATATTTTTATGTATATAAATGCATACAGCCATTCTCACTTGGAGGCTAATACATTTAAAAACAGTCATAATTATCTTTACAGAATCTTCCCAAATATGGAGTTTTGCAGTCCTATATTCGCTGTTTTCCTTTAAAAATAGTATTCCTATAATTGTGATAACTTTATTATAATAAACAGATAATTTTACTGGAGTCTTGTTTACATTTGTGTGTTTTTCTTTTTTTGCTGTTACTCTAGCCACATAAACAAGAAAAAAAATTATAAGCAATTGCTGATATTTACTCCTATATCAAATCTCACGTCTTTTGTTTAGTTTTCCCTTGACCCATTCTTCACACAAATGTACAAAACCCATGAATGCCAAACAAAAGCATGAACTAATGATGCTATTTTCCCTAAAAGCTGGGAAGGAAAAGAAAAGAAAGAAAAAGATGTATTTTTATTCCTTCAAAAGTGCTTAGATATATCACAGATTAGGAAAAGTAAATAGTTGAGAAGGACAGAATTACTAATAATTGAGTTTCATGGAAAAGAGAAAGAAAAGTCTTTAAAGTACTAAATACAAACTTTACAGTATCCATTTAAAATCTGCATTGAGAAACTTTTGCACTGACATCTAAAGGACCTATGAAAAGTGGAATAGCAGGTACTTTGGAAGAAAAGATTCAAATTCAAAAGGATATGTATGGATAAATTGGGAAGGCGGTATGATATAAATGAGGGGTGTCCAACCTTTTTGAATGTGGGGCCAGATCATGAACTTTTTATCACCCAGTGGGCCATCGAGCCATATTCAAAGACCTCACAGGAAGCAGTATCACATCACCCCTCCCCCTGCCGAAACAAAAGTACAGTGTTTACTTTTGTTTCCCATCGCAGCACCTCGGGCCTCAGAAAACAGCTTGGAGGGCTGCATGGCAGCCCACGGGCCATAAGTTGGACAAGCCTGATATAAATAGTACGTTCAAGAAGGACAAGTGCAAAGTACTGCACTGAAGTAAATACACAAATGGAAAATGAGAAAATTCTGTCTAGGCAGCAGTACTACAGAAGAGAATCTGGACTTCTATTGGATCACAAGCTGAAGAAGAGTCAGCAATATAAGACTTGCCAAAAAAAAGGCCCAGCTAATAACATATTAGAACATATTAGCAAAATATGCCACATACAAGACACAAGAAGGGATTCCTTCACTCTATTCAGCACTGGTGAGGCCTCATCTGGAGTAGAGTGCCTAGTTTTAGCACCACAACTTAAAGTAGGTATCTAGATAAATTAGAGAGGGTCCAGAAGAGAACAATAATGACATCTGAGAAAAACTAAAGAATTGAGTTTACTTTAAGGACTAGAAGATTGAAAAGATATTTAAAAACACCTTTTATAGAAAGGGTCATCTGATGAGCTAGGATTTCAGCTTACCAGTATTTTTAGTATACGCTTAATGAATTTCAGCTTTAACACTGTGGGAGCTTATACAAGTGATCACATACTTTTTTTTTTTAGCAATTTAAATGTCTTCTTTGCAATTCAAAGTAAAACACATCTCAATGTATTTTAGTTTGGGTTGCCATGAATTAAACTCATGCATTCATGGATCTGCCATGTGAAAACAGAAATTCACTCAGTTATGTGTAATGAGCCCCTTTGTCAACCAGATACCAAAGCAACTTTTGTGTAGTGAGGCCCTTTACTTGGATGTAATGTGTTTTCTTTGGGTACGAGGTGCTGCAGGCCACCTAGCCCGACACGAATTGATGTTCTAGTCACTTGCCCAGACACCCCTATCCTCCAACTCTCAGCCGTGCCCTGGCCTGGGTGACAGTGGTACTATCACCCCATAATCTGCCCCTGATTCCATCCAGGAATGAAGAATCACTTAGCCACCTAAAGCAGGGAGTGCTTTCATTTTCTTTCAGAGCAAATGGCTCCCTCTTGATCACAGGATTTAGCCCATAGCCTCCACACAGAAGCTCACCCCACAGTCAGACCCATGGCAGCAGGCAGCCTTAATGAGAATGGCACAGGTTCAATCCAGAAATGAAGAACCACTTGTGCGCCTAAAGGGGGCATCCTGTTCTGCTTTCATTTGCTGTTTAGTCAAACAGAGAAAATGGTGCCCACCTTCTCACAACACTGAGTGCAGCCCATAGCCTCCATGCTTCATAATGTTTACTGGCTGCCACGCCAGTCACGATTGCACAAGCTCATCCCACTGTCAGATCCATTGTAGCAAGCAGCCTTTAATGAGAACGGCACTGTCACTGCCTAATCTACTCCTGGTTCAATCCAGGAATGAAGAACCACTTGGGTGCCTTAAGGGGGTGCCCTGGACTGCTTTCAGATGCCCTTCAGAGCAAATGGTGCCTGCCCTCTCAAAGCACTGAGTGCAGCCCATAGCCACCATGCTTCATAATTTTTTTTCCTTTGTGTCGCAATTGCACAGGCTCACCCCACAGTCAGACTCGGGTGCCCCTGCAACGGCAGCAAGCAGCCCTTACTGACAACATCACTGTCACTGGGGTTGCTATTTCCATTTCCAAAAGAAAAACAGTGCCCTGGCTCTGGGTATTCTGTTGCCCCTCAGTCCCAAGCCACAACCACCCCCCCCCACCCAAGACCTCCTGCTGCCCCTCACTCCCAACCTGGGCATCTCTGGCAGTGCCCCTCACTCCCCATCTACAGTACCCTGCCCCACCCAATCCTTGCTGGTGCCAATTGGAGACTTACTGGTTTTTCCAGGTTTACAAATTTAACAACCCTCTCTAATGGTGCAAACAGCTGTTGACATGGCAGTGATGAGAACAAAGCCAGGGAGAGTGGCTTGATGACTTCCTAATGGGCCACACTGAAAGAAAAGAAGATAGAAAAGTTTTTTACATAATTAACCTTCACTTATTTACTGAGCATAATTTACATAAATAACCAAACATCACAGCATTTACAAGCTAACCGTGATCAAGAGGCAATACTCGTCAACTTTTAAAACCTCAGGGAATAAGCAACGAGCTTTATTACAACTTTTATAACAGCAAGCAATAACCGTAGGCATTGTTTATGCTTAAAACAACAAACAAGCAATAATCAATAATCAGCAATAATCAGCAACTTTCACTGCAGATAAGCAATACTGTTTTCTATGTTTCTCTCTCCCATTCTCATGCCTTCTGCTGTGTTGCCTGGATGATACTCAGCCAAATATACGACATGACTGTCTTGCTACCTCCTGCAACCACACTGCGCAGGTACTGATGGCGCTGATGATCCTATCTGTCCGGGCATCATTAACAGGCTTCCTACGTGGTTTGAGTTTTTTTGGCAGTGGCGGCATAACAAGAAGAGATGAAAATCAAGAAATGCAGGGAATTATTTTGTGCTCAGCAAATCAGAGAAACAGATAAAAAGCAGTTGGGGAAAAACAGAGAGAAGGGCTTTCCTGCCTGTCCAAGTTGTTGGACTCTAGGCCCTGAATGGCTGCAAACAATTGACCAACACAGCAGACCCCCCTGGTGTGCATTGCCCTGCACCTCCCTGCACTTCCTAAATCATCAAGTCCTTAAAGCAGTGTATGATGCCAGTCCAATCCCCGCCAACTGTCAGTTTAGATGACAGTTGACTTCTATCTCCCTGGCCCCTTCACATCACAGCCCAGCCTAATTGCAGGTGTCAGTTCAAATGACAGTTGACTTAAAGATTCCCCAGAGCTTCACATACCAGTTGTGGAGGACAATGTCCCTAGTCTCTCCTCTTCAGTGGACTCTTCAAGGGCTAATACTAGTGAACTGCCACTCTCTTCCTCATTTGACATAGTAGGACTCAGAGTCAGACCCGTGGTTGGTGAGCTCTCAGGAATGGAGGACAGCCTGAATGCCTCTACTCAGCTCATTGCTTGGTGTTTGAGTACCTCTATTAGTGGTTGGAGGTACCGATAATGTGGCACATTACACATGTGGGGGGTCTTCCACTAAGCTCTTGCTACTTTGTGTCAGAAAGCAGCACTCATATTTTTGGCCTTTACCCTGCATTGGACTGCTGTCTTGTTGTGCCCACACTTGGCAAGTCTCCTGGACACATCCAGATAGATTTGCAAATTTGCACTCGGGCTGTTGCTGATGCTGAACTGGTTTAACACCTCAGGGTCCCCCAACACCTACAGCAGGCTCTTAGTTTCTGCATAGGACCAAGCTGTCCTAGTCTTACGTGCTTTGGTTGGCTCTCTTCTCTCCTCAGTATCAGACATCTCAGGTCAATAAGGGGTACCCATACCCAGGTCCCTGTGCCCTCAATTTATAGATCTCTTGTTGAGCAAGTCAAGAAAAGTTGACCCCCCTCCAACCCGCATTTTTGTGCAAAAGATTTGTACAACAGATGTGCTAGTACCATACTGGCAACTTTGTTTCTTTTGAGAATACTTGCTCTGGATTTTTTTTGCAATTTTTGGCACCTAAAATCTGTGGACAGTGTAGCTAACCAATTAGTCATGTACTGAAAGTATGCCAAAGAGTGGTGTCCACAGGGTCCCTTTCAGGCCATGGTGCAATAGAGGGCTACCCATGTGTCAAGACACTGGTCCCTGCTCACATACCTGGTGAGGCAGTGAGTGACAATATGAATGAATGAATGAATGAATGAATGAATGACATATAGATTCAATAACTGAATGAATGCATGATTGCTGACAAACCTTATGAGGAAAACTAAGGGAACTGAGAATGTTCAGCCTGGAGAAGAGAAGACTGAGGGGGGAGCTGGTGGTCATCTGTAAGTATGTAAGAGGTGAATATCAGAAGCTGGAAGAAAAACTGTTCACTATGGGGGGGACAGGTGAGTACAAGAAGCAATGGCCATAAATGTTAGAGGACAGTTTCAGTTTGGATGTAAGGAAGAACTTCTTTATGGTAAGGGTGACTAGAATCTGGAATAGACTTCCAAGACAGTGGTGCAGTCACCAACCATAGAAGTCTTCAAGAAGAGACTGGATCCCTTGCTGGGATCATTTGATCTCAGCAGTGCTCCTGCCCTGAGTAGAGGAGTTGGGCTCAATGGTCTTTCAAGGTCCTTTCCAGACCTTAATTTCTATGAATCTATGATTCTATGATTACTAGCTCACTATTCATAAAGCATGCCCACTGAACACTTAAGCAGGCTCACTCCCACATTGTCTGCCATGGATGACAATGGACCACCATGGATGACAGTGGCCAGCATCCATGCTGCCTCTGTCAAGTCCAGGTGCATCATGATTACCAAGGGAACCCCATCTCCCAGCCCCCTTGTGCCCATCCATTAATCTAACACTTGCACAACATTGATAAGCACTTCTCTGCTTTGAGTGCTTTCATTTGCCATTTAAACTATCATGTATTCTCCAATTCCACAGCTGCATGTATCAGACCTACTTTACCCCATGTTAACCCCTCTCGCCCCCTGGACTTTGACCAAGTCATATATAAACCAATCAGCCAATGCCAAGGAAGGGACATGCATGATCCCAGTTGATTGAGGGGGGGGAACCTTGAGCAGAGGTCCCCAATATCGGTGTCTGGATCAATGGGTCACGGTGGTCACTAAGGCTGGCAAAGGTTCTTATCCTCAGTCCAACTCCCCAGAACCCCCCTGACAGTGGTGACATTCTGAGCATAGCGTTCACAGACGTCAGAGAAAACTGCAATTGTTTTATTGCAGAGAATATGTTAGCAGAACAGTGCTCCCGAGAATTTGTATGAAAGCAGTAGCCATAAGCCAGGAGGATTAAGATGTTCTGGGGCCCTGGGCCAGAAGAAGATTGGAGGTCTTGGCAGGGAGGGGTCTCTTCCTCCCCACATCCACAGGAGCTGGGCTCCAGCAAGGAAAGAAACCTCTTCCCCTCTTAGTGCTACTGCTGCAGAGGTGTGTGATCTGTTTCTCACTCACTTGTTAGCGAGTTATGGTGAGCAATGTGGAGTAAGTGAGCGGGCAATTTATTTGCATAATTATTTGCATATTTGCATTGTGTGTAAATGGGCCTTCTTATTTGCTTTGTATTGCTTATTGTGGCTGGCTAGTGAGTGAATGAGAACTAGGTCAAAATAAATAATTATCATATATTTGGCAACACCTTCCCCCCAGGCATTCAGGGGGTCCATGGGCCTGGACCCAGCTGGCCCAGGCATTAATCTGCCAACGACTCTACCCCCTACCTTCCACTAAAACATATCTTTTCAACATATTGTGGCTGAATTTCCCAACCCCCTCTCCACAAAGCCATATACTAATGCAGCGGTTTTACAGGAAACCTGACAAACGGTGTTCTGTGACCCTGCGGGACTATTAAGCATGGCTACCAGCTTTATGAATATTGGGTCAGTTCCTTCCTCAGTGGGCATGATAGCACTAAAAGAAGATCCGAGTAGTTCTAGGATTACTATTTGGGTGGGATGGCATGACACCACTGCTCTGGCCCCTTGTTCCCATCAGCACAGCACAGAAGATGCACAGGCATGACAAGGTTCATCAATTTATTTATCATCCTTTTTTTTTCCCCCAGTCCTGGGCAGGAGTACACTGTTCACACACCGAGGAAGGCATTGATTCCTGTGGCAGTGTTGCTCTCAGTATTAAGGGTCAGGGTTGTGTAGCACTGTGACAGGTATCCATCCAGCCATTGGCAGACATTGCATAGCAGGCTAGGCTTTCCTCCCATGCCATTGTAGCTAAGGGTCCTGAATGAGGAGTGCACGTGTGCATAGGGTACCAGCAAGATCAGCAGCAGCAAGGCATAGTAGCTCATGCAACCTTCAGCCTGCACAAAGAACTGATCATACATGGCCCAAGGCACATGCAGCAGTGGCACACTCTGGGCCTTTTGGTATTGTGGGGGGGTGACCATCTCCAGGGTGCCTCCCTGGAGAGCCCCCCAGAAAGGATGGTGGCTGCACAGCAAGACCCTCACAACAACTGTCCCGCAGCCCTGAGCCTAGGTATCAACAGCTGTGAAGCAAAGAAGAGCAGTTGTGCTGCATGGGCAGACG
Organism: Gavialis gangeticus; assembly: GCF_001723915.1. Classification (NCBI taxonomy): domain Eukaryota; kingdom Metazoa; phylum Chordata; order Crocodylia; family Gavialidae; genus Gavialis; species Gavialis gangeticus. Next base: position 94,155,006 of record NW_017729032.1, read on the forward strand.
GGGTGGGGAAAAGGGTTTGGAGTGGCAGCATTAGATATCTGTGGCCATCACCAAGCAGGATGCTGGCCATAGTGGACCAAGCTGGGAGGAGAGCGGGGGCATCTGGCCGCTTCCTCACCACCGGGTCTGACCAGTTCACTTGCCATTCTCACTGCACACCACCGTGCACAGCCAAGCCCTGATCTGAGGAAAGGCAGCAGGTGGCACTTGGTGCTATGCATCTTATCTGTGAAATGTTGCAATGTTTCACAAAAGATTTCTGTCTCTTGGCTCTGCAGAGCCAATATCTGTAAGCAGGGAAAAATCCATCAAAGTTTCTATATGCCTGACTTCAGATTCCATGTGTGTTCTGGCCAAAGGGAGGCGCCTACATAATCTTGATGTGCAGGCACTTTCTTTTTCAATGCAGACTCTTTATGTGGCCACTTTACTTTTCTAAGTGGGCTATTATCACATACTCAAGCCAGGCTCTGTGGTTGCAAAAACAAAAGCAGTTGACGGAAGCACCCTTAGAGGGGTTTGTTAACATTTTAAAACAGCAAAACCTGTTAAAATTGATGATTAGCTTGGTGGGGGGAAAGGCACAAAAAGAAATGCTGGTAGCCAGGAGAGCAAGGCACAAGTTGGCACCCTGGTCATGCACATATATGGCTGGTGCTGGTCCAGCAGGGCCCCATTTACTATTAAGGGTAAATAAAAGCACTTCTAGGTGCCCACATTAGGCACCCAAGCATTTATTAAGTCCTTGCAGAAACCAGGGGCCGATTACGGGGCACCTCAGTATGGGTGTCACCCTGGCCACGGACATACAGAGATGTGTGGCATAGCTTCAAGCACCATGGTTGGCCCCACAGCTGTCTGCACCCTGCTGTTTGCCTTCAGACACCAGTATCAGTGCTGCTATTGTAGTACAGGGCAGGCAGCTAGTACGGGCAGTTGGTTTCACACCTGGCGCACCCCACATACCCCACCAGAATTCCACTCCACCCCTCCATGAGTTACTGAGTTACCCCCCCTTCTTTGTTCCCTTACCCCCATCCACTGTCCACTTTGGGGGAATTAGTCTCTCTCATTACTACTCTGTGTCTGAGGCAAACCAGGGAATGTTTGGTTTTGCTTACATCACCCAACACCCAGAACCAGACATCAACTCTTCTGTCCCAGGGGGACACAAATGGAGGTCCCAGAACACCTTCCCATGGCAGGACCCAAGGCAGGGGTGAGCTGCCTGAAGAAAAAAACAAAAAGCCATTAGGAGAGGGCTCACTTACCTTTTTTAGGAAAAGCTGCACCGTGCTGAGAAGAGCCTCTGGCACAGTTCATCAGTTGCTTTTATTTGTGGCTGGGAGTGGCGCCAGCAGATTACATCATCGAAAAGCACTGCCAACTGATTTAAAAGCTGGCGGTGGGGAAACAGGGTGGGCAGCAGCCAAGCTGGAGACAGGAGGCAAAGCTGCTTCCCGGGCTGCATAACGGCAGAATCACCAGCTCTGCAGGGGGCTGGACAGGGACCCACAAGAAGGGTCCCGGCTCCCCTAAAAGAAATACACACCTGGCTTGACAGGACAGCCAGGTCAGGGAGGATGGTGTTGAGGGATCCTGAGGACCACAGACGCTGGAGCCATGAGTAGGGTGGCCTGAAGCCCAAACTCCTACTGTTCTTTTTTTTCCTGTTTTATTTTATGTTATCACCTTAGAGGGCACGTCAAGCCCAAACCAAGGAAGACACCCCAAGCAACCTGCAAAATCAAGAAGAGCGGAGGCAAAAACATGTCCCAGCCCAAAACTGTGCCAGGCCCCAAACCAGGCCCAAACATGCAGCAAATGTACAGTGGGGCTCAGTGACACAGCTATGCTGACACAACAGCTGTGAA
>NW_017729032.1:94161879-94164110 GCF_001723915.1 Gavialis gangeticus
GGAGGCATCTCTGTGGAACATAACATCTCAAAGAAAAAGGGGAGAGCAGATGCTGAGACAGGAACAGTCCCACACCCCATAGTCACCTGGGGTAAAGAGACATCAAGGGACGGGCAAGAATGGATAAGAGCAGGAGAGAACACCAAAGAGATAGGCCAGTGGTCCATCATCTGGTCATCCTGAGGGCTGGCATATGGCTGAGGTGTAGGGGAGGTGGAGTCCCAAGAATGCCCACAAAGGGCAACACCTGGTCCGTGAGATTCCATGAGGGAGAGTCCCATTACTGAAGAGAAGATCAAGTCATGGCAGGAAAGTGTCAGGGCCTCCCTTGGGGGTGAACGCAGCCCAACACACAAGTCCTGAGGATACACCCCGTGGCCTAAACCAGGCGTGCACTCTAAGGTTGCTAGAGAGGACCTATACAAGACCAGACGGGTGTACCTTCGCAATAAAGAAGGCAGACAGGGGTCAGAAATACATTTTATTAGACCAGAACACTTACTAAAATGACAATGATATACTGCAGCATGCCCACTCCCCGATTTCCTGTTTACAAAGCATCATTACCTACTAAATAGAAACCCCTCTCCCATCATGTGGTGTTCTTTCCTGGCCATGCACCCTCTTGTCTGAGCCACCCTTGCTCCCTGAACAGTAGTGGTGCTCTCCTGGCTCTACTGGAATTGGGGTGACCCTCAGGCAATGTGGGTGGGGGAATAGGCTCAGCGGTCTCACTGCCGGTGACCTTCTGGTAAGAGCCAAGCCTAATGGAGCTGGCATGAACTCTCCCAGGGAGGGGACCTACTTGTGAGTCTGAGGCTTGTTCATGTGATTAAGGACCTGATCCTTAATCAGTGCATGCATCTCCTGGAGATGCTCATGGCACAGTGAGGCCAGCTCAAGAAATTGGGTTGTGTGGTCTGAATTCAATAGTGTTGGCCACACTTTGTGTCACCCTCTGATCAGCTGCCCTAAGCACCTCCCAGACTTCATCCTCCATTCATCCACAGTGGTCACTCATGATTGTGAGGCCTCCATCAAAGTCTCCATCATGGTCTCTCTGAAGCATTGCTGCCTGCAGCAGAATTCCCACATTCACTTCAGTCCACTGTGAGCTGGGGTCTGAGGTTCAGATGCACATCCATGGCTTCCATCAGGTGTGGTAGCAGGTAACAAGAATTGAAAACCAAAGTGTTTGTGGTCAAATATCTCATCCCCAACCTGTAAAAAGAAGGTTAACTCCCACCTAAGCTCCTTGCAGAAACCCCCCAGCACATCCAACTCATTCGCAATGAAACATTGCCTGCTATAGTGGAGCAAATGGATACAAGGTCCTGGCTGCAGGTCCTCTTGCATCTCCAGAACAGGAAATGATCTTTTGGGTCTCAGAAACTTCTGATGTGTCTGGGGAGAAAGCACAGTTCCATCTGATGCATTGTCCTCCTCATCTGTGCTCACCAGAGAAACTATCAGGGAGACTGTGTCCAGGGTCAGGATCACTTCTTGGCTGTTCCCATCCACCAGCAGTTGTAAGCAGTCACCCCATGCCTCAGACATGTGCAGCAAAACCCCCAGTTCCATCTTTTATTTTTTATTGCATTTCCTCCCCTTCCCCAACCATTTCTGACTTTTTCTCTCCCTCTTTATTCCCTATAGATAGTTATAAGTGAGCTCAAACTTAGGATAATCTTTAAACATTTTTATTTTGGTACCAACTTTTTGGTTTTGGATATCCAGTTTTATATTGTATTATTATTAGGTTTGTATTGATTTTTACTGTTGTATAGTGTGTTATTATCATTTTTGTATTGATTTTTATTGTTTCATATGGATAGTGTATGGTTTAGGCTTGTGTCTGTAAGTGAACCAAAGTAATGTCAAGTCTCCATCTTGTGTCCTCTACCCAGGCATCCCCTGTGTGTCACAACTGTATGTGTCACATATCCCTCCCATGTAAATTGGTTCCCCAATGAATGAGTGACTGGGAATAATTGAAATACAATGGTAGCAGACCCCTACTGAATGGCCTGTAACACCTAGGCCATCACCTCGCATTGATTCATCCAGGAACCATGGACCTCACCCAGGAACAGAGACAAAAACCCAGCATTTGAAAAACAAAAGACCCTGCAGAACCAGCAACTCTCACCATTACAGACACCCGAAACTGCACATCCCTGCATGGAGCACACATGCTCAGTATGCCAGGGACTGACCCTTGCCTGGGCATG
>NW_017729032.1:94169372-94181426 GCF_001723915.1 Gavialis gangeticus
CTGTTCTGCAGGCTTTGGGTGTTGTCTTTTAATCAATTAAGATCAATTAACCTAAAGTTACCCCCGAGCCTCCGTTCTTCAGCCCAGGCCCCTGTAGTCTACCGGTTCTAACCCTGGTAACTTTAACCCCCTACACTTCTACTTTCTTACCTTAACCTTTCCCCAGGTATACCAAGTACACCAAGCACATACATACATACATACATACATATCACAATACACACAAGTGAGTTCCTAAGTTGGGTATGTATAGGTGGGTGGTATGTATGTAAATTAGTGAATACACATATTTATACATATATAGATATAATTGTGTGTGTGTGTGTGTGTGTGGTATATGAATTAGTAATCCACATATATGTATTGAATGTGCAGGTGTTGGTAACTGGTAACTGACTGTCTAAATTTGGTGTGTGTAGCGTATATGGGCTTAAACTGGTGGTAGGTGTGCATGAACCTAGACTAGTTATTTTGAACGTGTGTGTATCTGAGTTGCTAGTGTGAGTGGTGTGTGTGTGTGTGTGTATAGATAGATAGATAGATAGATAGATATGGCATTGTGAGCATGATATACGAATTAGTGATCTGTGCCTAACTTTTGGGGTGTATAGTGTATGTGTCTGAGCTGGTAGTGTGTGTGTATGCCTAATAGGGGTTTATGCACCTAGTGAGTGTGCGCTTAATTGATTTTTATGTGTGCATGTACAGTTGTACACCATGCCCTCCTGTCTAACAGCACAATATTGAGATCCTGAGCATTGGCCTGACCCCTCAGGGCAACACATGTTTCCTATTTGAGTCTCAGGGAAGTCTGTGGTCTCTTGGTTAGGTGTTGCTCTCAGGTCCCAAACGACCAGAGGCAATCGTCGCCTGCATCCTTGGCAAGAATGATAGACAGCTGGTCATTGAATACATCAATTGCATGTGCTGCTCCAGAACCAGAGTTCTCATCCTTGGCCTGATGAAACACACATTTCAGGGCTTTGATCTTGCTGTGGCACTGTGTCCAGTCCCAGTTATGCCCACGCATCTTCATTTCCTTGGCAATTGCCATATACACTGGCTTATTCCATCTACTTTCCAGCTGTTCAATGATCTTTTCCTCTGACCAAATATCAACCAAATCTTTAAGTTCTTCCTGGGTCCAGCTGGGGCCATGGTTTATAGGATCAGGATCAGGCTCCTGTTCCATAACCTGCATACTAAACTTGTTCTTTGGAGACATTGAAAACTTTTTCATGGCCAAAAAGGAGTCAAGAGAGAGCTAGTTATAGTGCCAACAGTGTCACAAAATGCTTTCTGACAGTGTTTTTGAACTGTTATATAGACATGTGTTTAAAGAACCTTTTTGGAAATTCCATATATGCATACCTATGAAGATGTGAACTGTGTCACAGTACCAGCAGTCAGGGGAATCAGATCAAGTAACCTTTAAAAACGAAGTAATGGTGATATGTATTGCCTGGCCCAAATTGTCCCCCATTGTCCTGAAGGACAGATCATAATGGCTTGCTACTGATCACACCCAAGCGTCTGTGGCTGGCAGCTCTTCCTTAATGCATAAATTCCCCTACCCTCACTGCGTCACCTATCAAGTGCTCAACTGTTCTGGGGTTCCATCTCAACTGAAGGGAAGGTAAATTCTGGGTTTTTACACTGAATCTTTGGCTGTTAGAACCCCCTTTTCACTGATGAGCAATTAAATAATTTCAGGGTGTTTGGTGGAGGTGCGCAAAACTGAAAGTACCAAGTTATGGGAGGTGTCTGAGTTACAGGAGCCTGCTGTGTTCAGCAACAGAAATGTAACATGGGTGTTAATGATGCCCTATTCCAAAACCAAGTGTAGATCGATTACGGACCATAGGGAATTCAAGAGAACTTGATCGTTCTGGCACCTCAATGTCTGCCATAGGTGTTCATGTGCTAACAGAAGCTACTGAAACATAGCCCTTGCCCCCACACACCCATGTTTCAAACTTGGCTTATTCTGGGTTGGGGTATATTTATGGGGAGATGCTTCTTGCGTATGCTTATGCATTGATCTGGTAACCACCAGTGTCTGCACCCCAGGGTGTATGACAGGTTCCTGGGGTCACCCTAAACCCCACATGTTATTAGTAGATGTGAAGAACATGACTTGTTTCCTGCCCCCCATGCTACAGACCAAAAACTCTGCTGTGCCTATGCCCTCCTAAGCTATGTAATCATTGAAATGCAAATAGCAGGGCAGTTCTAATGCTAATAGATTGTATTCAGCAACTTATCTATTCAGATGACCCACCTAATGAACCTTGGTGATGCTGGGAGCTAAAGAGACACACTGCTGTGTGCTGCCAAACAACATGGCTTCATGGAATCCTGACAGAGTGAGCGAGGAGGACCACATGGAGTTGAACTGCCTGCTGATGGCCTTGAGTGCAATCAATACTGTAGAGACACAGCTACTGATAGCAACACATGGTATGCTGAACCTTCTACTAAGTTGTGAAGACATCGCAGAACATAATTACAGGTTGCTGTTGAGGGCAATAGCCTGTGTGGTGGATTGCGAGAACTGAGAGGCAGCTGCAGAACTGGTGGCTGACAGGGCTCTGTGGATCAGCCTAAGGAGCAACGGTTGTAGGGTCTGGGCTCAAGCAACCAGGTCTGATTGGTGGGAGTAAATTGTACTGTCAACTTGGAATGATCAACAGTGGCTGATTGAATGACCAGGGAGACATTTAATCACATAGCCTCAATGCTGGAGCCACAAATAGTGAGGCAGGAGACTGTCATGTGTCATCCCATTGTTCCAGACAAGAGGGTAGCCGTGGCCATCATGAAACTGACCACCCCCACCAACCTCTGCTGCATCGCAAACCAGTTCGGCGTGGCTCCCAGCTGTTCTTAGTTCCAGTAACCACCACCACCACCACCACCTTGTATCAGAAGCCTTGTATCAGAAGCCAACAGAAGCCAACCACCTTGTATCAGAAGCCAACTGACTGCTACAGCTACCTTCACACCATCATCTTTCATCCTAAACAACTACTGGATCCATCATCTACAGCTAAATTCTATGTTACTGTAGCTGCTCAGAGCCCACTGACCTATATGCACACCTTAGGAATCTAGAATAGGGCTTCCTACACTTACAACATAATCCCCAATTACAGCAACTCAAATCAATAGGGCCAAACTCAGACCCTGCTCGGACCTGCTACAATACCAAGCCCATGAAAAAGACAACAGATTCCCTCTGGTCATCACCTGTAGCCTCCAGCTTGAACACTTGGCCACATGCTTAATGATCTCTAGCCCCTCCTGGAAAATGATGACCACTTAAAGGTAGATCTGGGGGGTAGACCTGTCCTGGTTTACCAGCAGCCCCTCCCCCACACCCCTCAGTCTCAAATGATGCCTCTCCAGCAACAGACTGCCTAACTCCATTTTCCTCTAAGGCAACGTGTCTTGCTACAGACCCAGATGCTAACTATGCTTCTACATCAACACAGAATACATCATCACTGGACCAAACTATACTATATCATCCAGGATTACTCATGCTCTTCCTTCAATGTCATATATGCTGTTACCTACTTACAGTGGCCCTTTGCTATCTGTCTACATTGCCAGATAGGGAAGTCCATACATAAAGAATTAATTGCCACCCATTTGACATCAATTCCAGAAATGTCCAAAAATCCATGGCAAAACTCCTTAACCTCCCTGGACATTCCATCACTGACCTCAAAATCCTTAAACAACCACATTTTAAAAAGGAACTTGAAAATGAAATTTCATTATAAGAAATAATCTGCAGACTAGATGGTGTTAAGAATGGTCTTAGGGACTATGGATTCTTTTCCCATTACCTGAAGTGGCTATTAATTTCAGCCGTCTCTCAAGGTTGTAACTTCCTGGTTTATCCTTATTTTTCTAATCAACCCATCTTTTGTGTTTCTCATTAGTGTCCCCTCTCCCTGTCCTTTTCTTTTCTATTTAAAACCCTCTTTTCCCCGTCAAAACCCTTTTTTCCTCAAATCCATTCAAAGTATCTAATGAAGTAGGCTATTGCTTATAAAGCTGATGCCTCTCTTGAACCAGTCTCTAAGGTGTCACCATGCTCTACCTTCTAAGGTAGAAGTTACATATGAAAAACTTCTCTCCCCCCTCCCTTATTTTGGTTTTCTTTTATCCCTCTTAATTGAATGCAGTGATAGGCATGCAGCTCTAGAGATTGCATCCAACAAAATAGGTATGTAATCAAGAGAAGTTCAAGCTTCCCCATAGCGCCATCTGAAACATGCCTCAAACTTGACCTGATTAACCAATTTCTATGGGTAAAACTGGTAGTTTCTTACTGTTTCCATTCAGGCACTGTCTTCTCTGCTGAGACTGCTGACAATACTGACATATCTCAGTAGCCTCAGTTGCAAAGTCACAGTGACTTAAATGAGATTATTCACATATTCAAGCAAGTAAGACAAGCAAGGTTTGGCTCACTTGTGATGTGAATGACAAAAAGTAGCTCATTTTACATTGACTGGCACAGTTACATATCAAATAGTGACTTGTGTCTGCAACCAACCTGGACTGTATTGGAGCAGTGAGTTATGGATGAGAGGCTTTGCTGTTGGTTACAAATCTCTTGATTCCTTCAGTCCCTCATATTTTCTCCAACACCAGTGCTAAGCTATTTTGCTAATGACATGTGGTGATAAAGTTTTATTATTATTGTAGACTTTTTCCCATTTAGGATGTTCTTGGAGTCATCTTTGTGTGCAACTTTATGTCAGCTGTGCATGTGCATGCTGTATATATGTAATTGTTTTGGGGTGATATAACTTTCCATCAGAAGGAAGATAAGCTGAAATTACCAAATGCATTTTCATCAATGACCTCCCATTAGACTCAGGAGTCACTGGGTTAAATGTCAATGATCCAATATCTATCCCGCCTCAAAGCAATCTCTTCATTCAAAAACTATCTACTATTACAAGGAGTACAAATCAAAGTAACTGTTTTCCCATTTATGAGATTTATGCAGCCATTTAAAGAAATTTTTCTTGGGATTCCACTGATAATATCACCAGCAGTAGTAAAGTGAATGGTTCAAATCAGATTTCATCCATGCTAAGCATTGGTTGTGCATGTCAGCATGAACTTTTAGAAGACATTGATTTTATATAAACAAAAGAAAGGCATAGGCATCTAAAGCTTCCTCCCACACATACTCTAAACCACAATTCAAGAGCTTCAAATTACTTTGGAAAGGAAGGAAACATACACAGCAGTACTGAAAAAGTACCCTAGAATCTTTTTGTTTAGTTTGTAGTTCAGAAGGTATTCTCATTAGAGTTCCAAAGGTCAGAGACATGGCCAGATGTCTTATGGCAGCACAAAGCACAAACAGGTGGTGTTTTCCTTGATCCTCCTGGTTTTGGGTTATGAGCTGAGGAGGCAGAGGAGGAACAAGATAGTTAACCAATGACTGCAGTGCTGGCATCATTGTGAAGGCTTTGGCTTCCACGATCACAGTCCACTCTTTGGTGAGAGAGGCAGTGGTCTGCTGGGAAGAGATGATCTCCACCTCACTGTGCTGGGGAAGAGGCTCTTCTCAGCTAGACTGGCTGACCTGCTCAACCAGGCTTTAAACTAAGCCCACTGGGGGATGGGGAGACTACTACCACAGCAAGCCTACTGGACAACTGTTGCAAATCCAGGAGGCTAAGGCACTTAAGTGGACCAACCCCTACCCCAGCCCCAGACTGATGTGAAGGGAAGGCAAGAGCACCCAGTGGGACACTTACGTGCCTGTACACCAATGCCAGGAGCTTGGGGAATAAACAGGAGGAACTGGTTCTCCTGCTAAATAAGAATGACTATGATCTCATAGGGATAATGGAGACCTGGTGGGACTCCACCTATGACTAGGCCACAGGTATAGATGGCCATACCTTGTACAGGAGAGATCATGTGGACAAAAGGGGTGGGGGTGTAACTCTCTATGTTAAGGAAAGCTACATGTCCCTGCAAGCTGACATTGGCACCCAGGGTGTACGACTGGAGACTCTCCAGTTTAAAATCCATGGTGAACATGGCACAGGAGACACAATGGTGGGAATCTACTATAGACCTCCTAGCCAGGATCAAGAGCTTGACCAGGAATTCACCAGGAAACTGGCTGAGGCTGCACACTACCGGTGCATGGTTGTCATGGGAGACTTCAACTACCCAGACAACTCATGGGAAGAGCACTCGGCCAAATCCAAACAGTCACAAAGCTTCCTCGTGTGTGGATGAGCTCTATCTGACTCAAGAAGTCTATGGACCAATGAAAGGCAAAGCGCTGCTAAACCTGGTACTGGCAATGGGGGAAGACTTAATCAGTGACCTAATGATTGAAGGGAAGCTGGGAGACAGCAACCATGAGCTGATCACCTTCGGCATCCGCCATAAATCTGGCAAGTCTGTCAGCAATGCAGAAGTCCTCAACTTCAGGAAAGCTGACTTTGACAAGCTCAGGAGGCTTGTTGGTGAGTCCCTAAGGGGCTCTGAAGGGGAGGAGAGTTCAGGATGAGTGGTTGCTCCTCAAGGGAGCAATCCTGGAAGCACAATCAATGTCTATCCCGTCTCAGAGGAAAGGCAGCAAAAGGGCACAGCAGCCCCCTTGGCTTTGCAGGGAACTAGTGAACCTCCAGCATCTAAAAAGAAAGACCTTTAAAGGGTGGAAGGATGGATCCACCCCAAAGGAGAAGTACTCTGCACTGGTCCAGACCTGTAGGGAGCAAACCAGAAAAGCCAAGGCTGAGACTAAACTCCAACTGGCTATACATATCAAGGACAATAAAAAGTCCTTTTTTAGATACGTGTGGAGCCAAAGGAAAAGCAAGGGTAACTTTGGACCCCTGCTAAACCATATGGGACAACTGACAACTGATGCCCAGGAAAAAGCCAACCTACTTAATGGGTTTTTTTGCATCGGTTTTTCACCAGCCCCAAGAGACAACCCTGCTCAATATGGTATGGGACAGCCAGGGTGAGGAAGAATTGTTACCCTTCATTAGTGTAGACCATATGAAGGAACACCTTGAGAGGCTGGACACCTTCAAGTCAGCCGGCCCAGACAGTTTACACCTCAGGGTACTTAAAGAGCTGGCAAGCATCACAGCTCAGTCACTGGGATGGATCATCAAGAATTCATGGCACTCAGGTGAAGTGCCCAAAGATTGGAAGAAGGCCAATGTGGTGCCTATCTTCAAGAAAGGGAGGAAAGGAGATCCAGGGAACTACAGGTCCATCAGCCTGACCTCTATTCTGGGGAAGATTTTGGAAAAAATCACCAAAGAGACCATTCTTGACAAACTGGCTGATGGCAACATCCTGATGGATTTGTTGTGGGTAGATCTTGCCTGACCAAACTCATCTCCTTCTATGACCAGGTGACATATCACCTGCACAAGGGAAAAGAGATTGATGTCATACATCTTGATTTAAAAAAGCCTTTGATCTGGTATCCCATGATCATCTCATAGAAAAACTGACCAACTGTGGCCTCGGCTACATCACAGTGTGATGACTGGGGAACTGTCTCCAAGGTCATACCCAGAGAGTGGTAGTTGATCGAAGTTAAGCATCATGGTGCGGCGTAACCAGTGGGTTCCCCCAGGGTTCCATCCTTGGCTCTATACTCTTTAACATCTTCATTAATGATGTGGACATTTGTATCAGAAACAGACTGGCCAAGTTCACTGATGACACCAAACTTTGGGGTAAAGCGCCCATACCCAAGGACAGCATGGTGATCCAGACCAACCTTGACAGGCTCATAAAATGGGCAAATGAAAACCTGATGGGGTTCAACATCAAAAAATGCAAGGCACTCCACCGTGGGAAGAAAAACCTACAGTATGCTTATAGGTTCGGCAGTGCTATGCTTCCTACCACCATGGCCAAAAGGGACTTGGTGGTCATGATTGACCACAAAATCAACATGAGCCACCAATGTGATGTTGCAGCTGGTAAAGTGAGCAAAACTCTGGCTTGCATCCATAGATGCTTCTCAGGTTAATCCAAGGATGTCATCCTCCTGCTGTACTCGGCCTTGGTGAGGCTGCAGCTGGAGCACTGCATCCAATTCTGGGCTCCAGAATTTAAAAAGGATGTGGAGAAGCTTGAATCCATAGGAGAGCCACACACATGATCAGATGGCAGGAGAACAGGCCTTATGATTAGAGGCTGAGAGCCATGAGACTCTTTAGCTTGGAGAAGCGCAGGCTCTGGGGAATCCTGGTAGCTGCCTATAAGTATATAAGGTGTGTACATCAGAATCTGGTGGAGTACCTGTTCACCAGAGTGCCCCAAGGGATGACAATATCAAATGGTTACAAACTCCTCCAAGACCACTGCAGGGTGAACATAAGGAAGAACTTCTTTACTGTCCCAGGCCCCAAGGCCTGGAACAGTCTGCTGCCAGAGATGGTGCAAGCACCTATGCTGCACTCCTTTAAGAGACATTTGGACGTTTATCTTACTGGGATCCTTCGACCCCAGCTGACTTCCTGCCCCTGGGACAGGGGGCTGGACTTGACGGTCTTCTGAGGTCCCTTCCACCCCTAAAGTCTATGAAATCTATGAAAGCAGACTTTTCTAATGACCAGCTGAAGATTCCTATCCGTAGAATTAGAGACAAGTAAGGCTGAAAGGTACTCCTGCCTGATACAGGATCACCCCTGTCCAAACCATCCTATACACATCTATAATCTACCCTCTTAGTAAAACTGTTGTCAACCCTGACACAACACAAGACAAAACACCCTAACATGCCACAGTTAAAGTAGGAGGAGCATGACAGCCAACGTCCTGCTTCTGTAAATGGATGTTAACAAGCACTCAAGAGATCCCAAGGAGATGGCCACCACTCCCCCTCACTACAGAGGAAGGCAAAAACCATCACAACCAGACAGCTCACTACCTCTCCTTAATTGTCTCCCAGCTCATAAGAAGACAAGAAGGCAAAAAATACTATAGTGGTTCAGACCATGGGTCCATCTAGTCCAGTAACTTTATCAAACAAAACAAAGGAGCAGATGGTAAGACCGATATTTTCCCTCCCCTTCTTCCCTTATGATTCCAGCATTTGGAAGCCTAGAATCTCCTGCTGTTCATCCATCCCACCTTCCTATTTAGATAGAAAAAAAGAGAGCCCTATTACTGCCCTTTTGCACTCCTGGTGCTTCTACCTGCCTTCTTCTTCTGGTATGAGTGTAACCTCTACTCTTGTGCTCTTCTTCACTTCTACCTCAAGGTTGGTGGGGGTCCACTCTGGAACCACACTGGGAACTGATCCTTGTTCCCTCATCTCTCAAGTTCCTGCCAGGAACCATACAAAAGCTCTGTTGGCTTCTCTTCTGCACTCTGGGGTGAGGATCCATTTGAGTTTCCTGTATTCAGGAGCTCCCTATTGGTTATCCTCCAGAGTTCAAACACAGAATATTTTTCTTATTCTCACAGTGGGATTGTAATAGGACCGGAACCCCAGGGGTGGTTGTGGCACTCCCTGGGAGCTGTAGGACTCCTGCACAATTCAATCTCTAAGATTTTTTAGCTGTTGTGCCTTGTTCTCATTATGATATTATGGAAGAAAGGGAAGCTGCCCATGGGTCTTAGAGTGAGCTCTTGTCACTACCAGCCACCAGCAGGTGCCTCCCAGATCCTAACGGCCTCAACTTTTGCCCTGAACTGAGTGGGCCCTCATGGTCTGTCAGTGACTCCAGGGAACCTGCAGCCTTAAGAGCTAATCACGTGGCTCCAAACTGCCCCTTACACCACACTCGTGTTGCAGATGTCACTGTCCCATCACTTTCCCTTGTAGGGGCCTTGGCTTTTTTGGTCTTCACCCCTTTTTCTCTTGCTGGGCCTTTTAGCTCAGGTCCATGGTACCAGGCCTGGATTCTGGGCTCCAGCCTCAGTCCTGCCCTACAGGGTTCTGGCTTAGCCCCTCTCAGGCTTTGGGCTCCTGGCCCTATCTCCACCCATCTCTGGTATTGGGATCCCTGGCCCTTGTCTCCACCTGCTTGGGTGTTGGGTTCCATGGCCTGTCTCCCCAGGCCTATCTCTTACAAGGTCTGCCTCATCAGGCAGTAGGCTCAACCACCCCTGTTCCCACTCTTTGGGCTCACTGGTTCTGGACCATCTTGCCCCATGTTCTGCCCCTCTTTGGGCTCGCTGCTCTCTCAGTCTCTAGGCCCCAGAGGGCTCTGCCCTTTCCTGGGCTCCAGGCTCTCTGACTATGCCTTAAGCCTGCTCCTAGCAGGGACTAAGGCTATCACATGCCCCTAGGGCACTAATGGGACCTCCAAACCACCCCTCACAGTCCCTTCCACAAACCACCAGTCAAAACTGTAACATCAGTAGTAAGCTGTCTGGCAGGCACTGCTAAACCTTCTCTGGGTCCAAATCTAAAACAACAGTCACCTGCCTGCATAAGCAAGTATTTTTCTGCCCCAGGTAATATTCCCCTGTTCCCAGGCCTGCAGAGTTGCTAACAGCAGCTCCACTGTCATCTTAGGAGCCCTGCTGCTAGGGGCTCATCTCCCCATAGCTCTCAGGACTAGAGTGCCTGACCAGCTCAGGCCCTGAGCTTATATGACTCAAGCCCAGCCTGCTTCTGGTCAGGTGACTCTGATCAGCAAGGATCCTGGTTTTCTCTGATAAAAACTCCCCAGTTTTCAGATTAAGAAAAGTAACCCGAAATCCACATTTTTCTGTGATTAAAATGAAATATCACTAAGATATAGCTATAGATATATATTGCAAATTGTGGCAAATTGGCTAGATGGTCACACCCAGAGACTGGTGGTGGATGGATCATTTTCGACCTGGAGGGATGTGGGCAGTGGAGTCCCCCAAGCTTGGTCCTGGGGTCTATACTGTTCAACATCTTTATCAGTGATCTGGATGTGGAATGCATGCTGTCCAAATTTGCTGATGACACCAAGTTGTGGAGTGAGGTGGGCACACTGGAGGGGAGGAACAGAATCCAGCTAAATCTAGACAAATTACAGAGATGGGTGGATGAGAATAGGATGGAATTCAATGCAGCCAAGTGCAAGATACTGCATCTAGGGAGAAGGAACCAGCAACACAGCTATAGATTGGGGAACACCCTTCTTGTCAACACAGGGGCAGAAAGGGATCTTGGAGTCATTGTTGACCCCAGGATGAACATGAGCCACCAATTTGAGGAAGCAGTCAGTAAGGCTAACCACACCTTGTTGTGCATCTACACTTGCATTACAAGCAGGTATAGGGAGGTGATCCTTCCCCTCTGTGGGGCATTGGTCAGGCCACAGTTGGAGTACTGCATCCAGTTCTGGGTGCCGCACTTCAAGAGGGATGTGGCTAGCATTAAGAGGGTCCAGAGGAAGGCCACTTGCATGATCAAGGGGCAGCAGGGCAGGCCCTACAAAGAGAGGCTCAAGGGCCTGAACCTATTCAGCTTCCAAAAGAGAAGGCTGAGAGGGGATCTGGTGGCCATTTACAAACTTACCAGGGGGGACCAGTGAGAATTGGGGGAGGCTCTGCTCCCCCAGGCACCACCTGGGGTTACTAGGAATAATGGCCACAAATTGGTGACAGAAGGTTCAGGCTAGGCATCAGGAGACATTACTTTACAGTTAGGGCTGCCAGGCTCTGGAATGGGCTCCCAAGTGAGGTGGTGCTCTCTCCTACCTTGGGGGTCTTCAAGAGGAGACTGGACAGATATTTGACTGGGGTGATATGACCCCAGCACCTGTTCCTGCTCAAGGAATGGGGTCAGACCTGATGATCTGTTTAGGTCCCTTCTGACCCTAAGCACTATGAAACTATGGTTTAAACCTGTAATAGAACAGATGTTCAGTGCACATAAACCAGTTTGAAAATGGCTGAAACCAGTTTGAGATAAACCTGGTTGAATGTAGTATCATACTTAACTGATTTGGGTCAAACTAGTTTATGCAATGTCTGTCCCAGACCCCTTGCTGGTTTAAGTTAAACCAGACACCCCCAGCATCCCGGCATGCTCTCTAG
>NW_017729032.1:94181969-94182541 GCF_001723915.1 Gavialis gangeticus
AACGTCACTTCATCAATCTACTGGATACAAAAAATCATAGACTAAATATAGACATTGGATTTATGACACATTATAACCTGCCTAACATCTGACTCCCCAGGTACCTCTCCACTGTTTACCAGCTACAGTCATTCCCCTTCCCCCACAACCTGTCTCTCACCCACTGACTCCTCAGTTTACATCTTTACTGACTGGCTTTCTCACATGCATACTAGATTCTGGCTTCTTTACTATTCATTCCATCCAGGAAGAGCACACAGACACACCAACTGCAGATGCTTTCTCAACCTGACAAAGGGTATTTATACCCAAAAGCTTGCAAAGAAAAATTTTTCCAACTATTTGAGTTGGTCAAATAAAAGATTTCATAGATTTCATAGACATTAGGGCTGGAAGGAACCTCAGAAGATCATCAAGTCCAGCCCCCTGCCCAAAGGGCAGGAAGTCAACTGGGGTCATAGGATCCCAGCAAGATAAGCATCCAATTTACTCTTGAAGGTGTTCAATGTAGGTGCTTGAACCACCTCTGGTGGCAGACTGTTCCAGACCTTGGGGGCTCAGACAGTAAAGAA
>NW_017729032.1:94187541-94187855 GCF_001723915.1 Gavialis gangeticus
CAGTAGTTTATAACCATTCAACCTCATCATCCTGTGAGGCGCTCTGGTGAACAAACATTCCCCCAGAAACTGGTAGTCAGCCCTGATAAACTAAAGAGCCCCATGACTCTCAGCCTGTCATCATAAGGTCTGTTTTCCTGACTTCTGATCATGCATGTGGCTCTTCTCTGGACTCTCTCAAGCTTCTCCATATCCCTTTCGAATTATGGAGCCTAAAACTGGACGCAGTACTCCAGCTGTGGTCTCGCTAAAGCTGAGTACAAGGGGGAAATGAAGTCCCGGGATTTTCTTGAGAAGCATCTATGGATGCAAGC
>NW_017729032.1:94187866-94227697 GCF_001723915.1 Gavialis gangeticus
TTTACCTCTCATTGTCCCATAGACTTCTTGAGTCAGGTACAGGTCATCCATGCACAATAGGAAGCTTTGCAACTGCTCAGATTTTGCTGAGGATCCTCCCATGAGCTGTCTGGGTAATTTAAGTCACCCATGACAACCATGGTCCTGGAGCGTGCAGCCTCAGCCAGTTCCTGGGCGAACTCCTGGTCAAGCTCTTGACTTTGGGTGGGAGGCCTGTAGTAGACTCCCACTGTTGTGCCCCCTGTGCCGTGTTCCCCACGGATTTTAACCCAGAGGGTATCCAACCATCCACCTTGGTCACCAACATCAGCTTGCAGGGATGCATATCTTTCCTTAACATAGAGAGCTATATCTACTTGATCCCTCCTGTACAGATATCAGATTTACCCAAAGAACCTTGTCTTATTTACTTAACTTATTTGCTCAAATTCAATACAAGGTCATCTCTGTCCCCTCCACCCCCATTCAAGATGGAGAAGAAAGCTCCTCATGTTAGATTCAAGTACAAGGCAGAGACTAAGTACGGATGAGGGGAACAGATTGCTGCTAGAGCTTCAGCTCTAGCTCCAGCTCTGGCCCCAGCTCTGACCTGGGTTCAGGATTGGCGTCAGACATATAACTACTGCATCCCCACCACCACTTACTCTCCGTCTTGGATCCAGCTCCCCACCCAGCCCAACAGCAGTGGCAAAAGTGGCAGCAGCCCTGGCCAGGCCCCAGCTCTGACCACAGCCAGGTCCCAGCACCAAGACCAAAGATGCCACCACCACAAGCATTGCTGCTGAGCTCATGCTCCAGGGTGGAGTGGGGCTAGAACCAAAGCCAGAGCTGCAGCACAAGGTGTGCAGTGGCAAGGGAAGACAGAAGTATGTGCTGGAGCATGCAGGCATCACAGATGTGCAGGTAGCAGAGAGGGGCAGGTGGCCAGGGAGTTAGGCACCATGGAGGGGACCCCAGGGGGACCAGGAAGCAGGGAGATGGGCAACAGAGGGAACAGAGTAGCAGGACAAGGGGCAGCAGCTGTTTTCCCAGATGCAGGACTTGAGGGAGGGCATGAATTCAAGATGACCATCTAATAATCTGATTCTATACTTATAAATTATAATAAAGTTCTGCATTTTCCATGTATATAATCTAATTACTGGGTGTCATCTTAAATTCATAGTTGTGTTATATTCAGGTATATAGGGGTTGGGGGCATTCCCTTGTTTAATCTTTTAATTGATTTCTATTTTATTTCATTCTCCCTTGATACATCAGAAATCATCAATTATATCATTAAAAAAGAGCTACTAAAGAATGATAAATTACCACCCAGAGCAAGGGAAAGGGAAAATATACAATAATTAAACTTATCTTGCAAAGGGATAAATAACCTTTCAACAAAATGGGCCTAGCTAGCTAAGCCAGCCTTGCTGATTTGGGGCCCAAAGCTATTATTAAATATATCAAAAAAAAATTGAAGTTGTAAAGAGAAGCACTGGGAAGTCAGAAAATTAATGGTTTCTTGAACAAATTTAACTTTGTCTCTTCTGCATATTTATTATGACTCAGTCTTTAATTACATGGTCATACAATATTTTTGCCCAGGACCCCTGCCACATTTAGTGTATGAAATGGACAGCACTTTGTGAATGAGACAGCTGCTCAATATTTCCTGTTAGTCTCATCGTTCAGTATGTGGTCCCATGCCTCATTGACTGTACATCATCCAAACCTTACTCTGAATGAGAAATTAGTTTCCTTGATAGGTTTCTCTGTGATACTCATCAACATATTATCTGAGTAACTCACAAGCAATAAGAAATTCATCCTCACAATGCCTCTGAGGAAGGAAAGTATTATTCTAATTTTGTCTGTTTGCTAAACAACAGTAGGGTTTCAGCCTCCTTCCAGTCACCCCTTTGTATGTCCCATGGAGCAGAACTCCTTCAGAATCCTGTTGCCTAATATATACATCTTCACTAATAGGAGAAAGATAAAGCTTTACCTAACTCCCCTAAACAGGAGCATTTACAGTACCAATGCCACAGTACCAGATGTTAAGAGACCGTCCCCACCTAGACAATCTGTTGCACAAGAACAAAGTACTTTTTTAAAAATCCCCTTGTTATGAGCAGGCCTCCAAAAGTCTAAGATATGCAATTTAGGGGCTGTTTCCCTTTCTCACCAAGTTTTTCCTCAACAACTACTGACAGAAAAGGACTGTTCATAGAGATACTGCAACTTCATCATGGAAAAGGTATCTTTTCCATTCTTTGTCTCTGAAGAAGTCTAAGCTGAAGGCTCAATAGCCCCCCAGAATTGCTCCTGAAATAAGCTAGCAAATTTAGGCATACAAGACTAATCTGAAAAAGACATCTTAGAGTTGGAACACTACAAGCATATCTGCATCATCAGAGCACTGCAATGAGGGATGTGAAGCACAGCACACCTGTTTCACAGGTGCTACAGTCTGAAATGGGTGTGATGTAGCCACCTTGGTGACTTCAGCATGTTTACTGGCACGTACCCAACACAGCATCCAGATGGCTAAATTTTGGAGTGTGCACAGGGCAGGAATGCCATGCTTTCCTGCAAGACTCCCTAGCATTGTCCTTTGCTGTAAGATCATATAAGGAGCAAGGAATCAAGAACAATCTCAAAGTTAAAAAGGGTGGACCAAAATAAGACATTCTGGACTAAAGTATGGGCTGTTAACAGTAGCAAAAAAATAATGAATCACTTCATGAAAAAAAAAAATCAGGGTCTCTCTGGCTAGGTACAGACATTTAAAAAGCCTGAAGCAGAATCAATCTAAGTTACATGGCTTTCTGTAGGCGGTGTAGTTTAGATCAATAGCAAACAGAACACACATTTGCCCTTTGGTAGGGAAGCAACTCTTAGACTGGGTTCTGCTATTTTTAAACTCATCTGTGTGCACTGAACTTCTGTTCTGTTCTGTTCTGTTATAGGTATAAACCGGTTTGGTGTGCTGAACTTCTGTTCTGCCTTAGGTTTAAACCAGTTTCTGATCACTTATACCAGTAAAAGTGTAATGTCTGCACTTAGCCACAGGGATTCTATCAAGCATGTGTTCTCTGAAAAAGGATGAGAAGCTTGTCTCTACAACTAGCTTATTTTACAAAGTTGAGGCAATTGCAAAGGTCCAATAAGATTAAAGAACAAACTCTTTAGAAGTCACAAAGTTACAAAGCCAGGAGATAATGATCTTGTCACATCCCACAGTCCACAATGCTCCATTAATTAGCATTTCAACCCACCATCGATGGCTATGTAGTAAATTTTACAGCCTTTTGAGTAACTCCCTTGCAGAACTGTGGATAGTCTGATTCTTTGTTTCTGAAGAATCCCCATTTTAAAAAATGACTTCTTAACCCAATATATGCAGGAGAACCAGAGCTCACAGTTCAGAGGCAGAGCTATCCTTCTGTTTGCTTTTTGGAAACACTGCCGTGAAGCTAAAAATTCTAGGATTATAAAGCATCACAACATGGACAGAAACAGATTGATGGTTTGTGCCATGTTGCAATTCCATAAGGCAATGTTGACTCTGTTAGGTAACTTATAAAGATTTACACATGCTTTTGTATCGCACTGTTCAGAACATGTTAGAAAGTGTGGTTAAAAATTCACTCCCTCCGTTATCCTGAACTTATTTCAACTGCAGTTGTAAGCTCAAACACATCACATAGTATGTAATGCAGTATCCACAAGCAAACCCTAGAGAATACAACTTTAATGCAATCAATACTACCTGAAGAGCAACATTTTTCATGACAAAATACTCTCTATATTAATTTTCTTCATACAATCATCTATTGTTGATTGCCCTTCAGGGTATTTTTATCAGAGTTGAAGCCACCAATTTGGAAGTGTCATTTTACATAGTCTTCATTTTCTCAGGATGATCTTATTAAGCTTCAAGGGTTTGTCATATTGGATCCATCTTCTACGTGGATCCTAGTTACTGTACAAGTGCCATTTTTGTACCGCCCTCATTTTTAAATAGAAAATGGCAACATTTCTTTCCTATGTAAATATCTCATAAAAAAGACTTCAAGCAAGAGAACTCTTTAAAAGCACAGTATATTGGTTTTCTTGCAGCTGCACTATGGACATGAATAATAGAAGACATCCATATATCATTAAAAGATGTTGTTTCAAGTTTCATTATGTTTTCAATCTAATTTTTATATTCCCATGGATATCTTTTAAGGTAATACTGAAAATCAAATACTAGGTACCCAATTTTAATTTTTTATAAGGTAATATCCCTAAGATTAGTGTGCATTTTAATGTCTTCCATACATTTCTAATTGGAATCTAAATGAATGATTGCATAATTAAAATTACTTAATTTCATTTATCTAATGCTCTCACTTATTTGCTACTGCTATGCATTTACAGCAATATTGCAGATTATTGTATTAATCTACTAACTTGATATTTATTTTTGAACCTCTGTGGATTGTATTCAAATCAGCTTGTAACAGCCAGAGCCTGATCACAGTTACATCCATGTAAATTTGGTGTAACTGCAATGAAGACAGCAAAGGTAGCCTTACTTCTACTAACCTGAGGGTAGAATCTGTTCCAAAGTTAGCATCCCAGTTACAGTAATAATGAATGTAACATAACTAAAACGTGGCAAGAATTAGGACAAGCCCAGCTGGTTAAATCTCATTTCTCTTCTCCTCAATATAAGTGGGCCATTAGCAAAATTAGAGCACAGTAGAGAGCAAACTCCATAATTTTCTCTTTCATAGCAACTATCTGATTTGAAAAAATCAGCACTGGCATCTGACTCAGATACAACTACTCTGTTCCTTCATAGATGGAGGAAAGACACCATGGAGACAAACATATAAGAGTGAAAAAGGAAATGACATGATCAATCAAGGCAGGAGATTAAAGAAGGGAGATACTGACTGACTGATACAGCTCCAAGAAGAAAGGAGCCCCAGTGTGTCCAATGATCCCTTGTCAACAACTGGATCAGGTGAAATATGGGGTTTTTCATATCCTACTTAAGATTTAATATTTTTTACTGTATATAGATGATGCTTCTTGTTATTCTGTACAATTGAATTCCCATTCATTCTCCCTTCATACGCAATTCTGAATCTGCCCTACAGAGTCTTTTACAGTGAAATAACAATAAACTCTCTTATCAACAGCTTGTTGTAACAGATACAATACATGGGGTACTAAGATCAAAAAGAGCATGAAAAGCATTTCTGCCAACATTGTACAAAATATGAACATCTGCTATATCTGGGATCCTGGGAGTTGTAATTATAATTTTTGAAATCTGCACACAAGAGTTATAAATATTAGAACTGTAGCCTGTGAAAGCTATGAAATATTTAAGTTGTTTGGCAGGCTTAAGAAAAACTCATAAACTTAATTTAAGCAGCCAAACACTGTATTTTTACAGATTTTACATCTTTCGTGTCATTAGTCATATAAATTAAACTGAACCCTGGAGCAGCACAGAACTTGCAGACCGCGAGTCCTATGGGCAAAGAAAAGGTCAATTTGAGATTTAAGAGTTTTACCAACACTTCAGCTTCTTACTTTCTCCATTTTTCAATTATTATATTCAGTTTATCTTAGGTATTCTTAAGGTACCCATTAGTTTGTTATCTATTATGAGCCAAAAGTGTTCTTGACACTGTACCTTCGCATACATGTGTGTTATCCAGATGTACATAGATACCGTTAGATTAGCCAGTACACTGTAACAGTTTTGCATCCTTCCAGTAACACAAAGTAACCACTGACCTATCTTATTTGGCTTGTTAAATAATGTTTATGGCTGCTGGAGTGGTACACAGAAGAAACTTGCCTGTGTCACTCATCCAAGAAGCTCACAACCTAATGAAGACACAGAAAATAGATTTCATCTGGATGATGATTTAAACTTGAAGTGGGGCAGATAGCTTGATGAGATCAATGATGAAAGGCTTTGCAAAAAAAGTGTGCTGAGGAGCCAGTAGGGAAGTGAGGAGCTAGTTTGGCACATGAGAAGAGGAAGGTAATGCCATGCCTAAAGGGCAGCATGAAAGAAAACAAAGATAAGAGAAAGAGGAGGATACAAAGGGAATTGTGAGGATAGAGGTTTCATGTAGAGGGTTTTCAGAGGGTTGTTGCTGTTCTTCTAAAAAAGACTCATAGGATAGAAAATGCTCTGGATCAAAGCAGAGCAAAATTATAACTGAATTCAGGACAGTAAATAAACAGCCAAATTCACAGAAGCTACAATATGAAAAAGACCCAAAGGCAAATCCTCATTTGTACAATGTCTGTTCAACCTGTGAGGTATCCATATGCCACCAGTGAGAAATACAAGTGCAAATGGGGCAGGGGAAGAGAAAAATAGAGGACATAAAGGCACTGGGTCTTGTATCAATAAACCAGACTGTCCTCTAAGATGGCCACCCTAGGTATGTGGTTTCTGAGAACGGGGGTTGGGGGGGGGTGCAGGGACTGGGTCCTGAGAGCAGGGGTAGCAGCAGCAGCCATACCCACCCCAGGAGCTCCTAAACAGACCTGGCTGAGCTGCTGCTGCTGCTACCGCCATACCCCAGCTGCTGTTCGTAAATTCGACTATTTCAGAGTTCCTGACATAGGAATGCTGCCAGGACACAGATTCCACTGGGATGAGGTTGATTCCAGTATCCTTCCCAACTTGGTGCCCAAAACAAGTACCCCTCTTGCCCACCCCTAGTTATAGTACTGCCTATAGGGACTGACTGTTGAATCAACCTACCCTCTCCATTGGGTTCTATGGGGTGGGGAAATGCAGGGCCAGTTAAGGACTTCAGGACTATGGCTCCTACAGAGAAACTGTAAAAATTGGGGGTGGATACAGAATGCAGGGCTTTAGTATATGACCATCCTATGCCCATATAAATATCCATCAAGATCTGTGCATTTTTTTCCTAGGACGAAAAATTCCAGTCTTCCTGCAGAGTGGCATAGACACAAAGCCAATATTCCTTCAGGTAGTCATCTGCCGGGGGAGAAAGTCTTGTCAGGCACATTCTCAGGGGATGATTCTCACAGTGTGCTGCTAACAAAGGCTCCCACTTAGTACAGAATCCAAGCTATTAACAGTTCTAAATTGTACCGTGCTTTGGCAAGTACAAATTTTATGAACCATTTCTCAGTCACTTAAAAGCAAAACTTTAAGGATAGGGCCTTAGAAAGCTATTCATGACCATGAAATACCAATATTTCTAAAATATAAACATCAATTCAATTCAAGTTGTGCAGTCTATGGATGTTGTCTAATTTACAGGCATCTGCTTGAAGAAGAATGAGAGAAAAGGTCACTACCAGTTTTAAACAAATTAGATAAAGCATAAAATATTGCTATATCAGGCCCACATATAATTATTACTAGGAACTGCTCAGAAAGAGCGTGTATGGACCCATAAAAGTTTCTTTTTAAGATTTTTTCTTGTGAAGTTAAAACATAGGAAACACTTGATGCTTTATTTATTTATAAACAACTCATATTATATATCATGCCAATTTCAACAATCTTAAAGGTGTGTAATTATGCATCCTTTGTTAAAACTCCTGAATTTCTACCTTTAGTTTTTAGGTTGACATTTCTTCAGCAGCATTTCTGATAAAAGTAAAGGTCAAGGAAAGGTGAAAATTACTCTATCCTGAGATGATAATTTTTTAAGAACAATTATAATATATTTTGTGAGTAGGAGTAGGAAAACACAGAAAAGAACAAAGAATCCTTTTGTTTAACCATAGATTTTTCACTCCTGAAACATACAGACAGTTGGAATCTTTATCGGAAGGGTTTTTTAGGCATTCAGATATATTTCTATTTTGGCAAAAAAGTCCTCAGTTTTCTTTCAAACACTTTTAGCTGACATAACTAAGATTGTGCAGTGTGCAGCTTTGAAGTTTTGATATTTTTTTATTTTTACTCATTAGCACTACTGCATTATTTTATGTCAGTGCCTAGTACTTATAGATGGTAATCGTAAACACTAAGATGACCAACCTGCATATGTTACCATGGATAGCTGTAAAATATCTTGGACGAATACCCATTGATCTCAATGGGCCAAAGCTTCACCACACTTCTGAAAACAAAACTCAATTCTTTAGTGGGTCATCATCAGCATAGCTTCTAAGATTTTAAACTAAACTTGTTGAATCAAAGCACATTGCTCCAAAGCCTCAGAATTCATCAAAGCAGCACTGTCTATACCATAGGGGACAGGATTAGAAGCAATGGTCTTAAACTGCAGCAAGGGACATTTAGATTGGAGATTAGGAAGAACTTTCTTCACTATAAGAGCAGTTAAGCATTGGAACAGGCTACCCAGAAAGGTTAGGAAATCTCCATCCGTGGAAGTATTTAGGGCAGATTAGATAGATACTTGACTGGGATGGTTTAGGCAGGGGTAATCCTGCCTTGAGAAGGGAGTTGGACTGAACAATTTCTTTAGGGCCCTTTCAGCTGTACTTTTCTATGATTCCACAAGATCTACTTGGATTCAGAATCCATAATTTAATTGATATGCTGTATATTTTAATTTGGTAATATCCTTGAATTACTCCAAAGCAACTGAAATGATCACTGCCAAAATATCCCAAAATATGATTGTACATTATTTGTTATGCTACCCAAAAAAACTGCTTCTGTGACTACAGAGGATATACATTGGCTAGCTAAAATTATAACCTTAATCTATAGAAAATTACCTTCCTATGGTATTTTTCATAAACATAATTTTCTGATAGCTTTGGTGTTGAAACATTCAGAATCCTCAAGGTATCTCTATGGATTTGTGTAGAATATCTAATACTTCATATTTTGGAGAAAGTGAACAGTATCGGTTTTGCCCCTCTACCAAAGTGAGACAAGTGTGGCTAAAAAACAAGTGCCCAGCACAAGAGACCTGATTTTACTGAAAATTACTTTGTTTCCTCTTATATGTTATACAGGATATGACTGCCTTCAAGAAACAGGGATACTGTTTCACAAGTTCTAAAGAACTGATCTTGAATATGCACTGAAAAATAGAAGTACTAGGATGCAAATGTCATGACCCAAATAGTTTTTAAGTGAAAAATTATAGGGGGAAAAGAAGGTGGTGCTGAATAACAGTGCAATTCTCACCATCACTCCACTTGTAGTTAGTAGAGAGGTGTAATTTTGGAGCTAACTTGATAAGCTATACAGACTCTCAAAATAACTTTATGCTGGAGAATCAGGGCTGCAAAACTATGTAACTGAATAAGACTATTCCAGAACCACATTTTGATAGCAAAATACTTTGTAATGATTACCTAATAGCTAGCATTTGCTGAAACACTTTTAATAGACCCATTTTATCACATGCAAAAAGAATTTCAGTGCTAGTTCAGTCTCCTGTTTCATTCTATCATGAATCAATTTGTAGAGACATTTAGAAGTCAATAATCCACTGCAGCTTTGATGACAGGTGATTAATTTCTACATTTTAGAGACATAATAAGATTTAGCAATAAAAAGGCCTTGAAGTAACCTACCAAACAGCTTTAATCTCAGCCTTGGGACTGTTGCTAAATATGAATGCTTGTACACAAATGTGGATGATTTAAGTTGGAAGGTTTTATTGCAGACTTCTTGCCTTTTCATATTAATCTTGCTTTACAATCTGGCTATCTATACAATCAGTTTATGCTGAATATTGTTTCTAACACAATACTTGGGGGAGGAGAGTTAAATTATTTCCCCACAAGGGCTCTATTCTACTAAAAACTAGTTTTACATGCTTTCCATTGTGTGACTTAGTGGTTTTCTCAGTGTGACAAGGTTAGATAGGGGGGAAAAAGAGAGAGACAAAGACTCACACTTACACTAGTAAATGACACCAAACTAAATAACCCTGCATTGTATTGAGGATTCAATCCATATTACAGAGAAATCAATGGGAGTCTTTTTTCTTGAATTCACTGGGGACTGGATCAGGTATGATGAGCAGACCTATATTAAGGGAAAAACTCAAAGCTCTTGCACCCTATCTCTTGGGTCATCTAGTTTAAACGAGACATTTTTATATTTTTATTTGGAAGGAAAGGAAAATAATACAAATCTTTAAAATCTTCATTTTCATTTGAAAATGTTCATGTAACATTTAATTTTTTTTCCACAAAGTGCTTGAGTCCAAAGCTTTAAATGCCTACAAGGCACAAGCCAGCTGCACTGAAACAGCATTAGCCAGAACTGCTAAAATGCATTAATAAAATGGCTCCCAGACACAGATTAGAAAGGATAAAGCTTATATATGGGCCATTGAAAATATATTCATGAGTGATAGCTGAGCAGATATTCCTAGAGAAGTTGGGGTTCTAAATTACCCATCCCTGGAGAATTTAAGCTTTCATTGTAAGAAGGTATGCACAGGAGCTTAAGCCAGGCAGTGCAGCTTCAACATGCCTTTCAGAAGCTCAGCTCTCCGAGTGGAATTCATAAACACAACTTAGGGACCGGACTTCACTGGATAGTAAATGGGGAATGCGAGGCACCTCCGAATGGGATCCACCAGAGACAACATGCTAGGAAAGGATGTCTAAGCCAGACAATAGGAAATGCTGATGAAGCATGTTCCTGAACTCTCACCCAGAGGTGTAACAAAGCAGCCAAGTGTCCAGGGCAGCAACAATTTCTGGCTGCTGTTGCACCATAAGCACAAATATGAGGCTGCAGCAACAGCAGCTGGTATTTTTTCTACCCCCTACCCTACCCCAAAGGCAGGGTCTGGGACAGATTTCATGGTTGTCCCATCCTAGTTACGCTATGGATCCCTTCTACTCTCTTCTAGACTTCAGTAGCTAATTCAGGGCTGGCTCAGTCTATCTGAGACTGGGATTCACGGCCTGAAACCAGTTCTTGTGCTTAGGCACCAAAGTTGTTCGCTTGGGTCTGGATGAGTGGCTCACTCTTTCACTTAAAAAATACAGCTGGAAAACAAGGAAGGTATCTTGCAGCTTTTAGTTAAAGCTTGCCAGTTAGTGCACTTGCTAAATAAACAGGAACTCTCCTGAGCCTGAAGGGAATTCAAATGCCCATTTCCCAGGAAAAACAACTAATTCTGTGATATAGGGAAGCCTGGAATGGGGACATTATTTTCCCCTTCTTTGGATCATGGCTCTGTAAGCTCTGAGATGAGTGAATCACTGCAGAAATGATGGGGGATGCCAGTCCCAACTCCCAACACTACTTCCACTTTTTATCCAGTGCTTATTCAAAGTGCAAAAAGCAGCCCTTGGAACAGAGACCAGAACCAGGGATCCCTCCAGCCAGGGGAGTACTGTCATCATTAGGTTACAGAGTCAGACTCCCTCTTGCTTATTCACACCGACCCTCTGGGTTTCTATAGATTAGCATGCTTAACAGAGAAGGAGAGTCTCCGCAACCAAGGCTTGCTTGTAGCTTGGCAATCACAGAGAAAATGTATGAGAGGGGTAAAGAAACAGGAGCCTACACAAGTGTACAAAAGGGTGGAAGTAAGGGCTTATAGGTGATTAGGAATAGTGGTGTAGCAATGAACAGGATAAAAGGGGACAGTATTGTCAGCTCTAAGAACCAAAAATCATGATGCTGGCATAAAAATCATGAAATGCTGAAAGTAATAAATGCACATGGGGTTATTTTTCCTGCCTTCGGGTTTATTTTCCTAAAGTTGTTAAGCATCTTCTGCAGCTAGGAGGACTAGAAACTTACTTAACAAAATATTAAAGTTACAATTCTTTCATACTTACAGGACCAGGCCCTTAAGGAAAATACCAACTATCATAAGACTGGTGATAAAAATCACAAGAATTGGCAACCCTGTGAAATAAAGAGAAAATCAAGAAGGCAGATGCAGATGGCAAGGGCATCTAAGCACATGTTTATTGTTCACTCTGACCCTCTAGATTTTACACTCATTTCTACAGGGCAGCACAGCTTCAATAGGCAAGGTAGAGCTTGCCTATTGAAGCAAGCACAGGCTTGCTCGTAGCTTAGTAGTCACAGAGAAAACACAGAAAGGGGTAGAGAGGCAGAAGCCTCCATGAGAGTACAAAAGGTTGGAAGGAAGGAAATGGGGCTTCAGGGAGACTGACTGACCAGGTGCTGACTTATGTGTGTAGAGGAAGAAGGAGGGGGCAGTTTGGGCAGGGGGGTGGGGGCAACAGCAGAAGGTTATTGAACAAAAGGCAAGGTAACAAGTGCAAAGAAACTAACTACTGAAAATGAACTTTGGGGAAAAGATGGAGTGGACTGAAGTCGAAGATGTTATAGCTAGAGACAGAGCCACAAATTATTATTAATTATCTACACTATACCAACAATTCTAACAAGCAAAACAAAATGTATACACTTGCCAATTTTATTCTTTCGGAAAGTAATTGTTAAAGCCCAATGTTTGCAGGACTGAAATCCAAGTACAAGGACCAGCTTGTTCCCTATATAAATTGGCAAACCTAAATAGGAGGACATACACACTTTAAGGAAATGAATTACCTCAAGAGACCAGGCAGTTGAGGCAGAGTAGACACATCAGATGGCAAACGGCGGGGTGAGGTACTGCACAGGAGCTGCTTATACTGTAGAACCGAGGAAGAGTTATGACATTTATGCATTTTCATTTCTACAGGTGGGGACCTCAAATCATTTTGTAGGTTAGGCTCTGAGTATCTCTAATCCAGTCCTGCCAAGACCCAGTTGATATACTTCTACGTTGTCAAAGAAGGACCCAAGATGTGCTTAAATCTATTCATGGTTCTGAAAGGATACATTTTAAGTTTGAACTGTTTGTGAATCTAATACTTATTTCAACATGTCATGTCCTCAACACCATATTTATTTGCAGTTTCCAAAATGAATCTCATTTTATAAGTGGTGTTATTTAGGTGCTCTATACAGGTCTCATTTAGTGCTTCACAATCAAAGGGATTCCTTGAGTTAATGAGAAAGTGCTTGCTGGGACCAAAGACCTTTCAAATCTTTCATGAAAAGAGGGAGAGATTCCCCCAGAATAACCAACAACCTAATGATTAGGTATACGTCCTGGCCACCACCCTACCTGCTATTTTGGAGAGGACTTCTTTGAAAAACTGTTTGGAGTTGTTCATAATTAAATAATGATATCTTCAGTGGAGCAAGGCTTTAATTATGAGACTCCCATGCCATAGATAATGCTCTACTCATAAAGCTATTGGTTATTGTGGGATGGTACATGCTTACACTCTCACTTTTTCTCAGATGCATACTACACACAAACTTCAAATAAACCCTGGTTTTGTCCAGCTTCAAAAAAAGAACATTTTACAATCTTGAACAGTTCTGTGGGAAAGAAAAAGTCTCTCTCTCCCAGCTCTACCAGAGAAAAAAAGGTAGAATTCATCACTTGGCATTTGATTTAATCACTTTGATTATTTTGATTTGACCTGTAACTCAAGAGAAGCCTTTTCCAAAAAAAGTTTATTTTTTGACAAATTCCCCCTTGCTGAAAAGTTTTGGTTTTGACAAATCAGTATTTTGTTCTAAAAAACTGTTTCACTGGAAAATTTCCAACCAACTGCATTTACAGGAATGACTTCCAATGTTATGGATTAGCTATATACAATCTGAGACCAATCTCAGATCAGATTTACCTTTTAAGCTACAGATTTAAAAATATGCATCAAAATGAACAGCAATTTAACTGTACACAGTATTGTAATGTGGTGCCCATAACTAAACACAGAATTTACAAGGGATCTTCTTAAGAAATCCATTTTTGTATCCATACCTCTATTATTTGCAAAAGCAGCTGCAAAATAGGTTTTTCCTGCTTATCAGGTAAAATCACAAACTTCATGTCTAGTTCATTGTTACCTATACCTACATTTTTATCTTATACCTGGGTGTCTTTGAGCACTTATGTTCCAGGAGTGAAATCCTGGTTCTATTGCGCCCAGGCAAAATTCCCACTGAATTAAAAAAACAAAACAAAAAACCAGGATTTCATCCTACTTGTCTTCTTGGGGGATTTTAAATTGCTTCTTTCTTCCACAAAGTCACTGCTTCCAGACTAATTCGTACAGTTTCCTGTCCACATTAAACTTGTATCAGTTCCTTTTCTGGATTTCCAAATGTATTAATTTTCATTTGCCACCTCTCATTTAATATAGTTTGTGAAATCAGCAAGTATCCAGACTTTTGAGAGCACCACAATTCCTAGGAAAAAATAAATGAGAGAAAAAGAACAGGGAGGGAACCGTGCTATGCATGTACCTCCTTAATAAATAAGGAACAAACAGCTAACATGTCTAAAAGCTTCATTCCCAAAAGGAGGCGGTAAAAAAAATAATTTTCAGTTCAATACACCAGCAGACTACACATTAACAGTCTCTGGGTACAGCTACAAAACAGTTTAGATTTAGAAGGAAGTGCTTTACACCAAGGAATTGCCATATGAAGATACAATATGTATATCTGCTGCTGAAGCCAATGACACTAAATTCTCTACAGGCCTAGTCTGAAAAGCTAGCAAGATGTACAAGACTAAATAAAATGTATCAGGGTCATGCATCCTATTAAAATCAGTATTTTAAAAACTGCTTGCTTAAAACATTTACCTTGACATTGTAGATTATCTTTAATACTGAGCCAGCTCTCATACAGTTGACCTCTACATGAAGCAACTAAATCCCAGATATATGATTGATTTTCAGGCCTCTTTATTCAAGAAAAATATGAAGCAAAATCAAATTTCAATATGTTTAAAATTTATGCTTGCAGAGACAGACTATTGTGAGATTCAACATTTTTTGTGCATTAGTACTGCGGGAGATCAGGTAGGGCTGTTACAAAGAGACCTTCATCAACAGATAACCTTATATAACCATAAATAGTGCTTTGTCCCCCACTTCCATTCAGGTTAGCATGATTCATAGATTTAGGGCTCTTGTTGACTCGATGGCTATATTAAAAAAGTAGATGCCTTCTGAACTGAGTCTAGAAGCTTTGTTTAATCCCTTGGCAATTTTATCTAGATAAAAAAAGGACAGATACATTCACGCTTCTTATAGTCTTCCTATATTACTTTGAAATTAATACAGGAATAGAATGTTTAAGTCTTTAGCTGGTAATAATTATTTATCAAGTAGCAATGATCGACTTAGCTCTATAGAAAACAAAACTTTTATGTCCCAAAAACCTTAATATCAAAAAAGGTTCAGTGAGTGAAATCCTGACTTCACTGAACTGAGCAGAGATTTCAGTCAACTCAATCAAGATTCCACTTGGAAATAAGAGACCCAAGGAAACCTTGTGCCTAAAAGGAAAAAACAAAAAATATTCATTTATTTCTTTAAATGTATACGCACATTAAAAAAGAGCACCTATTCATATGTTCAGAGCAGCTCTGGACATAACTTGAAAACAGAAAATTAATACCTAAACATAACCAAAATGCAGCACTACAATTCACTATCAACCACTACCAAACACACAACTCTAAAGTTCAGATTGCCTTCTTTTTTCAGACGCTCACTGCACTTAAAAAGAAAAAACATTTTACCATAAAAGTAAATTCAAGGCTACCAATCTAAGAATCTTTACCTAATATTTTAACAGAATTTGCTTTTTCTCTTAGATTATGTTGGTTACTACAAAGGTCTTGATGTTTGCTAATAAAACTTCAGTGATATTAGCACTAAAGTTGTGCTTTACCTGTCAGCAGATAAGTAACAATTTAGTAATGCCTCAGGGTGATTGATGGCAAAGTAGCAAAAAAATAACTAGTACTATAAACCCTATTTACAACATCCAAGAAGAACCTTGAAAAGATAATACTATGGATTACCTTTGTGTTATTTTCTATACTCGTTATAAAATTTGTCACAGGGTCTTTAATTGTCTCATTTTCCATTTTTTACGATCTTTGTCATGAAAATAAGTTTTCACATAATTCAGTGCCTGTTAGATTGCTTCAAACTCTGCTGAAAGAGTCTGAATACTTTAGTGATGCTATACTGTGATATCAGACTCTTCAACCCTTGTTCACATAGTGATAAAACTTTTGAAAGAGTAGCTATAGAATTTTTATACCCTCCCTATATATTATATTACACAAACCTGCTTTTTCTTTCACTGCACTACTAGCCACTCAAAGACTAACCAATTAAATCAGAATGGAGACATTTGTTGCTGGTGCAACAATTCACTTTACCATGAATTTAAGAGTCTTTGGTGTTTTTCTAATATCCCCTAAGCTCTGGGATACATAAGATTACTTATGAATTAAACCTGTCTGAATACAGATTTCATTTAAATAAAAAGAAAGCAAAGTGAGGTCCAAATTCAATTTCAACTAAGGCATCCATGCAGTACTTAGGCATCTAAGTTGACACTATACCATAATATTTCAGTCCCTGAAAAATCATTAACACAAACGGTAGGTGGGTCTTTCTCCTGATTTATGAATTTTTAATGCCCAGGGTTGGCAATGTCGATGATTTAAGAGGGCAGATGTAAGATATGCAGAGAATGACTTCCAGCTAAGACACACAGTTCTTTGTATTGCCTAAGGGAAACTTCCTTTCAGCTCATCTGGCAAAGTTTGCGAGGAATGTTTTCTACTTTTTCTAGCTGGTTAACAGACTCCACTCCTGGAGAATGATGACATGTCTTTAGTTATTCATACCTTTATAACATGTGGTGTGGACAACAGCAATACGATATACCTGGGTGTAAAGAGTTTAGCAGTGAAGAGACTCCAGCTAGTGGGGAACGCTGTAGCTCAACTCTCAACAGTCCTCAGTACTGTAAACACATCATGCTTGTCCCTGGTCTCTTACACCAACTTTCCAAAGAATATTGACGCAAGTTAAAGATCATCATTCTTATCTGCAGGCCTAAAGTATATAAAGATGACTTAAAGCTCCAAGGCAAAGACAATTTTGCTTTTTCTGGCATAATAGAACTTCATGTATTCAGTGAGTGCATTTCCATGTGCACTTACTGATGAGTTGACTAACTAGCTCCACAGTAAAGTGTCACAGATTACACGTGAGCTCTTATTAGGATACAGTAAATTAATTCACTCCACTGTAGGATAGTACTTGTCCAGGACAAATACTATCCTACAGCAAAGTAATTACATTTGTTCAAATGCATGTGTAGACTGTGACCAGGGCTGGCTGGGGCACAAGGGTGCTACAGTACAGAGACTGCCTGTCACCTAGCTCAGCACTGTAGCATCCTTATGCCCCAGTCACCCCCTTTGCAGCACACTGAGCCATGCGGGAGCATACCAGCTGGGGCTGCTCTGCCCCAACTTGAGTTGCTACAGTCTTGGGTGCACATGAAGGTGTTGTACCCAGGAAGTAGACTACTCCAGTGCGAACTGTGCCAGAATTTATTCAGGTGCATTAACAGCACAAGTAGGTGCACCCAATGTCTAATCTTTCAAGGTCCTTAAGTGTCATTGAAGTCAAGATATTTATAACTAATATTTTTGCCTGTATTTTACCCTTTGTTTTTCAGTTCACTGTTCCTATCAACTATTCATTCATGTTTCTTTCCACTCTAATAAGTCTGAATGGCAAAGGTACTTTGTTGTGCCATCCAAACAGGAAATGAGTAGTGGTAATTATAGTATTTTGTCCAGGTATGTTGCAAATTTTGTGCTACTTATATTTTGAAAATCATGTACTACAGTATAAGGATAGCTGACAGGAAGACTATAAAAAAAATCAGCAGGATTCCAAATAATAAAGGTAGTGTTATCCACACTGTAATACAGAATACAAAGAAGCTAAAGTGTAGTTCTGAGGAATTAAAGTAAGTCCAAAAAGTAACATGCCTGGCTTTCATCTCACTATAAATTGGTAATAAGTCATTTAAGTTATACTGATATAAAATCAGGAGTATGTAATATGAGAGTGTGGACCATTCTGTTCTCATCTGTTTGAGTGATATTTAATAGATGTTGCTTCAGAGTCTTCTGACCATTCGGGAGGGTCCAGAGGAGGGCCACTCGCATGATCAGTGGGCAGCAGGGCAGACCCTATGGGGAGAGGCTACAGGACCTGAACCTGTTCAGCCTCCACAAGAGAAGGCTGAGGGGGGATCTAGTGGCCATCTATAAACTTACCAGGGGGGACCAGAGTAACAAGGAATAATGGCCACAAGTTGACTGAGAGTAGGTTCAGGCTAGACATTAGAAGGCACTATTTCAGTCAGGGCAGCCAGGATCTGGAACCAGCTTCCAAGGGAAGTGGTGCTGGCTCCTACTTTAGAGGTCTTTAAAAGGAGGCTTGATAACTACCTAGCTGGGGTCATATGATCTTAAACTTACCAGGGGTCATATAAGCCCAGTATTCATTCCTGCCCTTGGCAGGGGGTTAGACTTGATGATCTGCTCAGGTCCCTTCCAACCCTACATCTATGAACCTATGAACCATTCAAAAGTAGTGAAATGACCTATCAAGAAAGCATCAACATTTGGATTTCAATTGCGCACAGGAAACATAGAGAAGAGACAGCATAATTATCCTGAATCACCCTTTAGTAACATTATTTACAAGACTAGGAGTTTCACCAAATATAGATCAGAAAAGGCAATCAATGAGAAAGATGAGCAATATTTGAGGTGTCAAGACAAGGGTGAAAGACTCCTCCTAAAGGGGAAAAAAAGAACACAGACTCTCCAAGTTCTATCCCTGCTCTAAAGCCAATATTTGTACAGTTAGTCTGGATATTAAAGAAAGGATGGATAGTCTTAGAACAGACAGCAAGGAACATTTTACCTCTTAAGTGCTGACTTTCAGTGAAGGCTGTGCTAATTCTTGAACTCTTTCAGAAGAAAAATAGCATAACCTGTAGTCAGAGTATTTCCAGATAAAAAGCAGCAAAAACAAGAGAAATATGCAAACAATAAGATACACATGTATACAGGGGTCCTGCTCATATTCTGTTTGCAAGAATGAGGATTGAAGCATATTGAATGCATTTTGACTTTGGTTTTCATATTTGACTTTTATTTCTTCAGTAATATTATTTAGCACTGTCAGTCTTGGGATGACATTACATGTTACACTTAGATGATCCTAAATCTGTAGAATGTTAAGTGGTGTAAAGCTAGAAAATGCTGTGAGCAGTCATATTTTAAGGACTAAAATTATTTCTAGAAGGCTGGTGATCAGAGGTGTGGCTAGGGAACAACATAAACCTCTCTACATGGCCTCCTTTGATCTCATGAAAACCTTCAGCTCTGTCAACCAAGAAGCACTGTGGAAAATCCTTCTGAAGTACAGATCCCCACTGAAATTCATTACCATTCTTTGTCTGCAACATGATGCTATGTGAGTAGTAGTTCTCAGTAACAGATCTATCACAAACCCTTTGAGGTTGGCAGGGAAGTTAAGCAAGGCTGTGTCATCAGTCCAACACTCTTCTTAATATTCCTTGCCACAAATTTCCATCTGACCACCAACAAGCCTCCAGTTGGAGTAGAGCTAAATTACCAAATGGATGGCAAACTGTTTAATCTCAGTCAACTCCAGGCCAAAACCAAGACCACCCCAACCTCAATCATTGAGCTCCAGTATGCTGAGAATTCTGTAGTGTGCGCTCACTTGGAAGCAGACCCTCAGGCAATGTTGATGTCTTTACTGAGGCATACAAGAAAATGGGACTGATACTTAACATTCAGAAGACTAAGGTCCTCCATTAATGAGCCCTTAATGAGAAGTCCCCAGCTCTGGTAATTTAGATTCATGGTGAGACTCTGGAGAACACTCAGTATTTCCTGTACCTCAGAAGCCATCTCTTGCAGAAGGCTAATACTAATGAAGAATTCCAACATTGCCTCAAATGTGCAAGTGCAGCCTTTGGATGCCTGAGGAAATGGATATTTCCAGATCACAGTATCAGATCTGAAACCAAGCTCATGGTTTATCAAGCAGTCATGATCTCCACCTTACTGTACAGAATTGTGATGTAGACAATGTACAAGAGACACCTCAAGTCTCTGGAGAAGTACGATCATGGTTAATCCTTCAAATCCAGTGGGAAGACAGAAGTACCAACATTAGCATCCTCTTGCAAGCAAACAACGTAAGCATCAAGGTGATAATCATCCAACATGAACTTCACTGGGCTGGCCATGTCATCCAGATGTCCAACTCCAAATTCCTGAAGCAAGTTTTATTCTCCCAACTTAGTCAAGATGTATGCTCAAGAGGAGCGAGGAGAAAGTGCTTCCAGGACATCCTCAAGGCCAACTTGAAAAAACAATGCAACATTGACATCACCTCATGGGAAATAATTGCCCAGGACCACCCCAAATAGAGGACTAGTCCACTGCAAGAATCTCCGTACTTTGGAACCTTATGACAACAACAGGAGATGGAAAAGCAAAAGTGGTAGAAACAGCATGTCGCAAATCAAGAATCTGCAGCCAGGAGATGAGGGGGGCAGGTGGCTCCCTGCACTGTGTGCACTCCTGGAGGCTGGGGCAGGGGGAGGGGCATGTGCCCTCCAGATCTGTGTGCAGGGTGGGGGCAGATATGAGCTGGCAGCTGCAGACTTGGGGATCCCCACCCTGCTGCCCTCCCACTGTGGCCTCCACAGCTTGGCAGGCAGTTTCCAGCGTGGCAGAGCAGACTGGGGTAGGGAAGTTCAGTGCTACCACTATGAGCCCTGTGCTGCCATGGAGAGATCCTCCCTGCCCCCCCTGGAGCAGCGAGTGTAGTGGCACTGGATTTATGACCCAGATACCTTGCTCTGGGTGGACCCAAACCTTCAGACTGACCACAACTTCTCCATTCAATAATAGGCAAATTTTATTGATACACAGTGATAGCAGATACAAATAATGCAGTCAAGGCAACCAATTCTATATTTACCAGTACTAGGACTGCCACAGAGGGAAGGTATGTACAGCCAGTACGTAAGCTTCACCCCGTGGCTCATTCTTGAATGTCAGCTGTCAGCAGCCTGGAAGCTGAAGCCCAAAGCCTATTGCCCCTGCAGTAGGGTGGATGAGATGGGCTGGTGTTATGCCCTCTGTCCATGGTGGCCTCAGGTTCACCTCTTAGGGGACCCTTTGCTACTATGAACCCCCTCTTTTGGTATTCTTTCTCCCCTCTGATGACTCTTCATTGGGGCATCGTTGATTGGTTTTCCTATGGTCAAGATACCATCCATGTTCTGTCCTGTCAGCATAGTCCTTTGTTTCCCAAACCCATCCCATACACACATCTAAATTTGGCAGTTTACCGGTCTCCTCATTTGGTCCATCCACCAAAACCAGAAATCCCAAGGGCTCTGCAATTGGGCACTGTGACCTAATGTTGCCTTATCTCATGTTATAGAAACAGTGTTATGGAAACAATGTTTCTCATGTTATGGAAACATGTCTTCAATTTCCCAGCCTGTGTGTCTCCTGGCTTCAGGCCCAGTGGGCCTTGAAGGAAACTCACAAACAGGCTTTTAGAAACCAATTAACCCTTACCATCCCTCTGGAGCATTGTCCTAATGTATATCTACTTTACCTACAAACCAGTTCCTAAAAATAAATCTCTAAATATCATTTTCTAGCTATCACCCCCTCTCCAAGCAGGATTTGGTGCAGGCAACTCATTTCTGGGGCGTCAAAGTGGCAAGGGGGAAGAACATCAGGACTAGGCCTGCATGGAGGCAACTCTGTGACCTCTGCAGCTCAGCCACTGCCCACAGGTATCCAAACCAAGAGCACTGGGGGTGCTGCAAAGCTTATCTAGCAGCTGCAGAGTCCAGGAGTTTACAAAAACTGCTTACAAAAACCTGCATAAGTTAGATCAATTCCTCCTCAGGCTTTCTGAATGTCTGTACCTGTTATAAGTGTAATGCATAACTTCACTATTTATTCAACATTAGATTATCAGATCAGTTATTCAGAAAACCATTTTTTTATCTTGAGCAGCAGCTTAGTTTGTGATTTTGTTTTTAGCAATAACATGAGGGCAGGATTTTAATGCACCATACTTTTCACATCAGCAGGCTTTTAATACAGGAAAGATCTGGTTTGTGTGAATGCTTTAAAAATAAAGGAAAAATGTCCTAACTGATACAGTGAAGAATCGTTCCTTTATTGCCACTGAATATGAGACAACTATATGGTCAAAGGTAAATGCAGAGCTTTGACATTTAACTCTGATATTACAGTAAGATGTTTCCAAAGAGTCAGATGTGCAGCAACTGCATCAGATTTGCAATTGTCTTTGAAGTTTTAATTTCAGTTCATGCTACTAAATTACCATGAAGGTTTATTTTTAACTTGTTATATAAAGCTTTAAAAAAATGCAAGGAACCATCTTTGGGTATGAAACATGTCAAACTGAAAGCTGTTAATTGTATAACTTCAGTATACTGTTATTTTTTTTGTTTAAATTAGTTCTTTTGAAGGGTTATGGCTTTTCGACGGCCTGTAAAGAAAAAAAAATACCTTTTTAATAGTTTTAAGATTTTATTTTTAAATTGTCTTTATGAATGAATGAATTTTGAGTGTCATAATTATATCATAAATTAAAAAGATAGAGACTATACCACTTTACAAAATTTCCCCAGTAAAGCTCTGAAAATATAATGGATTTTCTGGTCCTTTTCTTTAGTAGGCAAGCAACTGCTATAACTTATGGTATGACATCAGATGGCTGCAAAAGCATGTCTTAATAGCGCATACACTCTATAAGACACATGAATTCTGTCTCCCTTCCGTCTGTAAATTTCATGGATTCATTATTCACAACTGTCATCTAGTGTTCCACTCCAGTTCCATCCTTCTCTTGATGACCAATCTGTCCTTTATACTTTCACTCAATTGATTCTACTTTTTCCAAAGCCTCTAATTCTTTCTAAGTAAAGTTCACATCTTGGATTCCACCCATACACTCTTTCAACAGATCAACCAGGTGCAGTACCAACCACACTCTTTTTGAAATCGTATCCAACCTTTGCTTCTTGCTGTATGTTGTCTCTTGGTTTTCCTCTGACCTCTGAAACTACTCCTTTGGTGCTGCCTTTGGAGGTCTTTCCTCATCAGTCATCTAACTTTATGTAGGACTCCACAGAGTTCTCACACCTTAACTGAATAGTATGACCTGCAAACACAAATTCATCTAGAATTTTTTTGCAGATCTCACAGAGTTACCTCTCAATAGGTTTCACAGAGTTACCTCACAAAAGACTTCACCTTCTCCTCCAAATACCACCTTACTATCCTCTTTCACAATAATTTTTACCTGTAATGCCAACCTGCAATCTTTGACCATGTTTCCAGAGCCTCACGTCCCAGATATTCCTAAACCTTGAATATGTTTTATATAAGGCAACTTTTTCCAGCTAATTCCAATAAAAGATACCACATCTACTCAAAGAACCTTGCCTGCTTATATAAGGCAAAAAAATTTAATACCTTATAGGACCATCTACTTACCAATTACCTACTATGACCACCAATCCTACTACATATTTCTATGCATAACAACTCTAAAATATGGCCATTTCCTATTCATCAAAATTGCTAAAAGATTTACCAATGCTCCCATTTAATGTTTCACTTATTGCAACATTCTTTTCCCACATCCATGGTTGTCTTTGAACCAAGTGCTGCTAAGAGATTTCCTTTCCCCCTAAAAGGAAAATTTCCCAAAGGGAATTCCTACCAATCATCTATTATTCATTATGTAACTGTCACTTTCTGCCTCCAGTCAGCCAATGATGGCAGGTATATTGTGGACATTACTTTTCTGAAAATGCTACTTTAGGTTTTTCTGCACCTAATCTTCACATTTGAAAAAAAGCCTGTGTATTCACTGACATTCAGATCCTTTCTTTAAATTATTCTTTGCTGTGTTGTCTGCAAAATAAACTTTAACTACAGTTATGTCAATGATCCAATACCACTGTCATCATGCTGATTAATACTGTCTTATCATTCCCCTGCATTATCCTATTTAACTGTTGTTTCTTTCCTTGTATATAGATTATAAACTCTTCAGGGCAAGGACCATAGCTTTGATTTCTGTTTATACAAAAACTAACACATGGAAATCCTGGCCCATAACTAGGTTGCCTGTATCTCACAGCAATACAAGCACTCAGTAATAACAATATTATCTTTTCCTTTTGCCCAGGACTGCAAATCTCAATCTTATTTTGTATTTAGACACTTTGAGCATGTTATTCTCAGATTACTAAACAGAAATGATGCCATCTCTGGGGGGCAGGAAAGAGATTGACACATCTGTCTCTCTAACTTTCTATCTTGGTGAGCCATCCTACTTGCTGTAGGATTGTTAGTCAAAGTCATAATGTACCAAATGGTGCTGATTTAAATGAAGCAAGCAAATCAGTCATTGAGGTATGCACTTACAGCTCTTTATATGAGAATTATTAAGCAGAATTGTGTTATATAACATACATAGATAAGTAACATTCAATGAACTTGTGGCAAAACTTAATTCTGTAGAGGCAGATTTCTGAAAAGCAACTTGTGTGCAAGAGCACCACCTAAAGTAGAATTTCCAGATCTATTTTACAATGGCTTAGACCACAGTCTTTCAAATAAAATGCAGATTTGACGGATATGATGATAACACTAGAATTTGTGAATGCCTGAAATATGATAATTCAGGCACCTTTATGCACAGATATGTAAAATCGTTTTGTGCACTATAAAGAAAACATGTACAATAAAAGTTAGGTATTAAATGTTAAAATAAAGGTTAGATTCAATCTTTTAAACTACAACTTCAGTATTAACTTTACATATTCTGATGTGTTTTCCAGCTTTGAATAGTATTTAACAGTAATTAATATTAACTTTTGTTAATTTCAAGTTCTTGTAATTTTATTCCTAGTGCTTATCACCTGAAGTCTGTTTATTTTTTTGAGGATAAACCTTTTGATTCTGAAAGTCAAATATATATGTAAAGGAAATAAAACAAATGAAGTTGACAAAGATTATTAAATAAATTTGCCAGTGAAGGCAGACATTTTCAACTTTATGTTTGTATTTAAAATAATACATATATGTAAGTCCAGTGAAACAACCAATCAATGTACTGCTACTAGAGTATTTTTCTTTAGGAGTTTATTGCCACAAGAAAGGTAGACCTAAACAGTTATAAATCTGATACAGGAGTTAATTATTAGGGAAAGGGCCAAAAAAGTGAAAAGGAAGAGAAGAAATATCATTGCTATGACAACGATGGCTGCCAGAAATGGCTTGCAAATCATGACACTATGCAGGGACAAAAAGTTGACTCTAAATTATGGTGAGACTGGGTCTCTAAATCAGTGGGGAACAAAATGATTTCAGTAGACCTTTAATTTTCAGTTACTGGAAGTCAACATCATAGCTAGTAGCTGTAATGCTTTACAACAGACCATCACAAAAGTATTTTATTTTTTCATTTTCCAAAAATGTATGAAATTTTTAAACATAAGCTAAAATCAATCATTTTACCGATTACACTAAAAGCAACTCCATTCCCAAGAGAAGTATGGATTAGCAAGGTCAAGAACAGGATGTACCAAGAAATCAACTGAGAATATCTTGCAATTTTATTATACTATCAACCAACCAATCCTAAATGCTGGATCAAGTATTAATTTAATCCCCCTTTCCTAGGTTAGGGAGACCATGGCAAGAGAAGAAAGACCGGAAAAAGGTTCACTTTGAGTGTGTACAAGCATTACATTTAGACTGATAGCATCCAGTTTAGTTTGGTAGAAATGCTACATGTGCAAACATTCACAGTGGTTAATCTGGTCTAAAAATGGCATGCCCAAAGGAAAGTTAAACCTCATCCAACTAGGTCTAAGTCCAGGATGATAGGCATTAGTCAGGTTTAACATCTTTCTTGGGATTTTAAACTCAAAATGTTGTTTGAATTATCAAAATGCCATAGGCTTGCTCTAGAAGGATCACTCAAGGATGAGTTGAATCTTCATATTCATTTTACAACTGACTAGTTTGGTATAACTGTCAACAGAAATGGCAATTAATACCAATGCCTTAAGTTTTGGATGAAATATCCATTTATTTGGGAACAGACAGACCTCAAGCTAGCTTTTAGTCAGCTTTCATTTGAAAATAGTTTTAAATGCTATCACACTGGGACACATTAGAACCCAATGTTACAGCTGCTGAATCAAGGATTTCTCCTTTATTCACCAAATCAAAAAAAGAAAAGGAATTAAAAAAAAAA
Source organism: Gavialis gangeticus (assembly GCF_001723915.1). Lineage (NCBI taxonomy): Eukaryota > Metazoa > Chordata > Crocodylia > Gavialidae > Gavialis > Gavialis gangeticus. The sequence goes on from NW_017729032.1 coordinate 94,214,123, forward strand.
AAATCACTCTGCGCCAGCCTAAAAAGCTTAATGCGATTGGAAACAAAATAGTTCATTTGCAGATCATTCAAGTGTCCTCTTAAACTTTTCTTAATCCTCTTTTATATTTATATTTTTTAAATGTAGGTCAATTCTGAAACAGAGATATTGATTCAAAATTTGAAAAAACTGAAATGTTTCTTTTTGAAAATGGGGAAGAAAAAAAAATCAACCTTCCTAGAGCAGAACACTATCTCAAGGATGATTACATAAAATGTTCCTGTATTCTTTAAATCAGTGGTCACCTGATCAACTGGTTAATCAGTGAGCCCCTGACAGTCTATTTCAGTCTGCAAGCTGGGCTTTGTGTGTTGAGCCCTGCTGCAGCTCAGGGCACAAAGCCTGGGGTGCAAAGCCCAGCATGTAGTGGTAGCTGCCTTGCCCCGTGAACAAATGGGGGGGGGGGCATGTGCCTCCCTGGCCTCCACCAGGGTGCATGTAGCAGCAGGAGCCCCCCTACATACCTGGAGAAGCCACCCAGGTTCCGACCCTCCCCCAGCCCAGCCCAGCTGGGGCCCCACTTACCCAGTGGCAGAGGGCACAGGGGCATATGTGGTGGAGAGGGGGGCTAATGGGGCTTAGTCCCCCCAAATGTAGGACAGCAGTAGGGCCATAATGTATCCTGGCCATGGGCTTCTGGTGGTTGCAGCAGGGGTGAGGCACACATGCAGCAGTGAAGGGGAGTGGGGCTGGCGCAGGCGCTGCATAGCTGGAGCATGGCACAGTATAGAGCTGTGAGCGGCTCATCTGGGGCAAAATGTGGGAGGCATGCAGCCCAAGAGGGCATGGAGGGCACTTGCCAGGCAAGCTGGGACTGGGGCAGTGCTGGGCTCTTCCCGGCATGGTTGTTTGGGCCAGGAGGTTGCGGGGCTGGGAGTGGATTGGTGGGGGGCTACAGCAAATTTTTGTAGCCTCAGTCCCAGCACTGCCACCACCACCCTACCCAAATACCCAAGCCAGGAAGAGTCTGGCACCACCCTGGCCCCAGGCTGCCCTGCTCCACCCCACCCTGCATGCAGATCATGGGGCATGTGCCCCCTCATGCCCTCCTGGGCTGTGTGCCCCCCCTCCCTGCACCCTCTGGGCAAGCAACGCGACTTACAGCTCTGTCTCATGCCAAGCCTGGCTGTGCAAGTCCTGCCTCTGCCCCACTCCCTCACCCACTGCTGGGTGAAGCCAATAATGACCCCAGTGATGAGGGAGAGAACGGGGCACAGGCAGGAGCAGGGGCTCGGGGGCATTGGGGACAAACAGAGGCCTGCGGGGAATGTGCCCCTCAGGCCTCTGATTGTCCTACCACCTGGCCCAGGCAGGACCCTACTTCCCCCAGCCCCTGCTCCTGCCTGTGCCTCGCTCCCTCCCTCACCACTGGGGCCTCAATCTTCCCCGTTCCCCCTGTTACCTGTCAGGTCTGTCTTCCTGAGGGAGTCCTGGCACCCAGCTTGCTGGACTTACAAAGGACTTTTTCTATTTCCCCCCACTCTCCCACCAACACACACACATATACCTCATCTAACCAGAACTAAGCAGAAGAAAAGTTTAATAGGCATCTCAAGCCATACATTCCCCGGTCCCAGTATGGGAAGCCTATTTAAACTTGATTGAGTAAAACTCAGTTGCCAGGTTAGGGAATGCTGAGGCAAGAAACTGAGTCAGAGGCGGTATGGGCAACATTTGAACAATGCTTAAGAGTTCATCACAATGTCCAGCCCGTTGGAGCCCTGACCAAAAATGCTGTCATACTTTTCCCAGGATGACTGGTGGAAGTCCTTCCCACAAACTTTATGAACACTCATGATAAACTGAGGTTTATTCACAAGTAAAATACAAAATCCTGACGCTGCAAGCCATCTCAGAAGAAACAATGTGGTATCCCATCCAGCATATCTTCTATTCATAAGAATTTCAAGCTGGCTCCTAAGGGTCTGGTTACTCCTTAAAACCTTGTGTTCTTCCTGCTTGTTAATCAGTTTCTTGATGGGTTCCAAACCAGATAACCTCTTGTCAATAGAAAAAGATAATTATTTACACAATTAAAAGAATGCTTTGAAGAAGCTGGACTAAGGGTATAAAAGCTGCAAAAGCAGCAAACAGGGTGCTTCAAGAGGAATAAATCTCTCTGACACCATCCGCTGTTGTTCTTGAGAAGGTGGGAGAAACAGATCGTCTCCCTTCAAGGATTGTGCTGAGAACTTTGCTTGTCAACAAATCACCTGAGTGCCTTGGAATGGTGAGATCCCAGATCTTGCTCTCACTCTCTTTCTCTCTCTCTCTTTTTCTTTTTCTCTCTAGGCATAACCTTCTGAACCTGAATTGTATTAGTTAAGCTTGAGCTAGGTTTCCCCAAATACTTGATGAAATCAGGGTAATATTGTAATTATTTTGTTTGTTTTTCCTTGCATGTCTGTTATTACTAGTACCATTATATATTTCATATACTTAGCAATAAATAACTTTTATAGTCAAACTGGTGGCAACCAGGTGTATTTTTCCTTCTCTACTTCTTCCCCACTTGCTCTGCAGCAATGCTTCTTTTACCTAAGCCAAAGATCCCTGTGGAGCCCAGAAATACTGTGGGGTCTGCTCATCAAGAGGCTACCACTACTAGGACAGTTAGGGCAAAAGATTAGGATGTGCTGAGTTTAAGACATAAAGGAATCAGCTTGTATAGGCTGATTGGCCCAGTTTGGCTCAGACATGCCCTAATGAACTGAATGCTGGCCCGTGAGGGTGTCAGCTGGACACCCAGCCAGATTCAGAGGCATTGTGTTTACCTATGTGCTTGTGTCTAACTGCATTTTATTGTTACCAAAATGAACTGATTCCTGGCATATGATGTTGATCAACCTGGCTGGGTCAGACGTATCACTTTAATCTGTGTGTGTTTGTATGTATGTGACTGATGTGGTGGCTGAAGGAACCCAACCCCATTGAACTGAGTCCTGCAAGATAGCTCCATTGGGAGCAGAAGGGAGAGATACAGCTCCATATAGAAACACAAGGAACACAAGAAGCATATTGATAGAATTACAAAGACCCTAAAACATATCCCTAATAAATGAGCATACCCCAAAGAGATGGGCAAATCTGGTAACATCCCCACAACCCTTTCCCTTCCCCCCACAGACTTACCTACTCAGGGGTCATGCCCCCAAATAATTTTTTCTCCCTCCACCTCAATCTGCCCCCCTTTCTTCCCCCTTTTCCTCCCCACAGGCTGACCTGGGGAAGGGGGGGAGGGGCAGTGCAGGGTAGATCTTGGGTTGCTTCTTCATTCAAAAAGTGATCTCCTACCCAAAAAGGTTGGAGACCACTGCTTTAAATATATTTTTCCCTTTTTGGGGAGGAAGCATCTGCCAAATTCACCCCAAATGCATTATTTTGCGCCCTGAAAGCTAGTTTTCCATTGAACTGTTATTTGCCAAGAAAATTTTGCCCATGACAGTATCCTGTTAACTCATTCCCAAAGACACAAAGTCCTCTTTCTTAACCAGTGCTCTTAACCATGTCTTCATGTCTTACTTAGGCATTTGCTAAATTGAATGACAAATACTAAAATATTAAAAATAGATATTCTACTGGTAACTGTCATTTAGCTTCAATGAATTCTACATATATGAGTCTTGAATTCTGTATAGTGTTAACATTTTTATTTGCATAGGCTTTATATCTGCAACACAGCTCATTAGGAAACAGATTATTCATTTTCCAGAGGTCAAAATGGAGATAGAGAAATTAATACCACAACTTTCAGAAGATCAATGTACTGTTATCACAGTTTTGCAACTAAATGGAGTGCTTGAATATCAACATTGCAAATTATGCTTCTAAATAGCCATTAGCACTCAGATCCATGGTTACTCATGTTCACAAATTTCAAACTTCTGACATACTGGGGACCACATTGTTCCCATTCCTGTATACTGACTATGGTACTATTATATCCCTAACCCTAAAATTATGATGTAGCACCTTTCAAAATGCTAATTATTATATTTTTATTTTAATCTACAAATATATTAATGTCCTGTTTACCACAGAAAGACACAATTATCTATATGACTGGGAAGGTTCCCTTTACCTCTTTTAACTATGCTTTTTTCTTTGGGAAAAAAAATGCAGCATATATACAGAGGAGAAGACCAGCATACTAATACATACAGGGTGTGTCTACATGTGCATTTAAGCATGCCTAAATTTAATGCACATTAGCTTAATGCACATTAAGTGGGAGCAGGCATCTACACATGAAGGTGTTAAAGAACATTAATGCTGTATGTGGACTCAGTTGGAACTAAAGTTAGTCCCAAGTCAGTCTACACACACAGTGTTAATGTGCTTTAACATCTTTATATGTGCATTAATGCATTTTAACTATTCATAACTACATTTGATACCTGCACTTGCAGGCATCAAATTTAAGCATGAATTGCCTAAATTCACCATTTTTAATGTGCATTAATGGCACACACATGTAGATGCACACCCTTAATGTGCATTAACTTAGGCTAATGCACATCAAAGCATGACATATAGACGTGCCCACAATGAAAGGAAACACTCAAGGAAACTAATATTGGCTGGCACTTCTATCATTCTTTTCTTCTTGAGAGGTTAGCACAAGAAATTAATCAGGCAACACCTGCACACTTATAAGTGGGTACTTCCATGGTTCAAAAATGGGTAAACTGAGAAAGAAAGCTAAACTGACTTTTAATCCACTACAGACCACATAGTCTCAAGGTATAGATATCCAGTTAAGCTTTCATGTACCAGAAAGGTACCTTATTATCACAACTGTTTGATATGATTCCCTTTTCAATCCACTTAAGGACATTATGCAGCTGCAGTTATTCTTCCACTAGGAAACCACATGCATTCAAACATGTACATAGGCAGAAGAGCTGTAAAGGGACAAAAATACCAGACTAGCACATGAGAAAATTCCATCTATATTTTATATGACCTTACCAATATCTTTTAGATTTCTGAGAGGGTCAAATAAAAATGCAAGGAGTTCAATTAAATATGCAGAAGATGCTTTAAAATAAGAAATATAATATACCTAATAAAAAACAACCTAGGGCAGCTGACAAAAGCAACTCTCAGCAACCTATTAAGCCCCCTCCATTAGTTGATTTTTTGTAATGTGTTAAACTCCACCCTAATTCATATAAAATATAAAGAAGGGTGGCCTCAGCTAAACAAAATTCTTTAACCTTCTTAATCCCTCCTTTGATATCCCTGTTCTTTTAAGGGGATAGTCTTAATGCAAAATAAGGGTATTCTGGACCATATTCAAGAAAATGAGCCAAGTAGGATTCTCAGGCTAGAGTTGCAGCTAAATGCATCTTGTCCTAAGAGTATTAGAGTATTTGAACAGTAGGTGATGAAAATCCAGTATGTATTAGAAAGAAAATACAAGTGGTATGATGTTAGGGAATCTGTCATTGATGGAAATGCCATAGAGCACAGAAAATATGAGTTAAAATAACATACAACTTTAAACCTACTACAACAAAGATGGAAATCTTAAGAAAAGGTACAACAGCTGTAGCAAACAAGACAACAGAAGCCAAGGTTAATAATATGAAAGTTACCCATAAACCAGTACCAGATAGTCATTTACTACTTCTAATAAATTAATTTTTGTATTTGGTACCTGGCCACTAAAGAGAGAGGCACACAGGAAGAAGTAATTGATTAAGAGAAGTTAAGAATAATTTGCTTGTAATAAATGTGGATTTATTGGCTCATATAACTTTGGATAGGCTCTTAACATGGGAGAATTTAGCATTAAATTTGCCATTGCAATTAGCTGTGATTGCAAGGTGTTTATTAGTAAATGTTTAGGATTGGGAATCCAAAAAAAAGATGACAAAGCTGATAGGGAAATACAGATTGCCCGAGTGAGGGACTACCAATAGAGGGATGGGGGTGAGGAGGGGAACGCATACTACACATATCACCACTCCAGAAGTTCGCTGTACAAAAAAAATCTAAACAAAAAAAAATGTATTTCTTAATCAAAGCCTATACAGATTGCACAATGGATAAAGTGTTTATGACACTTGATAATGTTCAAGAAAGACATTCTTATGAAGAAGGTAAATTATTAGTAACAAATGCTCACAGAGGTTCTTCCAGAAATGTATGCATAGCCAATTGAAAGAAAAGCCCCCTGAAAAAATGCTTTACTACAAGTCTGTCATAGACTAACTGGCAAATGCAAAGATGGGACTGTAACAAAAGGGAAATTGATACATGATGCAATCCACGTCCCACTTAGTGAATGGTAGGATGAGCCGGGCTGAGCTCAAAATAAAACAAACGATATGGCCCTTTACCATCTGTAAGTTGTGATATATGCCATTCCTCTATACCTTCCTTCCATTACCACTTTTAGCTGAGCAAAGTTTGCATTGTTCACTTTGGAATCCACAATTTAATGGCTTCTAATCAGAATGATGTATTAAATTCATGTTACATTGCTTACTGTCACCTCAACTTTTGTGTACCTTGTTTCAACTTTTACAGATTATACTATGTCAACATATATGTTTTCATAAAGCAAACCCATTACAAATTAATAGAATGTTTTATACCCCAATGAAAATATTTCTTATATTAAATGTTTAATTTAAGTAAGCAGCAAAATTACATTCAACATTTAAGCCAAACCATTTTTAAAGCTTCAAAGAAAAACAATCATAATAAAAAAATGTTCTTGTTTAATCTACAAAATAAGTACATTTGATTTTAATTATCTGGATAATGACCAAGCAAGTACATCAGGCACATCCCTTCCAAGAGATAATGAAAGGCACAGAGGAGCAAACAATATCCCCAAGAATAGACCAACACATTGTGACTCTGAAGATGGCTTCAGTAATGAAAATCTGTCTTTTGCAAATGACTCATCTTCTGAAGAATGCACTGAAGATGTTGAAAATCAGGATGATGCATGTGAAAATAAAATTATCAATATGAAGATGAGGAACAGTAGTCTATCACTGAAGAGCTGTTTGATAATAATGAAATTGCAGAAACAGCTAGTGGTACAGAAACAAATGAAAGCAGAGGAAATGTCAATGATAATACTGAATCAGTAACTATTTCTTTAAATATAAGAGGAAGAGATAGCAGACAAAGAGGAAATACACTAGAAAAATCACATGTTTGACACCCTAATGAACTGAAAAGATTAAAATGTAATTTAGCAAAACATTGATATAAACTTTCCTGATCAACCAAGATTGTTTTCATGGCATACATATTAAGATCTAAATAGGATCTTAGTGATATTGCCACCTTACATCAAATTCTGAGAGGTAGTGAAATTAATGAATGAATACAGATGTTCAGAATTTAGTTCTTAAGTCTTTAATGACAGATAAACCCAAATTTTACTTTATAAGGAACGGAACCCCTTTTTATTTTAATCTTTACATTACAGGTGATGGTGCCAGTAGCAATAGAGATGAAAATGTACCTGATACAGCTCCAGCACATGAAATTAATGATCAAATGAATCTACTTGCTGAAGTGCAAAGATACAAGCTCATAAATCTGTAAAAAATAATAACAACTAAAGATAAACAAATTATTAGCACAAATTATTGTTTTATCTTTGTTTTCATACCTGCTACATTTATTTATGGTCTTCCTTCCTCTAAATAATAAATTTCTACAAATACTATTTACAATTTTGTTCAGCTATTTTACCCTTCACTATCTTGCCTCCACAGTGCTTCCCAAAGACTTACAATATCTACTAGCTCTGTTTAATTGTCATTGTGTGATGGCTGATTAATCTCTTCCTTTCCTTTTCATCTAAAGATAATCAGTGGTTAACTGGTATATAATATTGGTTCTTGCTGCAGTTAATGCTCTGTCAAATCTATTTTTAGAAGTTTATAACTTGGCCATAAATTATCTTCCTTGGTCAACATTTAAAACTGGAGTTATTATGTACAATAACAAAGAGTCAGTATAAAGGGTCAGTTTTCAAGATAGAGAGAAGTAAACAGTGGGGTCCCTCAGGGACCAGTGCTGTTTAACATATTCATAAATGATCTGGAAAAGGGGGTGAGTAGCAAGGTGGCCAAATGTGCAGATAACACAAAATTGTTCAAAGTGGTAAAGACCAACGCAGACAGTGAGGAACTACAGAAGGATCTGGCACTGTTGAGTGTATGGATAACTAAATGGTAGATGAAATTCAGTGTAGATAGCGTACAGTGATGCACCTGGGCAAAAATAACCCAAACAATATCTGCACTCTCACAGGCTTTACATTAGCTGTAATCACACAGGAAAAAGATCTGGGAGTCACTGGGACAGTTCACTAAAGACATCAGCTCAGGGCTCAGCAGCCATCAAAAAGGCAAACAAAATGTTAGGATTTATTAAGGAAATTGTAAACAAAATGAAAAGTATACTTGTGCCCCTTTATATATCCATGGTGCATCCACACTTTGAATACTGTGCCCAGTTTTGGTCCCCACACCGCAAAAAGGAGTTGGAAGAATTAGAGAAATACAGAGAAAGGCAACAAGGATGATTAGTGCTCTGGAGGGGGTTTCACATGAGGAGAGACTAAAGAAGGTAGGCCTATTCAGTTTAGAAAAGAGATGCTTGAGTGGGATCATGATAAGGGTTTACAAAAAACTAAATGGTGAATAGAAAGTAAATAAGGATTTATTATTAACCATCTCCCATAATACAAGAACTAGGGGTCACAAAAAGAAACTAGGAGCTACTAAATTAAAACTTAACAAAAGAAATGCATTTTTCATATTAAAGTATGGAACTTTTTGCCACCAGGTGTTGTGGAAGCTGACAGTTTAGCCAGATTTAGAAAGGGATTGGACAAATTCTTGGAGGAGAGGGGCATTAGCAGCTATTGAGCATGGGAGTTAGGGTTACAATCTCTGAGTCAGAACTTCCTAGACCTTAAAAAGGTATGTACAGAAGTGCTCCATGAGCATATTGCAGTACTGTAATTTAGACCACTTTTAATAGCACTATAAAGTTACGGCACTCTTAAATATGACAGAAGTTCAGTGTTGGGGCAGAGGGATGGGGGACACCTCTGAGCCTCCCTGAACTTTCCCGGCTCGGAGGGAAGTGACTCTCCATAACCTCCTGGGGCTTCTCCACTAGTCAGAAACTTGACTAGCATACAGAAGTTATTTAAAGTGATGTAGGTTGCTAAAGTGCTGTAAAATATAGTGCTTCAAATTTAATACCTCATTTAACAAAAGGGTTAATGTTGGGTGCAGACAGAAGTGACAATTTTTGCCTGATCTGGCCACAAAAAATTTATAGCTGTGACCAAACACAAGTTCATGGCTGCAAACATCTTAAAAATGGCAGATTGGGTGAAAATCTGACTCCTCATTGCATGAAGTATCAGATAAAGATGTTACAAAATGTAGCGTCTTTTGTAACTTGTGTCTGCAGAGCTCCCAGCCTGTCACTGTTTTCAGAATGCGAGAGAGGAAAGGGAGCAAAGGGAGTTCAGTCTGAGGGTTTTCAGTCCCCCTGGAGGGTGGGGCAGGTGTATCGCAGCCTCCCCAAGGTTAGGTAGGGCTCCAATTCACCCACCCTATCCTTCCACACTAGCTGAGGAGCCCCAGGAATTAGTTCCCTCCCCTGCCTTTCCCCTGTCCTGTTCTGAAAAGTGAGCACTGGCAGAGAGCCTGGCCATACTTCTATAGAAACCTGGCTGTAGGCTCCCAGCCACAGCTTGATTTCCTTGTCCCCTGGTACCAACTGTGAGCTTCTGTTTGGTCTGGGATAACATTGTAACTCAGAACACTTTGCAAAAATTGTTCTGAGTTACAGCTGGGAGCTGCACTTCTGTTTGCACCCTTAAAGCGCTGTTCCCATTTTAAGGTGCTGTAAAGCCATGTGCTTCTGTTAAGTCACAGCAATAAATCCCTTTCAATGGTGAAAAAAGCTATTTCTGTACACACACTAAATGCTGAAGGCTGCAAGTGAGAGAGGCACAGTGGAAAAAATCTTGGTCATACCCAGTTCACTATTCCTTTAAGTATCTACTCTTGTGTGTGAAGTAAGATACTGGGCAAGATGGATCTATAGCCTGGCCCAGTAAATGGCAGTTATTATGTTCTTATATGTTCTTAAGTAAAAATAAAACACACACAACTTGCTTTTTTCTGTTTTCTGGATCTTCTATAAAAATGCGGGATTTCCCGCAAAATTCTTGAATCAACAAAATTAGTTACCAATAGTTTTGGTCAAAGAAGTATTTTAAGTCAGATTTCCATGTGCATTTTCAAGTTTTGTGCTAGGACATAGTTGTGTCAACACTCAAAATCACCTTGCCTAAGTTTTAAGCACCCAGCTCCTAAAATAACATTTACAAGTCTAAGTTAGAAACTTAAGTACCACATACAGTGTATGGAGAATCACAACAGACAAGTGAATGAAGGAGGTGGGATAGGGACAGTATACCTAAACCGGCCAACAGATAATCTTAAAGAAAGAAGTGTGTCTAAAGTCCCATCTCTCTCTGAGACTTGGCTTCTCCCTGCAGCTCTTAATTAAGTTCCTGTCTGAGACTCGAATTCACAACCTAAAACCTCCTCCTAGACTTAAGCACCTAAGTCATTATTTTGAGCATGGACAACTGGCTCACTCAAAACATGATATATCCACTTAATATAGAATAATCTAATAGACCATTGCACAGGAAGCAAGTGGCCTGGGTCCAAACCCACCTTGGTCTGATTGGCTTCCGACTCACATCTTCCCTAATTTTAAATACAAGATTCAGTCACTGTGAAAAGGAAGCAAGAGGGAGCATAACTCTGGAGCCCAGGGTTGAAGGCACCTCTATAAGAAAGGAAGTCTTAGGTTCCAATCCCTGCTCACAAGCCCAAATGAATGAGCAGTATAGGCATTTTGTATATATGCATGCTGCTGTGAAAAGGCAGTACTGAATATTGGTAACGTATGGACTATACTGTGAAATTTAGGCACTTTTACTTGGCTGGGTTAATATCTATACACATAGGCAGATCTGGGACTTTGAAAAGGAAGATGCAGGAGCAGTGACTGGAGCACAGGGGTGGCTGAACCCACCTGCTTCCAGCCTCTTCTCCATCAGAGCATGAAAAACACACCAGGGAGGCAGCAGCAAGAGACTTTAAGTCCCCAGATCACGTAAGAATCTCTACCTTGCTCTCAGCACCCCATTGCTTTCCCTCCATGCTGAGCATTGTCTCCCTTCCCCTTCCCTCCCCCACCCCCCTTGCCAGTGCTGATGTCCTTAGCTGGAGTGAAAGGAGCTCCAGAGTTGCTCCTGCTCCTCTCCAGCCAGGGCCACAGGAAGTAGCTATGCAGGGAGTCAGATCAGCTGGGGACAGTGGCGGCAGCAGATGGATTCCCCTTTCCTGTGCCTGCCCTCTGGCAGGCAGGGAACACTTGGGGGGAAATGGCAGGAGGGGGAATCAACACACCACTACTGCTGCCACTGCCCCCCAGCTAGGTCCAGCTTCCCCATGCAGCTGCTCTCTGCAGTCCTGGCAGAAGCAGGGCAGAAGTAGCTGAGCAACACTGTGGAAAGAGGGTGGGGAGGTGGGGAGGGGGTGTGACTGCCACGTTGGAGCTACCTCTGCCTATAACCAAGTGAACATGCTGCAAGTGTCATAAATCTGTCCTGAAGAAATGAATTGAGATTGGATGAAGACACTTTCTTTTCTTGTGGATAAGGATATTCAAGGAAAAGGGTTTCTTCTAGTATCTGATAATATTTCAGCTGTGGTTCTCAAGTCAATGAGAGCACTTCTGTTTGCAATAAGCTCTCATGGAAAGGATTTTGGAAGCATGACAGAGGAGGGTGGCTGGTAGGGAAAGTGGAGGGGGGGGCGTAAAATTAGGCAGGGCAGGCTTGGTAAATAAACTCTAGCACTCATCTGTCCGCTCTTACAGCAGTCCTCAAGAATGAACTGAAGCATTTCCAAAGGTCATGCTCTTTTACCTACCATCATTGTACTCCTAACAGTCCTACCCAATTTATTGGCATATTGGGGGAGCATAGCATGTTGAAGAAGAACAAAACTATCTATTCAAGTTCTACCTAGGTTCCTCCTTTACTTGATAAGAAGACATCCCTTGCCTTTTTTTGGAACTGATGGTGCTATGAGTTTTGGTATGGGACTGGGATTCTCAAAGTCTGTTAAAGAGTACAGGCTGTTACCTGTTTCCTCACTGAATAATCCTATGCCTTCAAAGAACAAATATTAAATTCTGGCCTGTACTTCCCTGCCTGGCAACTTAAGCTATGACACTACATGAATGTCACCACCATGACCTCATATCTGGCTGCGATGTGAGAAGTATCTGCAGAGGCATCTTAGCCACCAACAGATTTTTTTAGATGTTTTCTTTTAGTTCTTCCATGTTTCCTAGAAGGAGCTTTCATACAAAGGACATAATTGTCACTCAGATCAAAACATCGTATTTGGCCAGAAGGACCAGGCGGTTTGCCATCTGTAATTATAATAGGCTTTATCTATGAAAAGTTGAGTTTCTGAATTCTTGTTCTTTTGTTTAACTTTGATTTCTCTTGAAGTTCTGAGGCAACTAAGGAGCCCACACTGGGATGGTCAAAGAAATACTCACACTGTTTTTGAGATATTTGCTACTGAAGTTCCCCAATGCTTTCAGCAAGGTTGGTGGACCAATTAAGTACCTACCTTCCCTGCCTGTTTTGTAATAATATCATGGCAGGTCACATAGCTTTAATGGGGTGTCTTAGTCATGTTGCATCAGCACAAAGACTTTTAGCAGTATAGAAATATTGTAAAGAAAAATCATACCCCTAAAGACAGAAGACAGTTTCTAGTGACAAGCTGGTCTTAGGTGAATAGAGTTATAGAAGTGTAATGATCCTAACAACAGCATAGTTTCTCCTGAATTTACTGGAATAAGTTACTCTAGTATAAATAAATTAGTATACTAGTACAACTAAACCACACTAACAAGGCTATACTCTTTCATAAATGCACCAGCGGATGAACCTGTTCTTCACCCTGGTCGTTATTTTTGCAATTGCAGTGATTGTTCATTTTCAAGACCTTAGTACAACATATTTAGGTCAAAATATTGTTTATTTTTAAAGAACATAGTACAGCATATTTAACATTTAATATTAACGTGGAGCAGCATTTCAAATGACATCCAAATGAATGATCTTTATTGTAGAAAAGATTTAGGAAACAATGTTCGCAGTGTTTCCTGTTGGCACCAGTATATACAATCCTCTTCAACTACCAACTCTGGAGCAAGCCACATATAACTGTCTATGTGAAAAGCATTATTCCCTTAAATAGTCACTGGAAGCCTCAAAAAAGGTCAAGTGAAAAGTAACCTGCCTATAATTTTCTTGGGATAGTATTCAGCAGTTTGGGATGGTTTAGAGTAGATAGGACAGTTATTCACAAATTATAAGCAAACATACATACATACAGACATATACTTCATTTTATATATATATATATATAT
>NW_017729032.1:94227708-94228773 GCF_001723915.1 Gavialis gangeticus
TGATATGTGTGTCTAGACGTACACAATCAGTAAAAACTCATATGTGTAGATAAGGCCGATATATGACAGCTCCGCCCAATAACACTTATGATAAAAAAAAAAAACTACTATCCATACAAAATAATAACTTTTGAGTTTTCTTGCTGAAATGACAAATTGTGCATCCATTCCTCCCAACAAAATTTGTTTCATTTCCTATTTAGCACTTGTAATAAGAGCTAGGGAAACAGAAGTCTAGATTAACAAAGCTTGAGAAAAAAAAAGAATACTTTGAACTAAAAAAGTGAATCTAGGAATGTTAAAAATAAATGTTACAATTCCAAGTTCAGTTTTTTAACAATGGAAACTAAAAGAGGCTAGGAAATGTTTCTCATCTCACAGGAGAACTCCCTACCCACCATACTAAGGAACATTCTCATACTCTCTGGCCCAATGAATGTTTAAATACTTTAATGAAAGGTAGAACAGCCTCAGTTAAGGGAATACCACTGTAGAAAACTAACCTGATTCTTGGGTTTCTTTTCTGGTAGTTAGAGATGCAGTTTTGAATCCTCTCAAGGTGAGATAGAAATTAAAACCAAGTTTCCCAATATCTTCAGACCCCAACCCTAGCCCTTCACTGCTCTGCCATTTATTACAAAAAATTCAAAGAAAAAATCTTTTGGAAGTGCTGAAACAATTATTTGCAAAAATGATGAAACAAATTCAGTAAGACTAACCTCACCTTGTCGTGCATCTACAGATGCATCACAAGCAGGTCCAGGGAGGTGATCCTTCGCCTCTGTGGGGCATTGGTCAGGCCACAGTTGGAGTACTGTGTCCAGTTCTGGGCACCGCACTTCAAGAGGGATGTGGACAACATGGAGAGGGTCCAGAGGAGGGCCACTCGCATGGCCAGGGGGCAGTGGGGCAGTCCCTACAAAGAGAGGCTCAAGGGCCTAATTCTGTTCAGCCTCCACAAGAGAAGGCTGAGAGGGCATCTGATGGCCGTTTACAAACTCACTAGGGGGGGGACCAGCGGGAACTGGGGGAGGCTCTGTTCCCCAGGTCACCACCCAGGTTTAT
>NW_017729032.1:94233773-94250594 GCF_001723915.1 Gavialis gangeticus
TCCTTCGCCTCTGTGGGGCATTGGTCAGGCCACAGTTGGAGTACTGTGTCCAGTTCTGGGCACCGCACTTCAAGAGGGATGTGGACAACATGGAGAGGGTCCAGAGGAGGGCCACTCGCATGGCCAGGGGGCAGTGGGGCAGTCCCTACAAAGAGAGGCTCAAGGGCCTAATTCTGTTCAGCCTCCACAAGAGAAGGCTGAGAGGGCATCTGATGGCCGTTTACAAACTCACTAGGGGGGGGACCAGCGGGAACTGGGGGAGGCTCTGTTCCCCAGGTCACCACCCAGGTTTATTAGGAAAAATGGCCACAAATTGTTAGAGAGAAGGTTCAGGCTGGACATCAGGAGACATTACTTTACAATTAGGGCTGCCAGGCTCTGGAATGGGCTCCCAAGTGAGGTGGTACTCTCTCCTACCTTGGGGGTCTTCAAGAGGAGGCTGGTGAGATATTTGGCTGGGGTGATATGACCCTGGCACCCGTTCCTGCCCAGGGCAGGGGGTCAGACCTGATGATCTGTTTAGGACCCTTCTGACTCTAAGTACACAATATTACTAAGATACTATGAAATTATTTCACATTTCCAAAATATTTTGACATTTCCAAATTCTGTCATTTTCATTTCAGACAAATCTAACTTGGCAAATTCAACCAAATAGTCTTGGCTGCTCCCAAACTGCATGGTTCTTGAGTAAATGATTCACACCCCTTGCCTCCTGCAAAATTGCTCTAATTTCTACAGAATCTTGATACTTAAGGTTTCATCCAGTATACACACAGAAAACTGTACAGTACATCGATTTAAATGAAAATGATGCTTCTGTGTATTGATGTCACTTTTTGAAACTGGAACTTCTGGCTAAAACACATGCATACTTATAGGTGCCAGAGATATGGGTATGAGAGTGGCCTACATCCTATGGAGCTAAAAGCCCCATAAGCAGGGATCCTGGTTTTCTCTGTTTAAAAATCCTTAATTATCCAATTAAACCCCCAAAATCTGCATTTTTCTGTGATTAAAATGAATATATCTATCTATATCTATATCTAACTAAATACCTATATATTTTGACATTTGACTTAGGTTTATCATAGAAAATCAGAACTCCCCTTGCTCCCTTCATTCACCAAGATGTAGGTCCATCTGCAGCCATCCCCTCCACTGCTTTGTGGCACTGAGCAGCCCTGTTATGCCAAAGCCCTTTCCCTGCCCATGCTGTTGCCCCCCACTCTCAATCCACAGATGACTGGCCCTCCTGGTGCCTCTATCTCCCAACCAGCAGCCCCCCAGCCCTATTGGTGCCCACTTCCCCCGGCCAATGCCCCAGCCCCCCAGGGTATGAGGAAGGGGGGGCATGGGGAAGGGGGGTGCAAGCACAAGTGATGCATCAGGGAGTCATATGCCCATTTCTGTGCCTACAGTGGGGCACATGGCAGGAGCTGCTTCTGCTGCCCAGCAGGTGGGACCCAACACAGGAGTGAGTGCTGTGCCACCATGGCCACCAAGGTGAAGTGCCCCCTGCCCTTCTGGCAGCAGAAGGGGCACACACCTTCACACCACCACTGTGCCTCACCTTGGTGGCCATGGTGGTGTGGTGCTTCCTCCTGTACTTGGTCTCACCCACTGGGCCATGGAGGTAGCTTCTGCCCAGTGCAGATCCAGCAAGGTTGCAGCCCCATGCCCAACTGTGGGGGAAAAAATTTGAAAGGACACATGTCCTGCCCCCCTGCCACTTCACCTGTGCCCCCCGATGTACTGCCCATGCCTCCCAATGTGTCACCTATGCCCCCCCCACCCCTTCCCACATCACCTATGCCCCCCACTCCCTGATGCATCACCTATGCCCCCCCATCCACATAGATTTGCCTGGAGGGAGCTGCAGAAGCTGCTCTCCATCACACTGCCTGACTACCATGTTCATGTGTGTGCCTGATATGCATGTGGCACCCCCTGCATCCCACTCCCCACAGTCCCAAGCAGCCCCTTGCAGGCTGGAACTCTGCCAGCCTACAAGGGGAAACCCTGGGAAAATCCTTAAAGGAAAACCTTCATTTTGCCATGTTTTTCCACAGCAAATAGAAAACCCAGATCCTTGCCCATGAGAGCACCTGGCAACTCTACCACAATGCTGTCCCAGCAACAGTTGGCATAATAGCCATCTACCATACTGTCCCAGGCTGCAACAGCCTGTTGCATCCAGACTCTGTGGTAATGGATGAGGACAATAAAAAAGTCCTGATGATCAACGTGACCATCTCATCTGAGAACTGGTGGCAGGCTTTCATCAATGCCCAGGAGCAAAACCCTGACCAAATACAGGCCACTGGCTGATACCCTGAGGGAAAAGGGTTAGGATGTGACAGTACAGGCACTGATTATAGGAGCACTTGATACATAGGACACAAGCAACAAAAACATCATACTTCAGAGTACCTAACACTATGTAAAACTGATGAGGTACCTCATGGCATCCGATACCATCCAATGATCAAGAAACACTTATGCTGAACACAAAGGCCAGCGCCAATATCGAAACAGCTGGGTGAGATCCAGCCAGAAGCAAGACAGAGGGGACAGACTGAAAACTCCCCTCACATACCACCAAACAAGAAAGACTTTTAGTGCCTTTAACTTTCCCTGCGCCAACAATTCTATACCACATACACATTGTTTAAGAATGTCTTGCCCCTCATAATTTTGTATGGATCCTATTACCATACACAGGGTCTTGTTCTCTTTTCTGCATAGCATTGCATTGAAATGCTTTCTCTCCCTTTATCCCAAGCTAATGTGGGCTTCATGACTAACTGCATGTTCTAGATTGCACCAACATATACCAAACATGTTCCATGTATCTACCATGCCCTGATTTCTACACTTGCTTCAGTCTATGCAAATCCATGTAAATAACTGATTTTTTAACATATACTAATAGAAAGTTTAAAATCTGAAAATGTTACCAATTTTCTTTAAAGTTATGATTGCTTTTACTGTGAAGCAGTTTTCTCTACATTTTTAAAATATGGTTCCTGAACTTCTAGGACCTCTCCTTCAGGGAGTATCATGATGCCTTTGTTGTTGCTACTATTTCTACTTCAGTTCTGTAGTGGAACTAGTTCCACTTTCATCTTCATTTCATGGGGATGAGGTAAAAAGTTCAATGGTGCCAGTTCCTTCCTCTCAAGCTCCATTTACATTTGGCTGCAGCTAAACTAAGAACATTAATGTAACTCCTACTTCAACTTCTACAGTCAAGGCCCCTGAGTTAGGATGGGAAGAGAAACAGCAGCAGTTTCCTCTTGAAGCCCAGCTCTCACGATCTTGCTACAACAGCACTTCAGAGAGAAGCTGTCCCTTCTCCTTTCGGTTCAGATTATGCGCTCAGCAACTATGTGCGGCAGCAGGACTGAGTAAAGTTTTCCTAAAGAGTACAGAAAGCTGACCTAGGAGCTAAATTAAGTTATGCTCTTGGTTTGTTTATTTTCTCTTGTAAATTAAATAGACAGCAAACATCTCAACATCTAGGTGCCCTTAGCAATTTTTAAATGCCAATTATACAACGCAGTAATAAATCTGGCAAGTAATCACCCCCGTATTTAAAAAAAAAACCCAGTAAGCAATTACCAAAGAAAACTTAAAGGAGCTCACCTTTCTCAGATACTAGTGTCATACATAAAGCTCCAATGCAAAAGCCAAGGAATAAACAATTTTGCAACAATGCCAAAGACAAAAGATACAGCTAAGATAAATTAAAGTGGAATTAAAATGTTGAGAAAGGCATGTAACCACCCATCTTTTTTCAAAACAAAAAGATTCCAGTATTGTACCATAAGAAAAAAATAGGATAGTGTTGCTTTAAATGGAATTTATACTCATCCCTTTTCTAATTATTCATGTAAATTAAATTCTACAACTGAAGAAAAATTCATAAAAGTCGTACTTATTCATCTTGGAGGGAGACCTGGCATATGAATAGTGCCCATAACCTCAGAAGGTGAAATGTAGAAAATATCACAGGCAACTCCCACATCAAATTTACTGAACCAAAAAAGGGAGATTCCTGATGTGAAGGAGACTTCAAGGAGATCCTCCCTAATCACTTCTTAATAGACTCACATTTCCAACACAGGAAACAAATCAAGAATTCTGAAGATGTGAAATTGTTAACCACTTACATTTACTCTCAGATCCAATAAAAGGTAAAAGTGCAGATAATGAACAATGTGTTCATATTTAAATAATAAGACTTATAGGAAGGAATATTCATATAGATGAGTCCATAAAATTCTATAATGTTTTGATGTGCACAAAAGCCCTGAAAAATTCACTCTACCTACACAATTCTCTTTAACTGCCTCCAATACAATGAAAAAATATTCTCATCATCTCCAATAATAAATACTTTTAGTACGTTTTCTTTACTCGTGCCTCTGTCTGGTAAAATTCTGGTGATAATTAGATATGTATTTTGCACCATTTGTTATACCATCTCATAGCATGGGTAAAAGGAGAAAATATATTATATGAACATCAGACTGAATTTAAGGATGGATATTCCACTATTGATAACATATTTATCCTTCAGTTTTTGAGACATACTTATATGCAAATGTATAAATCAGCATTATGTATGTTGCATTTGTTGATCTGTCAAGAGCTTTTGACAGTACAGATAGAAGTAAACTTTGGGAGAAATTGTTAAATTATGGGATTGACCCTTCGCTTTTGCATCTGCTGATAGAATATCATAAAGATACATGGGCCCAAGTTAGGTGAGGCCTGAGGGGTGAACTTACTCAGACATTTCCAAAATAAGAAGGGGTTAGACAAGGATGTATTTTGGCTCCTCTTCCTCACACCCTGGGGGGCTGGGGCCTTACCCTTTATAAGAATGACATTATTGGAAACATGCAGGACACTCATTTTCGTCCCCCAATATTATTAGCAACCCTGATCTCTATTTTAATGTATGCAGATGACACTGTCATACTGTCAAGAACCCCCATCAGATTACAGAGAGCAATTACAATTTTTGAACATCTATGTGGACAAAATAACTTAAATATAAATTATGATAAATCCAAAATAATGTTTTGAGGAAACCATTTGATAAAATACCCATAGAATATAGGGGGAATCAAACTAGAAGTTGTTAAAACCTACAGGTGCTTGGGTGTGATGTTTACAGCTTTTCCATCATGGAAACACCACATTCAGTCATTTAAAACTAAGGCAGCCCAACTGGCAGTGCCTATACAGGCAACCCCGCTTAACACGGTTTCACTTAACACAGTTTCATTATAGTGCTAATTTAAAATACCTACCTGGTTTCCCTTATCGCTGAGCATGTTTTGTTATAGTGCTCAGTGCAGGGGTGTGGAGAAGCAGTGGCGGCAGTGGCAGCAGTGGTGGTGAGGGCAGCCAGCGGGAGCCCAGGGCAAGGTGGCAGGAGCACAGGGTCCGCTCTGACACTTGGTGCTGGAGTGGTCAGCAGGCGGGAAGGAGCAGCGGTGGCAGCGAGAAGGGGCGGGTGGGCGGCAGGTATGCAGGGCCCGGGCCGGCAGGGCAGCAGGAGTGCGGGGCCCAAGGCCAGTGCAAGCCAAGCCTACAGAGCTCCCGCATTCCTGCCCCCTGCAGTAATCTGGCTGTGGCAGCTCATCCCAGTGCCAGGTGCCCTGGAGGAAGTCCCCACTGGGCAAAGCAGGGCACAGGCAAGTGGGTGGCCCCACTGCTTACCCCGTCCCTGCACTGGTGGCTGGAGGGTGCAGGCTGGCAGCAGGAAAACAATGAGGCCAGGAGGAGCTGATGCCTTCCCTGACAGAGCCCACGTGGTGCCTTGCTGAGAGCAGCCTGGCAAGGGCCAGCAGGAATGCAGGGCCCAGGATGGGGCTGCAGGAGCAAGGGGTCTGGACTGGCAGGTGGTGTGAAACCAATTATCTTTATTTACATTAAATCCAGTGGGGAAATGGGTTTCGCTTAATGCTGTTTTGCTTAGCACTCAGTTTTTCCAGAACCAATTAAGAGTGCTAAGTGGGGGTTGTCTGTAAAGAAATTTTATGAGACCACAGCAGGACGATCAGTCGAAACTCCTGTATTAGCATATAAAGATAGCATCTCTCCACAAAAGGTAAGAGTCTCTTTTCTTACAGGTTGGCTGACCTCCTATGTCAGGCTTTAAACTAAGTATGATGGGAGACAAGGAGGCAGGAGATGGAGAGAGTTTAGAATCTACAAACTATGAGACATGCAGCAGTACACTCCATGTAAGTACCAAGGGGTTCTTTGGGCACCAAAGGCACCATTCAGAGGGCTCAAGTGCCTCTATATTAATGCTAGGAGCATGGGGAACAAACAGAAAGAACTCGCACTCTGCTTGCAGACAATAGTTTTGACTTAGTGGTGCTAATGGACTAGGCAGTACACATTGAGGGCTACAGGTTGTACAGAAGGGACAGAGTAGGGAGGAAAGACGGCGGGGATGCTCTCTATGTAAAGGAGCATTATACATCTACCCTAATTAAAATGGGATCAGAGGAGGAGAAAGTTGAGGTATTATGGGTTAGGATACATGGAGGTCGAGGGGAAAGGGACTTGGTGGTGAGTGTCTCCTACAGACTGCCACACCAAGAGGAAAAGCTAGATTTGGAATTCTTAAGGCAGCTCTCAGAGGCCGTACAGTCTAGGGACGTGGTTGTCATGGGGGACATAAATTATACTGACATCTGCTGGAAGGAGCAGTCAGCCAAATCCAACCATTCATGAAGGTTCTTGACCTGCGTGCAGGACCTTCATTTAATGCAGGAGGTATACAGTCCCACAAGGGGGAATGCTTTAATGGACTTGGTGTTGGCTATGGGGGAGGACCTGATAGGGGAGCTGCAGATTCATGGTTACCTTGGAGATATTTACCACCAGTCAATCAAATTCACCATATGGCATAAGGTGGGTAAAACAACTAGTAGGGTGGAAGTGCTTGACTTTAGGAAGGTGTAACAGGGAACCCTAGCCCTGTTACTAGGAGGCAGGGCTGCCCCTTTAAGACCAGAATCTATAGGAACATCAAGTACCAGGACAGTAGGACTTAAAAGCCCAACCAGCCCAGCCAGTCAGCTGACAGAAAGAGGATAGGGCTCTGGGCACATATAACCCCCAGGGCTGAAGTTGGCAGGAGGAGGCCTCTGACACACTGCCAGGGGAAGAGAGGTCCAGCATGGCAGAACTACCCAGGAACACTGTGACTGTTGTTATGGCTAATGAGGCTCCAGGAGTCTACAAGGTACCCAGAGCCTGGAGACACTCAATGCTAGAGGAGCGGTTCAGGGGTTTTAAGGAGCCAGAGTGTAACTTGTAGGACTGGTATTATGTTATAGCTCAGGGGCTCATATTTATGTTGTTGTTTTACCCAGAGGACTGGGATGAGGCTATTGGGGAGGAGGAGTCCTCATTGGGACACACTACTGTGCAGAGCCACAGTGCCAGCGGGCACAGCAACAGGGGGTGACAGGGGGTGAGCAGACCCCAGTGCCAGGGGGTGCAGCGACAGGGGGTGAGCAGACACGAGTGCCAAGGGGCACAGCGACAGGAGTGGAGCAGACCCCAGCGCCAGGGGGCACAGTGCCAAGGGGCATGGTGGCAGGGAGTGAGCAGACCCAGTGCCATAGGGCGCAGCTCAACATCTATATACCATCTATGAGGCGTGGGCCACTACATGTTGGCATAGTTAATGGGCAGCCTCCCACCTGAGTAACATCATAATTATTGTTCCATCAAGGCATGGCAGGTAAGAAAGGTGGGTGGGTAGCCCAGACAGAGAGAGTCAGGCCTACATTAGACAGGCCCAGGGATGGACCCCTGTCACAAAAGGCTAACTTTGGTGTGCTTAGCAATCTAGTCAATGATGCACTGCAGGATAAGAGTATTGGTGAGATGGGAGTCTGGCAAGGGTAGTCATTTCTAAAGGAAGCAATCCTTCAGAAGTGGAGGGAAACTATCCCAGTATGAGGGGAAAGTGGGGAAAGGAGCCAAAAAACTTCCTTGGCTAAACAGGGAAATCCAGGGGAGCCTAAGGGCAAAAAAGAAGATATATAGGCGGTGGAAGCAGGGGGAGTGTACCAAGGAGGAGTATACCTACTTGGCCTGCACTTGCAGGGAGGCAGTTAGAAAAGGCAAAGCAACTACAGAGCTGAGGCTGGCAACACAAATTAAAGATAACAAAAAGTCTTTTTCTTAGGCATGTAGGAAGTAAAATGAAGGCACAGGGCAGCATAGGACCCCTACTGAACAAGAAGGAAGAATTAGTGACAGACAGTGGGGGACAAGGCTGAGCTATTCAATGAGTTTTTTGCCTCAGTGTTCCTGAACAGGGATCAAGATAAGTCTCCTAATGGGTTCTTAGATGGGCATCAGAGGGACACCAGCCCATGAACTGTCAATGCTGACTTAGTGCAGAGTCACTTGGATGAACTGGATGTGTTCAAGTCAGCAGGCCTGGATGAGCTGCATCCCAAGGTACTGAAGGAATTGGCCAGTGTCATAGCAGAACCACTGGCACGGCTCTTTGAACACTCATGGTGCTCGGGTCAAGTTCCAGAGAACTGGAAAAGGGCCAATGTGGTCCCTATTTTCAAGTAGGGGAGGAAGGAGGATCCGAGTAATTATAAGCCAGTCAGTCTTACCTCCATCCTTGGAAAAGTCTTTGAAAAGATTATGAAGAACCATATTTGTGGGAGTCCAGAGGGAAAAATAATGCACCAGGGAAACCAGCATGGGTTCTTAGCAAGTAGATCATGCATGACCAATCTGGTTTTGTTTTATAACAGCATCACAAAATGCTTAGATGCAGAAGTAGAGGGGGATGTCATTTTCTTGAATTTTAGGAAGGCCTTCAATACGGTATCTCATCCTATTCTCATAAATAAATTAAAAGTCTGTGACATAGATGTTTACATGGTCCAGTGGGTGGCAAATTTGCTTAGTGGTCGCACCCAGACAGTGGTAGTAGATGGGTCAGTATCGACCTGGAAGGATGTGGGTAGTCGGGTCCCACAGGGTTTGGTCCTTGAACCTGTACTCCTCAATATCTTCATCAGTGACTTGGATGTGGGTGTGAAGTGTACTCTGTCCAAATTTGCAGACAATACTAAATTATGGGGTGAAGTGCACACTCTGGAGGGTAGGGAACAATTACAGGCAGACCTGGACAGGTTGAAAAAGTGGGCAGTACATAATAGGATGCAGTACAATAAGGACAAGTGCAGAGCACTGTACCTAGGGTGCAAAAATATCCAGCACACCTACTGGCTGGGAAGTGACCCTCTCAGCAGCACAGAAGTGGAAAGGGATCTCAGAGTCATAGTGGACTCGAAGGTGAACATGAGTCATCAGTGTGACGAAATCATCAGCAAAGCTAACCACACTTTATCATGCATCTGCAGATGCATGACAAATAGAACCAAGGAGGTGATACTTCCCTTTTATGTGGCATTAGTCAAACTGCAGTTGGAGTACTGCATCCAGTTTTGGGTGTCATACTTCAAGAAGGATGTTGATAGACTCGAGAGAGTCCAGAGGAGGGCCATTCGTATGGTTAAGGGCTTACAGGACAGGCCCTATGAGGAGAGACTGAGGGACCTGGACCTCTTTAGCCTCCACAAAAGAAGGCTGAGAGGTGATCTTGTGGCCACCTACAAATTCGTTACAGGGTGCAGCAAGGGATCGGAGATGCTCTGTTTACCAGGGCGCCTCTTGTCGTAACAAGAAACAACGGTCACAAACTGACAGAGAGCAGATTTAGGCTGGACATCAGGAAGAACTTCTTCATGGTAAGGGTTGCCAGCATCTAGAATGGGCTTCCAAGGGAGGTGGTGCTCTCCCCTACCTTGAGGGTCTTTAAGAGAAGGCTGGATAGGCATCTAGATGGGGTCATCTGACCCCAGCACTCTTTCCTGCCTAGGCACGAGGTTGGACTTGATGATCTGTTGAGGTCTCTACCAATCCTAGCATTTATGAATCTATGAAAGCCAAAGATGCAACTCAGATCTTGTATGGTGCTTAAGTATGGGGCTATGCTGCCAGTAATGATATAGATATACACCAAAGTAAGTTTTCCCAGGGCTCTTCTGGGTCTTCCTCCTTCAACTCCCTCATCTTTCTTGAGATTAGAGACAGGATTAGATTCCATTTTAACTAATATTATTATTAGAATGGCAGGATTCTGGTTTAAAATCCTGCCTTTTCTACCATCTTGCTTGCTCAAATTGTGCTCTGGAGAAGCCATCAATAATCCCCCTTCTCTTCAATCTCCCTGGCTAGCTTTTCTTTCTCACACGTTTGCATTTTCTGGGATGGGAAATTATGTCAAAGACAATGAAAGACTCTTCTCCCCCATAGAAAAGGTCTGGATTTTCCAGAGGGTTTGAGATGTTGCCAGGCAGAAAGATTTTTCAGTGGCCAGGGCTACTTGCATCAGCCCTCTATATATTCTTTGGAAATTAGATTGTGGGGGAGAAAAATATTTATAGCTGGATCTCAACAACAATTGGTGAACCTCTTTGACTCAGGACTGAACAGGTGCCCATAGATGTTTTGGCTAGACATAGATTTTCCATTCTAAGAGCTAAAAGATGTTGCACAGCCAGTCCAGGAGTTTTGAAAGATACTATTCACAATATTTTAGAATGTCCTCTATATAAAAACATAATGAGAAAGTATTTATTGCCGTTCTTGCAAACATTGACATACTTCTCAAAAAGAGGGAAGTTAACATGGCTCTTCCAGCAAACAGACACATATTTAGTAAATCGTTTTGCAATTTTTGCTTACAAGGCTGAAGCAATCAGAACGAAGCATCCTTTACTGTTGATATGACCAATAAACTTTACCACTATATTTGTTTTTTACTGTCTTAATTGTGGACCTATGCACATTTTTATAGACTCATGATCTGATTTATCACCATATTTGTACCTGATTATGTCAATTCTAGGAGTAAAAATAATTCTTTTATAATGGTTGGCCTTATTTTATTTTAGTTTAAATTTATATTATGGTTGTATGTCTGTTATTTTGTTTTTGGGAGCATGGCTTTCAGCCAGAATCCTTAATAAACTGAAACTGAATTGATATGTACTTCTGAACAGTTTTTTTAATAAAGGAAAGGGGGATTTCTTAAAGGTAGCAGAAGAGTGAGTCTGAAAAAAGAAACAGATCAAGAGAAGAAAGTTTCAATTAATGAATCTTCCATTAACATACTGTACATGATGTGCACTAGCTGGAATGACAGGGATTCTTTACAAGCTGAAGTTGCAGATTCTTTGAGATTTTCTCTGGTAATAAAGAAATGGAGCTGAGAAAAAAGGCAAAAGAAAGAAAGCAGAAGGCTACCAGATAATCTATATGTACCAGGAAATGGTGGCATGATAAAAAGGTCCAAAAGAATGAATGAGAATTCTGTAGATCTTCATCTGGTATACATTTTATCTCATGCCAAAGCACACACTGTCTCCTATTGGTGTGACCTCTTTTCCAAAAGTTTCTCTGCAACAGTAATAACAAGGAAACAACAAACTAGGCTCCTGTCTACATGCAAAGGTTGTATTGATAAAGTTCTATCACTTTTCCAGACTTTGTCTCTAATAGAGTTTTCCAGTGGAGGTATGTTATACCACCAAAGCTTCCAGTGTAAATAAAGTTTACACCAGAAAAATCAGTGCTTTCCCAGTATAACTTATACCAGCTCTGCAGATAAAAGCTGTCATCAAATGCACTTTATGCTGATATCATTGTAATTACAAAGCTTTTCCCACTATTGAAACCTAAAATATAAAAACACAGTTTAACCAACATTATAGAACTACTACAGTAAAGGGAGAAGACTATGTTAACATGCAAGTGCTTTCTACTGGAATAACAGTGCTTCTTTACAAGTGCTCCAGGGGTGGGGTGGGGGGCACTTTAACTAGAATGGCTTTTGGGAACTGCTAATTAAAGCACCCACAATGTTTCATGTATTCAACATCCCGCATTTCAAAATGGCAGCAGGGGCACTTTAACTAAAGTTTATTCAACAAGCATTAGTTAAAGCACCCCCGGTGCTATTTTGAAGCATGAGGATGCTGAATACATGAGACACCAAGGCTGCTGAAGAGTACTAACTGGCACTCCGTAGCAGACTCAGTCAATACAGTCTGCTCCAACATGATGTAATTAGAGTGTGTCAGAGCAGACATCCCACATGTCTACAGACACACACACACTATACGAGTAGTTATACCAATATAACTCAGTAAAAACATTACACCCTTAACCAACACAGTTATAGAGGTATACATTCTGTGTGCAGACTAGGCTTAACAATGTGATCCGCATCAGGATATCTTCATATGAACTTGCTCAGAAATACGTTTAGGAAGCCACTGACTGGGCCAGGTAACTACATTCTATCCAGTGACTGTGGTAATGGTAGCTTGTTTCCCCAAAAGAGCTGATACAGGCTTTTCATTTCAGCCCCATCTTCCCTGTCTTCAGTCTAATGGCAAAATCTCCTAGGATGCCAACAGCTAAGCCAAGAGACAGTTTGGGGGTCTAAAACAATCTTATATAGCAAAGTTGCCAAGGGATTTTCACCTTCCATTCAGTACCTAGGAGGCTCTATTGGAGTGGAGGGGGGAGTTCAATTATAGTTCTCTCTACTTTGGCTGATTACAGGATGATTGGTAGTTTAGAAAGGCCAGTGAACTGCTTGGCATTCATGCAAAGCATTCACATATAATGGTAAAGAGTTATATTTTTACATTTTGCACGGTTTGTGGACCACCCCCCACCACCACCCTTCCCCCCACTTCACCTAAATATCCAGTGCGAAAAGTGTCAGGACTCTGACATTCAGTCACATCCCTTACCTGGCAGTAGAACGGATATGGCTCTTAACACTAATTCAGGTTTATGCTACACTGAAAGGTGCTGGGGCCAATTGTAATCCTTACTGGAAAAATCTTACAAAAAAAGAGTGCTTGCAAGAGGTCGTAAATTATGCAGCTCCTGCATCTGACTCCAAATACATCTATATCAAAGACAGGTTTCAACTATACCCAAAACTATATCTTAATGTAGGTTTTGTTTCCTTGGTTTTTGAAAACTGTTCTGCAACACTGTGGGTGCATCTCCACAAGATGCTTATCGCTGAGTTCCCGATTAACAGGGTTCCTGGTTTTCTCTGTTAAAAAAGAAATCCCCAATTTTTGGATTAAAAAATGTAACCCAAAATCCACATTTTTCCATGATTAAAATGAAATGCCACTAATATATAGATAATTAAGGGAGTGTTTTATCAGAGAAAACCAGGATCTCTGTTAATTAGCTCCACAGTAAAGCATCACATGTGAAGAGCTATTAGGCTGGAGTAAACTAATTAACTCCACCATAGATTAGTACTGCCAGATACAAGATATTTACTCTGCTGCAACGCACATGTAGATGTTGATAGGGCTGGCTGGGACATGAGGGTGCTTCAGTGTGGGGGCTGCTTGCCAGCTAGCCCCACATTGAAGCAGTCTTATGCCCCAGCCAGCCCCTCTGCAGCACATCGAGCTGGGTCAGAGCAACCCTGGGCTGGCAGGCTGACTCCCAGGTTCATGAGGCACATGTGTAAAGACTTCACCCAGGAGCAAGCATGTAGGTTGTAGCCATGTTAAACTAAGGACATAGGCAGACAAGGTTCTTTGAGTGAATCTGATATTTTTTATTAGGCCAACTTAAATAGTTGGAAAAAATTTTCTTAGTAAGCTTTCAGGTTTAAAAACACTTTGTCAGGCTGAGGAAGCATCTGCAGTTGGTGTGTGCTCTTCCTGGATGGCATGAATAGTAAAGAAGCCAGAGGCTGGTATGCATGCAAGGAAGGCAGTCAGTGAAGATGTAAATTGAGTCATCAGTGGGTGAGAGAAAGGCAGGGGATGGGCGGGGAGGACGAAAGGGGGATGAATGTAGCAGATAAATAGTGGAGAGGTACTTGTTCACCCAGGAGCAACAAACTGAGACGTGAACTGCACTGGAGTGTATTGCACCACATTAATATTCAAGTGTAGACACGCCCTGTGACTGTAAAACAGATATTGTCTTTGGATCAGCTGTATCAGGCTGACATCCTGGCACAGCTGATCATGCTCCAATTTATTAGTGTCTACAGACATCACGGGGACTGTTGTCTTACAAAGTTAAATTCCTGACACTCCCAGGGCTTCAGGAGCCACATCCTAGGGGACAATGCCCCAAGTGCTGCAGCCTGGCATGGGAATCAGCAGCAAGGTATGTGCCCTCCAGGAATCCACTGAAGAGCATTCCCATAGCATGCATCTGCAAGCAGGGGAACCCACATGCAGGTTCCCCAACTTGAAGACGCACAACCTGAGTTTGGGTGTGGCAGCCTGATATGTGCACCTCAAGGCTCCTCTGCACTGGAATTCCTGTAGCAATCAATAAGTAAATAAGCAGTCTCCCATTTAAGGTGTCACAAACTGACTGTCTTTGGTTGCAGCAACATTTTTGGGCACTTAGAGTACACAAAGAAGCTATGACTTCTGTTTGCTCACAACTTGTGCCACCATAAACATTTTTATGGTGACACGTAGGCAATGTCTATTTGCACCCTATGTGAGTCATTACTAGCTTCAAAGCCTGTCTACATAAAGTTAATAACCCCCACTAGTGTCTGTGTAGTAATACCTCTAAACAGTCAATGCAGTTTTTACCCTACAGATTCAAGCAGAGCTTTCAACTTTGACAAGGAACATTAAAAGGGTTATTATGAAGATATCTAGTTTCCCAATCATTATGATTTATGGGTTCTATAGATTTACCTAAATTATTTTAGGTTCATATTAAATACAGCAAATAACTCCAAAATTAGCACAACAAACTTACCCAGGATAGTATCAGACAACTGTCCTGAGAAGGTCAATGAAATAAATTTGAAGTTTCAGCTGTTTGAATTACATTATTTATTTTTTCCAACAGCAAAAAAACCTGTGTTTTTATTTAAAAATTCTCATTTCTGAATAATAGAATGTACAGCTAACCCCAAAACTTCAAAATTCTCCCTTAATATAGACACATGATTATTTTCTAATACATTGATTTATTTTTGGTGTCGTTAGAAGGGAAATCAAAATTGGCCTTAAAAGTGAAAGCTAGTTACAACCTTAACTATGAAGAGACTAGCTGCTCTCCATAATTAGCCCATCAAACAGGGAATGTGCTTGTCAGCCACTGAATGAATATACAATTATTTAGCAATGTTTAAAGGAATAAACATGATCAAAGAGCATCCAAGAATTAGGAGTATATCATTTTAATCTCTGAAAATTGCTCCACACATCAAATGCATGACACACAGAATAAATAATATTAGAAATTTAATTTATAAAGTTGAAGATCCTTTAGGGATTCTGTTAACATCACACACCATAAAGAAATCAGAATTCCAAAAGAAAATTATAGTCTCAAAATTTGCCAATTTTTATTTTATATAACATTGAAAAGTGCTCAGAAAAAAACTCCCCAAATACATCATTCATAAACTTATAGTTTGAGTCTGTCACTTCACTTGAGACAGGTATTCTTGTTTTAAAGCTTTTTCTTCTATTATCTTGCTTAAAAATAGGACATCTCATTCAATGCCAACACAATGTAATCTAATTTGGTTTCAGTGGCTGCTTTAAACAATTCTATTGATATCAAAATATTCTGCCTACCTTAACTTCTCTGTTAATATAGCAAAAACCTAGTATTTTAAATCCAGTTACCTGGTCATTTCTACCTTTTAACACGCAGGGTTTTTAATTGTGACATTATGGGTAAATACACTTTCTGCAGGAATTTAACATGTGTTAATGTTTTGCCTGAACATTCCTTATTTTAAAGGAACAAAAGCTATAGTAAGAGCATAAGTTAGTCTTCTACAACTTTTGCAAAGTTCCAATAGACTCCTGAACACATTCTACCTCATTACACATGTTTTAAAGTTCCCAAGACTGGATTCTTGTGATACTATGCCAGGCTCTAAAACTGTACAGATGCACACCACTTGGGATAATTCCCTTCATATCAGATTCTTTGATGTTGCATAAAATTGTAGATCTGTTCTGTTGACTCGTCCTGACTGCATGATCTGTGGGTGGCTGGGGAAGAGTGTATTAGCATAGGTGCTCCCCCTGCCTCCCCGCCTCCCCCAGTCTGCTAGTTCTTGGGTTTGAGGATGCAATCCCAGGAAAGCCAGGCTCACAAAACAAACTTTGGCATGAAACTTATGCCTGCTTTTGTTTAGGTTAACACAAAAGAAATACCAGGTAGACAAAACATTGGGGCACTGCTGAATGTTTCTATTTTTGTTAAGATTAGGGTAATAATACACTTCCTTACGGCCTCTTCACATTATCTTTTAGTAGTTCCAGCTTATGTCTTATTTTAGATGGTATGCCTGCCTTAGCAGAAGCTACAGACCTAGCTCACAAACTTGTTTGCAACTGCGGAAGTCAGTGCAGGAAGACGAAGGAAGGACTTCCTGGCACGGCTCTATGAGCGATCGTGGTGCTTGGGCCAGGTGCCAGATGGTTGGAAGGTAGCAAATGTGGTCCCCATCTTCAAGAAGGGGAAGAGGGAGGACCCAGGCAACTATAGGCCCGTCAGTCTTACCTCAATCCTGGGGAAACTCTTTGAGAAGATCATCAAGGAGCACATTTGTGATGGGCCGGCATCAGAAATGATGCTCAGGGGCAATCAGCATGGATTTATTAGGGGGAGATCATGTCAGACCAACCTGATTGCCTT
>NW_017729032.1:94251233-94261620 GCF_001723915.1 Gavialis gangeticus
TAGATTGGACATCCGCAAAAACTACTTCACAGTTAGGGCGGCTAGGAGCTGGAACCAACTTCCAAGGGAAGTGGTGCTGGCCCCTACCCTGGGGGTCTTTAAGAAGAGGCTGGATGCCTACCTGGCTGGACTCATTTGAGTCCCGTTTCTTGTTTTGGGGTTTTGTTCTCCCGCCCTGGCGGGGGGTCGGGCTAGAAGATCTACTAGGTCCCTTCCGACCCTAAATCTATGAAACTATGACTTGGCACAAGATAATTCATGAAACCTCTTCTCAGAATATTCTACACAAGTCTTCATGGACTAAAGTCTGTCCACTGTAATACCGTGCTAAGTGCATGAACCTTCAATAAATGAATGAGTCTCAATGCAGAAAGACTTGTGCTTTAACACTGCATGCGATACAAAAAGCTCCAGCATAGTAACAGCTTGTGGAACTACACCATTGTGCTTCAACCAGATGCTTCTGTCTTAGCCTTAATCTCCCTATCCAAAGTTAATCTGATATCTGCTTATTAAAGGAACCATGAGTTATAATACAATCTACTTTTCATATAACTTACCTTGTAGTAGCGTACAGAGAATCTAGTCAAGGTCAGGATATCACTGTGGTAGGGGCTGCACAAGCACACAAGAATATACAGCCCCTGCTTCGAAGAGTCCCATTCATCTAAAATAAGGGAGGAAAAAAAAAAGAAAAAGTCAAGTAATCAAGGAAGGCAAGAGGCACGCAGTGGGAGCATCTACATGAGACACTACGGCGCAGCAGCAAAGAACTACTGTGGCGTAGCTTGATGCTACCACTCAGTAGCGTTGCCAGACACTAACTGTATGGCAACAATACAGTGCTGTAGTAATGAGCTATGAGGCAGTAGCTCATTGCTACTGTGTAGCATTGGGCAAAAACCATGTGGCGACAGTACGACGCAGTAATGCTGGTTACTGCGCAGTCATTTCGTACTTGAGCAAGCACTAAATACCATGCAGTAATAACAGTGCAGTCTGCTGCACATGTAGATGCAGCCACTGAGGTTCAAACTTTCTCTTTCCTCTTCTAGACATACACCAAGCAAAAAGTTGCAGTATTTACATATACTACATTTGGACGTACTACAAATATGTAGGTGTTTTGGTCAGCATCAAGTAGAACTAGCTGTCAGTTTTCAATACATTCCATATACAGGGATACTGCTAATAGTCATTTCACAAGCATTTCACAAACTTGTATTTTTTTTTAATCTAAAATTCTTCCACTGAAAAAGCATTTGTTCAGTTGCCTTCAAACTTCCAGAAGTATTCTGATTTAGTCTTGAAGTCAGCTTTAAAATGTTAAGCATAAAAAGATGACACACACACACACATGCTTAAAAGGAAGTAACGGGGCTAAAACACAGTCATCTAAAAAAACTGCAGTTGCAGACTGGGTACATATTTTCATGTGCCCTCAAATCTCCCTATCCTGAAGGCAGGCAATAAGCAAACCTTTAATATTGAAAACAATAGCACAGTTTTCCTAAATATGCCACTGTTTACAGAGAACATGTTTTAGAGGTAAATTTCTGGAGTGCTTGAGTGAACCATTTCTCCAGATTTAAGAAAGGAAGCCAAGGATTTAAACAAAAATGTTGATTACTCACAAGCTCAAAGGAGAAATGCAACAAGCAGCAACAGCTCACAAAATGGCCACATTAGACTGCTGCCAATTTTAAAGATTCAGTGAACAGAAAGGAATGCTTGGTGAGGGATGTCATAATACAATTTCATTTACTTAGGGCAAAATCCAGTAATATGTACCTTTTAAGTGCATAGCCCTCAAAGTGGAATCTAGACCCCTTTGTTAGGTGGGTTCTTAAAACCATCAACTTATAACATCTACAAGTAAAAACCAACTAATAAAAAGCAATGTAACTCCCTCTGTTGCAAGATGCTTCAATCTTAACAAACATTACAACCAAGGTCCTAACCATGTGCCCTCAAAGCTCTGTATCTTGAAAGCAGGCAATAAGCAAACCCTTAATATTGGAAATGATAGCACTGCTTTTCTAAATATGCCACAGTTTACAGGAACATGTTTTGGAGGAGGAGGTGGATTTTGTGTGGGTTTGTTTCTCTTCATATCACATGTGATCTGCCGTTATGCTGTCAGCACTCTAGAGTGCTCTTTGTAGTTATTCTGGTACTTAATGAGGCATAAGAAAGATTATTTTTTATTTTTCTGGTATGGTAAATAGGTAAAATATGAAGTATCAGCTGAAGCACAGAGGCATAGAGACCCCCCATCAAGACTGTGCCCAAGATGTCCAAAATCATTAGAACAGCCCTGTCCCACAGGAAAAATGCTGAAGGCTCAGTGATGTAGGACATGTTCCAAATACCTAATTTCAAATATGATTTCAACTAAAACCGTAGCATATCATCATACAAAGAATTTACCCTGCAGTTAGAGGGGAAGGAACTTATTGTGCATTAACTGCCCTGCAGTATTTGCTTGTGTGTATGCTCTTTCCTCAGGGTTAGTGGAAGTTAAGCCTGGGTAACTTAGACCTTGGCAAAAGATGACTAAGTTACCACAGTTTAACTCTTCCATGGGGTAAAAGTGTGTACACAGGTTGTTACCAGGGAGGAATGCATGATGCTTATAAAGCTCCATCCCTTTTATCACCAGGGTAAAATGTTTACATATCTATACCCTTGGACCATTTCTAATAGCCACACATAGACTACAAAGGATTTTTAGCTCTTTTATGATGATTTATTTCACTAACAAGTGGTGCAGAACCACCCCCTTCTTCATTTAGCCCCTTTTTTCCCTGTCCCTTTCCACATCTCATCCCTGTCAAGTTAAGTGTCTTCTGCAGCTCCCAGCAGCATCTGAATAACTTCCTCAGGTTCCTCCATCTCACAGCTCACACATTCATGAAAATAAATCCTGCCATCAGACCTGAATAAAACTACTGAAGTAATTGATCTCTTCAAATGTTGGACATTTGCACATATTCACAAAAGACAGGTGCTTAAAATTATCTTTGAGAATACCTGTAGAAAAATAGTAAGCATACAATTCAGTATTTGCATTCCTACCACACTAAGCACAGAGACAAGAAGCTTTGAAAATCCTGGCATGTTGTAATACTTCTGAAATAATCTCAAAATGGAACGTGTGGTGTGTGTGTTTCAAAACTACTCTTCCAACATCATACTAGAGAATTGCTGCCATTCTAATTCTTAGCAAATAGTTGGTCACCTGCTGAGTCCACTGTTAGTCTGAAGTTTTCTGTCTTTTAAAAGCAGTCTCCTGCCTTAAATATAAAATCAGTGGCTTACACAGTGAATCATTACAAATCTCTAGCAACCTTTTAAATCAATCAGTCAAGCTTAGAATTCAGTGATTTGGAGAATCGTAGCTCTGAGGCTTTGGGGCCTTTCTGTGTAAGGGTAATAAATGTAAATGATTTTGTAGCTTGTAGGAACATTGGTTACTTTGCTTTTTACCTCCCAAGGAGCAACCCGTTTGACTAAGGAGGTTTACCACAATCCTGGAAAAAATCCATTGTATCATATTATTTTTAAATCCTAAGAGAAAGAATGGCACAAGGAAAGCACAGTTAATCTGTTGACCATAAAATCAGTTCTAAAATGAACTATACTCAACAAAATTGATTATTTTCTGGCGTATGTTACAGACTTGGGCCTCATACAGGCATTCAGTTTCTCCTGCACAGGTTGCTGCTATCCCAGGGGAAACCATGAGTATAAAGACATTCATGCTTTTTATTCCAGAATACAAATGGATACCCCAAGAGAAAAATAATCTGGAAACAAACAGGGTTAAATCACTCCCAGGAGTTTCTCCTGGGAGACTGAAGGTCTATACTTGATTTTCTCAGAAGAGAACATAGTCCTCCAGCATCCTCTCTTCTCCCCTAAAGGAGATGTGATGCTTGCTGGACTCTGCAGCTCTAGCCTGGAGCAGGACACACCTCCTTCATAATTCTCACATTGTACTTCAAGGAAACACAGGGTGGCCATGGGCAGGTCTAGGTCAGCCAGTCAGGGCTGCCCTATGCACTGTTGCCATCTATCCCCAGGCAAACTAAGGGAGCTTACAGAGCATGCTGAGATATGTGCACAGCCCCCTCTCTCCCCCTACCCCCCGCTCACTGCAAACTGTCCACTCTTCAGAGCTCAGGATTTGAATGTCTGCACATGTGGCTCTGGGTAAGTTTTTCTACCAGGCAAACAAACCTGAAAAAATTATTCCAGATTATTTGAATGTGTGTACAGAGTTAAACTAACTTCATTTCATTTCAAGCGTAGATGGAGAATTATTACCTAGGTGGCACAGGTAAGTAATCTATAACTAAGGTTACTTACACTGTCTAGTATAAATGCTTGTTTCCAATTGTTAGCTGTTTTGTACCACCCTTAAAACTGTGAGGGCTGACATTTTTCATGCTAGTTGTTTTCTTCAGCCTGAATTTTTTGGAAAGTTTGGATGTTCTCAAAATGAGTTAGGGAAAGATGTTACTTTACCCTTAATGAAACGGACTGGACTGACCTTCCAAGCACTTCATTGGGAAACACTAGTGCCTTCATCCCTTCAACCAGAGACTTGAAAATTTACAGAACACAAATATCTTATTGTCAAAGGACAGGTCCAATGATGCATGAACAACGTGTGTCCCTGGCGGTTGGGGAGGCACAGATGTGGCAGGAGTGCAGCAGCAGTAAGCGGGAGCTTCCGCAGACACCACCGGCCCTGTCAGTGGTGGGGAGGGGGATGGTGAGCACCGACCAGGGGTCAGCGACCACCCACAGACACCAGCAGCAGCATCCAGTAGGGATTGCTGACCACCTGCAGGCACCACCAGCGGTGTTGGCAGAGGGGGGTGGCAAACGGTGACCCATGTGTGCACCCCCTGTGCATCACCCCTGCAATGATAGTTGGTGCCAGGAAACGTATGACAGGGGGTGGATTATTCTAAATATGCCCTGTTCATGTACTGTCCTTCTAAAACAGGGGTGACCAACCTGAGGCACAAGTGGCAAGGGCAACCTCTGTGTGTGGCATGCAGCAGATCAGGGAGGGATCATGCAGCAGAGAAGCAGATAAGGTAGGAGCAAAAGGCAAAGCAAAAGATCAGGCAGAGAAAGGGAATAAGAGTGGCAATCAAAGAGAGTGAGATGCAAATTTGTGGCATGCCTGCCAAAAAGGCTGGTTCCCACTGTTCTAAAACATTTACTACTTGCCACTGTCAGATGTACGAAACTGGGACAAATGACAACTCATCTGCCTCACTATAGCATTGCTCATATTCTTATGCGATATTAGACAAGTTTTCATAGGTAGTCCTTATGTGTTCCTCACTTTCTGCAAACTTAACTTGAGTTTGCACAAGTGCTGAGCCAACATAAACCTCCGTTGTGGTTTAAATTACACTTACGTGTGCGTGTGCATGTGCGTGTGCGTGTGCGTGTTACATATAATCTTAACATATAAACCCTACAAATGCTAAGTCATCTTAAAAGTCATGGCCTAGGTTTCTCAAATTGGCAATCAAAATTAGTTGGCACTTTTGATTATTTTAGCTGTAATTTCAGTGCCTCGCTTTCCCCTGTGTAAAACCTGGATAATAATACCATTACACCTCAGAGGGATGTTGTGAAGATTAATTAATGTTTGTCAAAAATGTTAAGAACTCTGAAGAGAGCACCACAGGAAAGACTACAAGGAAATTAACAGTTCTGTATTCCATGCAGGGTTTGCATGCTTTGCAGAAAATAAAGCATAGGACCAATAATGCAGAAAATTATGTTAGGATAAAACAAAATGTTGAACAGTATCAATTCAATGATCAGTGACCACTATGTGCATTGAATGAGACAAATATTTTTATATTGAGGTTATCACCAAGTGACCAAGCAGCATGTATGCCCTACTGTTCTAAAAACAGTAGAGCAGGGGTGCTTAACTCCCAGCCCGATGGAGCCATGTAATCAAGCCCACAGATCTCCCAACAGGTCCAGAAATTTGGTGGTGGAGGAGCAGTGGCAATTAACAACACCATGGCTCCCCCACCACCAAATATCCAATCCCCATGTGACTGGATCATCCCCTGCTGGGCCAGCCCCAAGAAGAGGGATCAGGACCCATTCCCACATAGTTGGATTTGTATCATATCATCCCTGAACAACCTGGTACCTCAAACAGCTTTTTCTGATAATTACTTCCTGTTTCTTTCTCACTTCCTTATAAAATTTAATCAAATCCCAATTCACACCTCATCTGGCCTTGACAAACCACACAGGAGGTTTGACATTTTAAAAATGGGGACAAAAAAAAGTGAACCCTGGAAAAAAGTTTGCTCTGAAACTCCCTGTGTACTGATAATCAAGTCAAACCTCTTCCAAAATCCTAAATCATTTATAATAATCATTGCTGATGGCTGATTCCTGGCTGCTGAAGAGTTTAAGGATGGTATCAGCTGGTACCAGAGCATCCCCACTCTTACCCTATCAGCTCATATTTGCCTCACTATTGAAATTGAGCTGAAAGCCTACATGAAAGTACTGATGGGCATATGGTCACAATTCAAACATTGGCTCTTATGACCCATTCTCTTGTTTGCCATCATAGATTTCATAGACATTAGGGCTGGGAGGGACCTCAGGAGATCATTGAGTCCAGCTCCCTGCCCCAAAGGCAGAAAGTCAGCTAGAGTCTGCTGGGTTTCCCTCCCCAGAGAAAGGGTCCCAAGTGTCACGGTGGAACCCGAACGAACAGGCTGGGTCTAGCGGCGGTGGAGTTCTGAGTGACACGGAAGCTGGATGTTCCTTAATTGAATGGGTTTATTAACTTACGCTTGGTAGAGCGCAGGTACCGAGTCTTCAGTTACAGTTAATAACGCACAACAGGGGGAACCTGTTGTCCCACGGGGTTCGCCGAAAGGCCCTTGCTTTCTACTCCCGGTGCCGGAGCCCAGGAATAGGTGCGGCTGCCTGTCAGGTAAGTCCCAGGGATGGTCAACAGTTTATAAAGGAAGACAAATAACGAACAGAACTGTAACGCGTCGGTGTCGCCAGTCCACAGAACAGTTGGGTAGCCGAGATGATTGCCGAAGTCAGGAGCCAGGTAAGTCACGCCGAGGTTGAAGTCAAAGTCCGTAGGGGTGATCCGGAATCGTGGTCGAAGATAGTTGGAAGCCGAAGATCAGTACAGTTAACGATACAGAATGCCAGGCGGGGAGAGAGGCCAATAGGCCCAAGGGCCTAACTGAAGGACAGTCCCTGAAGGAGTCAGCCTCTGTCTCCAGTTACGCGGGTCTCTCTCTCTGTCTCTCTCTTTCTCTCTCTCTCTGTCTCTCCTCCCTGTCTCTCCTCCCTGTCTCTCCTCCTGTGGGAGGGGGCTCACTAGGCTTTTATCAGAATTTAGGTAGCCAATCAGAATGTAAACTCCACAGAACTTTCTAGTCTGATTATATAACATAATTGGGCATGCGCACTGTTATCCTCCCTCACACTGGGCATGCGTCTGACAGGGAAACTAGGTCACCCTTGAGTGACAGGCCCATAGGTCATGCAAAGGCCACGT
Source organism: Gavialis gangeticus (assembly GCF_001723915.1). Taxonomy (NCBI): domain Eukaryota; kingdom Metazoa; phylum Chordata; order Crocodylia; family Gavialidae; genus Gavialis; species Gavialis gangeticus. The sequence goes on from NW_017729032.1 coordinate 94,258,822, forward strand.
GCAAGGCCTGTTACTATGGCGCTTACAAGAGAGCCTCTGCACTGGCAGCACTAACAGAGCAAATTTCCAAGACAGAGTCAAAGGATACCAGCAAGATAAGCATCCATACGCTTCTTAAAGAAGTCCAGAATAGGGGCTTGCACTACCTTTGGAGTAAAGACATTTTTCCTTACGTCCAACCTAAAACGATCTTGGAGGAGTTTGTGACCATTGGTCCTTGTCATCCCTTGGTGTGCTCTGGTGAACAGACGTTCCCCCGGCTCCTGGTGCACACCCCTGATGTACTTATAGGCTACCACCAGGTTCCCCCTAAGCCCGCGCTTTTCCAGGCTGAAGTGTCCCACGGCTCTCAGCCTGTCTTCATAAGGCCTATTCTCCTGCCCTCTGATCATATGCATGAATCTCCTCTAGACTCGCTCAAGCTTCTCCACGTCCTTCCTGAATTGTGGAGCCTAGAATTGGGTGCAGTACTCCAGCTGCGGCCTCACCAAGGCTGAATACAGTGGGAGAATGACATCCTGAGATTTACTTGAGAAGCATGTATAGATACAAGCCAGAGTTTGGTTTGCTTTGCTTTAACAGCTGCAACATCATATTAGTGGCTCATGTTTATCTTGGGGTCAGTCATAACCCACAAATCTCTTTTAGCCTTGGTGTTAACGAGTGTAGCACTGCCAAGCCTATAAGCATGCTGCGGTGGTTTTTTCCCCAAGGTGGAGTACCTTACATCTGTCAGTATTGAAAGTCATCAGGTTTGTATCTGCCCACTTTTTCAGCCTTTCCAAGTCAGCCTGGATTGCCAGCCTATCCTCTGGTGTGGATGCTCTACCCCAAAGTTTGGTGTCATTGGCAAACTTGGCCAGTCCACTCCTGGCACCTGTATCCAGGTCATTGATAAAGATGTTAAAGAGAACAGGTCCAAGGATGGAGCCTTGGGGGACATCACTGGTCACAGAGTGCCATGATTCACTTCTGTTGACTACCACTCTCTGAGTCCAGCCTCAGAGCCAATTCTCCAGACATTGGACTGTGATGTAGCTAAGACCACAGTTGGCCAGTTTTTCCGAGAGGAGATCATGGGACACCATATCAAAGGCTTTTTTGAAGTCCACATATATGACATCAGCCTCTTCTTCCTTGTCCAAGTGATATGTCACCTGGTCATAGAAGGAGATGAGATTGGTCAGGCAAGATCTACCCACAACAAGCCCATGCTTGCTGTCCCTCAGGACGTTGCCATCAGCCAGTTTGTCAGGAATGAACTTTTTGGTGATTTTATCCAGAATCCTACCAGGGATTGTGGTCAAACTGATTGGCCTTTAGTTCTCTGGATTTACTTTTCTCCCTTTCTTGAAGATGGGCACCACATTGGCCTTCTTTCAATCTTCAGGTACTTCACCTGAGCACTAGGAGTTTTCAAAAATCTTTGCCAGTGTTTGGGCTATGACTCCTGCTAGCTTCTTAAGTACTCTGGGATGCAATCCATCAGGATCCGCTGACTTGAAGGTATCCAGCCTCTCAAGGTGTTCCTTTACAAGGTCTCCACTGATGCTGGATATAAATTCACCCTCACCCTGGCTGTCCCATATCTTGCTAGGCAGCGCAGATCCTTTGGATTGATGAAAAACTGACGTGAAGTATTCATTAAGCAGGTTAGCTTTTTCCTGGGAGTCGGTTGTCAGCTGTCCCATTTGGTTTAGCAGAGGCCTAATGTTACCCTTGCTTTTCTTCCAACTCCCCACATATCTAAAAACAGACTTTTTATTGTCCTTGATATATGTAGCCAGGTAGAGTTTGGTTGCAACCTTGGCTTTCCTGGTTCACTCCCTACAGGTACAGACCAGTGTGGAGTACTCCTCCTTTGTGGTGATTCCTATCTTCCATTCTTTATAAGGCTCTCTCTTTTGGCTTTGGAGGTCCGCGAGTTCCCTGCTGAGCCAAGGGGGTTGCTGTGCCCTTTTGCTACCTTTCCTCCGAGATGGGATGGACATCCCTTGTGCTTCCAGGATTGCTCAATTAAGGAGCAACCACTCCTCTTGGATGCCTCTCCCTGCCAAGTCTTGGTTCCTTAGTGCCTTGATAACAAGCCTCTTGAACTTATCAAAGTTAGCTTTCCTAAAGTTGAGGACTTCTGCATTGCTGACTGACTTGCCAACTTTGCAATGGATAGCAAAATTGATAAGCTCATGGTCATTGTTTCCCAGCTTTCCTTCTATCTTTAGATTGCTGACTAGATCATCCCCTTTAGCCAGTATCAGGTCCAGCAGCGCTTTATCAGGTCCAGCAGCACTCTTTTGGGTCCATAGACTTCTTGGGTCAGGTAGAGCTCATCTGAGGGCAAAAAAGGAGGCGTACAAACAGTGGAAGCAAAGGGCTGTCACCAAGGAGGATTACACCTCCGTTGCTTGGAACTGCAGGGAGGCTGTTAGTAAGGTCAAGGCAGAGATGGAGCTAGGGCTAGCAACCAGAATTAAGGATAATAAAAAGTCATTTTTCAAATACATAGGAAGTAAAAAGAAGGCACCAGGTAACGTGGGGCCCCTACAGGATAGGCTTGGCAATCTGGTGATTGCGGCAAATGAAAAAGCTGACCTCTTTAATGAATTCTTTGCTTCCATATTCCTGAACAGGGACCAGGACAGCTCCCCCTTTAGAACTGCGGATGGACCCAGGGGAGGCACTGCCATGCCTAGGGTCATGGATGATTTAGTTAGGGAACTTTTGGAGGAGCTGGATGTGTTTAAAACAGTAGATCCAGATGCTCTTCACCCGAAGGTGCTGAGGAAATTGGCTGGGGTC
>NW_017729032.1:94266620-94273378 GCF_001723915.1 Gavialis gangeticus
ACTCCTCCTTTGTGGTGATTCCTATCTTCCATTCTTTATAAGGCTCTCTCTTTTGGCTTTGGAGGTCCGCGAGTTCCCTGCTGAGCCAAGGGGGTTGCTGTGCCCTTTTGCTACCTTTCCTCCGAGATGGGATGGACATCCCTTGTGCTTCCAGGATTGCTCAATTAAGGAGCAACCACTCCTCTTGGATGCCTCTCCCTGCCAAGTCTTGGTTCCTTAGTGCCTTGATAACAAGCCTCTTGAACTTATCAAAGTTAGCTTTCCTAAAGTTGAGGACTTCTGCATTGCTGACTGACTTGCCAACTTTGCAATGGATAGCAAAATTGATAAGCTCATGGTCATTGTTTCCCAGCTTTCCTTCTATCTTTAGATTGCTGACTAGATCATCCCCTTTAGCCAGTATCAGGTCCAGCAGCGCTTTATCAGGTCCAGCAGCACTCTTTTGGGTCCATAGACTTCTTGGGTCAGGTAGAGCTCATCTGAGGGCAAAAAAGGAGGCGTACAAACAGTGGAAGCAAAGGGCTGTCACCAAGGAGGATTACACCTCCGTTGCTTGGAACTGCAGGGAGGCTGTTAGTAAGGTCAAGGCAGAGATGGAGCTAGGGCTAGCAACCAGAATTAAGGATAATAAAAAGTCATTTTTCAAATACATAGGAAGTAAAAAGAAGGCACCAGGTAACGTGGGGCCCCTACAGGATAGGCTTGGCAATCTGGTGATTGCGGCAAATGAAAAAGCTGACCTCTTTAATGAATTCTTTGCTTCCATATTCCTGAACAGGGACCAGGACAGCTCCCCCTTTAGAACTGCGGATGGACCCAGGGGAGGCACTGCCATGCCTAGGGTCATGGATGATTTAGTTAGGGAACTTTTGGAGGAGCTGGATGTGTTTAAAACAGTAGATCCAGATGCTCTTCACCCGAAGGTGCTGAGGAAATTGGCTGGGGTCATAGTGGGGCCCCTGGCATGGCTCTATGAGCACTTGTGGGGCACTGGCCAGGTACCAGAGGATTGGAAATGAGCCAATGTAGTCCCCGTTTACAAGAAGGGGAGAAAGGAGGACCCTGGCAATTATAGGTTAGTTAGTCTTACCTCGGTCCTTGGGAAGATCTTTCAGAAAATTATCAAGGAGTACATCTGCAAGGGACCAGCAGGGGAGGTAATGCTCAGGAGCAACCAACACGGTTTCACTGAGGGCAGGTCCTGACTGACTAACCTGGGTTTTTTATGCTCAAGTCACAAAGTCCCTGGATGAGGGTGCTAGGGTGGATGTCATCTTCCTGGACTTTAAGAAGGCCTTTGACATGGTTTCCCACCACATCCTCTTAAAAAAAACTAAGTAACTGTGCCACTGAAGCCTACACAGTAAGATGAGTGGCAAATTGGCTAGATGGTCCCACCCAGAGAGTGGTGGTGGATGGATCATTTTCAACTTGGAGGGCTGTGGGCAGTGGAGTCCCCCAGGCTCGGTCCTGGGGCCTGTACTGTTCAACATCTGTATTAGCAATCTGGATGTGGGTGTGGAATGCACGCTGTCCAAATTCGCTGATGACACCAAGTTGTGGGGCGAGGTGGGCAAGCTGGAGGGGAAGGACAGAATCCAGCTAGATCTAGACAAGTTACAGAGGTGGGCAGATAAGAATAGGATGGAATTCAATGCAGACAAGTGTAAGGTACTGCATCTAGGGAGAAGGAACCAGCAACACACCTATAGGCTGGGGAACACCCTTCTTGTCAACACGGTGGCAGAAAGGGATCTTGGAGTCTTTGTTGACTCCAGGATGAACATGAGCTGCCAATGTGAGGAAGCGGTCAGTAAGGCTAACCGCACCTTGTCGTGCATCTACAGATGCATCACAAGCAAGCCTAGGGATGTGATCCTTCCCCTCTACGTGGCATTGGTCGGGCATCCAGTTCTGGATGCCGCACTTCAAGAGGAATGTGGCTAGCATTAAGAGGGTCCAGAGGAGGGCCACTTGCATGGTCAAGGGGCAGCAGAGCAGACCCTATGAAGAGAGGCTAAAAGGCCTGAACCTATTCAGACTCCACAAGAGAAGGCTGAGAGGGGATCTGATGGCCGTTTACAAACTCACCAGGGAAGACCAGAGGGAACTGGGGGAGGCTCTGTTCTCCAGGGCACCACCCAGGGTTACTAGGAAGAATGGCCACAAATTGTTAGAGAGAAAGTTCAGGCTGGACAGCAGGAGACATTACTTTACAGTTAGGGCTGCCAGGCTCTGGAATGGGCTCCCAAGTGAGGTGGTACTCTTTCCTACCTTGGGGGTCTTCAAGAGAAGGCTGGACAGATATTTGGCTGGGGTTATATGACCCCGGCACCCATTCCTGCCCGGGGCAGGGGGGTCGGACCCGATGATCTGTTTAGGTCACTTCCGACCCTAAGCACTATGATACTATGATAGCTTTGTGACCATTTAGATTTGGCAGAGTGCTCTTCCCACAAGATGTCTGGGTAGTTGAATTCTCCCATGACAACCATGCACTGAGAGCATGTAGCCTTAGCCAATTCCCTGGTGAATCATGTGTCCTTCTATCCATGCCACTTCAGAGCTGTTGTGGTCCATGAGTGAACTTGACACCTACATGTACACCAAAAGGACAACACTGTGCTTGTGCATCCAGTCACCCATTCCTGTGACTGGTTCACCCAAACCTGAAGAAAGAGCGGGGTGGACCTGATTCAACTACTCTCTAAAGGATACCCCTCTGTCTCACCACAAGTTGAAGGAGAGAAATAGGGTTTAAGAAGTATATTATATCAATTATCCTACTGCTGGAGAGACAAAGCCCTTCACACATATAGATCACAGGGAGCATGATCTACCCAGTACTGTATTCCCACCTCAATGGCCATATTTCAAATGGTGATCATACAATGATTCTTCAAACAGCATTATTTCCCATCTGCCTTCTGTTGACAACAATCCTATAACTCACGAAGCATTATAGCCACTGTATTGTAACTGCAGAGGCAGTGATGCTGAAGATGAAAAGGAGCCTGAGAAAAGAGTACGGATTCAAGGATCAGTTAATTTAGAGCCAGAATTTCCTGTACCATTTCTAATCCCTGCAGTTAAAAGGGAAGAATGTACAAATGCTACATTGTAACTGATGGATTTTTTAATGTCTTTTTCCCATGGAGGGTGTGGGGAGGGTGTCTGCGTCTGTCATAGGATATAACATTTATTTTAGAGATGTGCTGTGGAACTCAAACCAACCCTTCCTCTCCAGAACTTAGAAAGAAGCTTCTTTCTTTGGTAGATATTTCAAAATGGTCCAGTATGCAGTTTCTTGTACCTTGATACTAAGTCTCTGGTACAGAATTTCATCAAGAATAGGTTTCTGAAATTGGCTGCAAGTCTGACCCAATATGGCATTTTCTATGTTCTTGTGTTGAGAGAGGTCCCACATTCCATATATATAGTTGCATATCTACCAATGAAAGAAGCTTCTTTCTAACCTCTGGAGAGCAGGGGCTGGCTCGAGTCCCATAGCACATCTCTAAAATAAGTGTTATATCCTATCTAGTATAATACTATATATTCTATTTTATGAATATGTTTATTGTATATACTTATAAATATCATCTTTATTCCAATACAAGACCCAGCTACAATGGAGGGGAAAGCCCCTTGTCTTATATTTGCATACAAAGAAATCTCACTAAATATACTGCCTATCATTAAACTGCTGCCAAAAGCAGCATGTGCTCAGCAATGGAAACCAGCTATGATTGATTAAATGCAGCCAACACTGTGCACTTGGCTCATAGATGATGACCAACCTGATTGCCTTCTATGATGAGATAACTGGCTCTATGGATGTGGGAAAAGCAGTAGACATAATATACCTTGACTTTAGCAAGGCTTTTGATACCGTCTCCCACAGCATTCTTGCAAACAAGTTAAGGAAGTATGGGTTGAAAGAATGGATTGTAAGGTGGATAGAGAGTTGGCTGGATTGTTGGGCTCAACGGGTAGTAATCAATGGCTCAGTGTCTAGCTGGCAGCTAGTATCAAGTGGAGTGTCCCAGGGGTCAGTCCTGGGGCTGGTTTTATTCAGCATATTAACAATCTGGAAGATGGGATGGATTGCACCCTCAGCAAGTGTATGGATGGCATCAATCTGGGAGGGTGTAGTAGATGCACTGGACAGTAGAGCTAGGATTCAGTGACCTAGACAAATTAGAGGATTGGGCCAAAAGAAATGAGAATAGGATGGAATTCAACAAGCATAAGTGCAAAGTCCTGCACTTAGGACAGAAGAATCCCATGCATTGCTATAGCCTGGGGACTGACTGACCAAGCAGCAGCACTGCAGAAAAGGACCTGGGGGTTACAGTGGACAATAAGATGGGTATGAGTCAGCAGTGTGCCCTTGTTGCCAAGAAGCCTAACGGCACACTGGGCTGCAGTAGGAGCATTGCCAGCAGATCAAGGGAAGTAATTATTCTGCTCTATTCTGCACTGGTGAGGCCACATCTGGAGTACTGCGTCCAGTTTTGTGTGTCCCCCCCAATACAGAAAGGATGTAAAAACCATATGTTCTCCTTTCAATCTATTATCTCTCAACTCTTTCCACATATCTCTTTCCATCAGATTCCCAACTATTGTTGTTATCTTTTCTTCTTGTCATATTAATCACCTTCTTACAGTCTTTCAAGAATTCTGATCCCATTCCCTCATCTGTATTTACCCTTATGGAGCTCTCCAGCTTGGCATAGTGGGCCGGAGGCTGCCACACCCACAGCTTTTTCTAATCTCCCCTGCACATGCCCCAACTTCTTAATGTTCTTCCCACAAGGTAATGACAGAAACATGCAGTCTTCCCCACCCCCTCTGTTGTCTCTTTCCAGAACATACTTATATACACAAAGCTTTCCAAATCTGGCATTCCCCAGTCTCCTAATTCTCTCTACCTAACACGCCTCTACCACCTGTACCCCAAATTTCTGTAAAATACCTTCTTTTTTTCTAAACTCACTTCCAAACTCATTTCCAAACAGGGCACCCAGAGATTGCTGAAGGTCACATCTAAGATCTCCTTCTTTCCAAACTCTAGCCCATTTGATGTTAATACAAAATCAGTACTTGCCATCTGCCTCTCATTCAGTTCCATCCTTGTAATCATGTTCTCACTGGTCCATACATCCTTTTTAAAACTCTTTCTTTTCCTACATTAATCAGTAATTTTGACAAGTTGTATAGCTCTCCCTCCCCTTCATCCCCTCTCCTATCCCCCTCCTCAACAATGCAACTGAAATCCCCCATCAGAATTTGCTGCCCACCTCCACCTACATACACCTCTAATTTATTAAACAATGCAATCTTTCCTTCTCTTTCTGCTGGTTTATATATATATTAAAAATCTCTAACACTTTTTTTTCAAACTCCACCACCATCCATTGCAGCTTCCCTTTCAAAATCACCTGCACTTGGTGCATGTTCACTTCCTCATTCTTATTCTTGAGCAAAATCATGACTCCAGATGCTTTGTTTACATCTGACCCTGCCCACCGTGATGGTTCACACCCCCATCTCTTTACAAAACACTTGTAATCCCTCTCCTATGGGATTCCACACCTGTAAACATATGTCTGCTTTTACTCCACTTGGTACTAGCACAATCTTAACCCACCTCTTCCACAATAACACGCTTCTGACATTTATGAATGCAATACACAAAATCACGTTTGTCCATTTACATTTAACATCTCTACCACTTTATGAGTCTTCTACACTGCTGCTTAACAAAATTGGATCTAATCCTCGTTCTCTTCACATCCCCAAAGGCTTTGCCAGTTGTTTTATTGCTTTAACATTTAAGAAAGTTTCCCCTTGCCCCTACCTTTCTGCTTCCTCCTCTCCTTTCCCTTCTCCATTAGTCCTAGACCAAATTTGCTCCATTGAGCTTTTCATCAGCCCATCTCCCTCCCCCACTCTTTCTCCACCTTCTTCTTTCTAAGCTTCATAGCATGTGATTTCTTCTTTTTCCCAAGTTGGTTCTCTTCTTCTTTCTCCTGTTCTATCTTCACTCCTCCTTCTTCTCCATGTTCCATTCTCTCTTTTTTCCCTTCTCTCTCTTCTGTCCCAAAGTCATTTATTCCACTTATCTTTCCTGTTTTTTCCTCCTCTGTCACCAGCTGCGCTACTTTGACTACTGAAATGTCATTCTCTTCCTCCCCGGCTCTTCCTTCTTGTGGCGTCTCCTCCATTGGCATGCATTCCAGTTCAATACCCTTTTCCCTACTTTCCCTTTCCTGTCTCTACTGCTCCTCTGTAGATACAGCTTTTTTTGAGAAGGACCATGGCCCTTGCTGCTGTAAGTGTCCCTCTTCCCCACGAAGAATGCAATTTCTTGGCACTCTGCCTTCCTGTGCCCTTTCCTTTCACATCTGTAGCATATTGTATACCAGTAGTATGCAACCAGGTGTCCTTCCTGCCCACATTTGCTATGGAGTTTAGGCTGTCTGAAATACATTGTAAACCTTTGGTGTGGCCCTACTTAGATTACTAGCAGTAAGTGCATTTTCCACCAGGACTCCTCTCATCTGCCCTCCTTACCACTCAAATTCCACTCAATCCTGTCTGTATACCATATCTATTTTACATCTTCTCAACATGCATACTTTCTGTACATAATTCTCCAACCATTTTTCTCTCTGTCCTATCTCACACATGTTTGTGTACATTTGAATAATTATTGTTCTTTCTCCCACAATAAAACTTATCCTCTTAATTTC
>NW_017729032.1:94278378-94279172 GCF_001723915.1 Gavialis gangeticus
CAATCCTGTCTGTATACCATATCTATTTTACATCTTCTCAACATGCATACTTTCTGTACATAATTCTCCAACCATTTTTCTCTCTGTCCTATCTCACACATGTTTGTGTACATTTGAATAATTATTGTTCTTTCTCCCACAATAAAACTTATCCTCTTAATTTCTTCTCTCTCACCTACTACCACATACATCTTCGAAAAGTCCTTACAACCTTCTCCACTTCAATACCAGATTTCTGGTTAGAAAAGGTGACCAGGCTATTCAAACGTTCTGCTTTAACATCCAAAACTGCAAACAATATTTTTTCTATAAATTCATGTCTGTTCAACATCTGACTTCTGTTTCCCTTCCTCTGTTACTACTGCTCTTATTCTCAAGCCAAGATTTACCTGCTGCTTCATCTCTCGCTTCATCCCATTTTCTTTCTCTTTACAGTTCTAGCCCAAGTGCAATCCCCCTCACTGCTGTCTCTTTTTCAAGTCATGGTGAAGCACTACATTGTACATTTTTACTTCTTCTTCACTCCCATAGTTGAGCTGTGCCTTATTTTCCCATTTCCAATGACTACTGTTTCTTCACGTGCTTTAAATGCCTGACAAACATCACCAAATGGGGCCCCAAACAGTTCACCCAGAATCCCTCTGTCATCCCCTCGCTTACCCTCACACATATCATTAGTGTGGCCCCACCATCCATGGGGTGAAGACACCAGACAAGGCTGTCCTGCACCTTTTCCATGTATAAATTTTTGGAACATCCCAGGATTCATGACAAGAACACCCAGTTCCAGTCAT
>NW_017729032.1:94280554-94290134 GCF_001723915.1 Gavialis gangeticus
AGGAGAACAAGCAGGAGGCTGGAGAGAATAGGAGAATGACCAGGAGGCTCATTCCCCCCACCCCTGTTGGTTCCCCCTGCTCCCCACTCATTTCCCTAATCCCCATTCATTCCCCCATCCACTGTTCATTCCCCCTACTCCCCATTTATTCCCCTGCTCTCCACTCATTCCCCGTCCCCCATTCATTCCCTCCCTCCTGTTCATTCCCCCCACCCTCCGTTCATTCCCACAGCTCCCTGCTTGCTCTCCCAGCATCCCCCACCCCCACCGGCAGTAGCAGAGAATAAGCAGGAGGCTGAAGACATCAGGGAAAGGAGCAAGGGGCTGGAAACAGCCACAGAGACATTCCCCTGATGCCTCCAGCCTCCCCAGATCCCCTCCCCCCTCCTCCAGCCCCACAAGCCCCTGCTTACCTGGCAAAAGCTGGATCTGGGTCCCTGCAGCTTGCACGGCTGCCTGCCCAGCACAGGTAGGCAGCATACTTCAGGACCGGGAAAAGGGCCAACCATAGAGACGCTCTGCCACTCTGCCAGAGTGTCTCTGGAGTACTGAGCCTCTGGTTGCCTCAGCATGCCCTGACCCGGTTTTTCCCCCCAGGTTTTTGTTTGACCCCTGGATATCCAGGGGTCTAATTTTCTTCCCGCCCTGCAAGTTTGCAGTGCGGGGAACATTCTTTCATTCCTGCATGTGCCTCTTGCCCCGTCTCAAAGGGGTTTGAGATGGGGCAAGAGGCACATGCATGCTTGTCTGGACGTGTCCATTAGGGGCAATACTGAGCTGTGAGGGGTCAGCATGGTTTGAAATGCTGTTGCCTCTGCTGGAGTCCATCATGAGCCTTTGGCATTAGACTAATATCATGCATAGTTTGTACTACATATGAGTAGGTGCTAAAGTGCTGCTCAAAAGTGTGTCTATGAAGTACCTGTGCTAAAACTTGAAGCAGTTTCAAAAAAAGGTAACATGCATCAATTCAGAATCAACTAAGTGTATGGGTACTATATCAAATTACTATAGTCTTGTTCATTTTCAAGGTTATTGTTTACAAATTTGTTTCTCACTTCCATGTGCTCAGGGAGAGCTGGGTTTGACAGTAAGGAGAGGGAGAAGGGGCTGGAGGTGGGGGGAGCAGAGAGCAAGGGAATATCTGACCCCCCAGATTTATTTTCTGTGCTCTATCAGTGGGAGAGGGGGACAATTTCAAGGCAGACTTCCAATAATTAGATCCTATACCTGAAAAATTACAACACATTTTTAAAATTTCCATACATAGAATCAAATTATTGGAGGGTCATCTTATAATCAGGTTCATCTTCAATTTGAGTAAATACAGTAATACTTGGCCTGAGTGATACCTTATATTAATTATGTGTTGCATAAAACAATACTTTTTTATTCGTTTCCTTTCAAATGTTGTCTTTTTACATTATTGAGTGTCCTTTGATCTTGAATTATGAGGAAGGGAAAATATCAGCATCAATATACCTGTGATCCCATTGCCTTTAGTGGGATTAGTGAGAGCTCTATACTTCTGAAAAGCCTGACAATTGTGAAGTTAGGAAACTTATTTTGTTCACTTAGGTTTATGAATGTTAGTCAATGACCACAGGTTAGCATTCAGCTACATATACATCCAATAATATTTTTTGTGAACATAATCTGCTTGCATGGACAAGGGCAAGAGACCCCCTGGGCTTTTTCTCTCATTCCCAGGTCTCCTTTGATCAATGCACAGTAGTAATAGCAGTAGCTGTTGTCTATTTCTCATAGAGAAATAAGGCTGGGATTAAACTTGCAGCCTTGTGGTTTTAGCATTATCTCTAACCAACTGAGCTAAACACCACTGTTTGCCATATCATAGGCACTAGTGCACAAATCTTACTACATAAATTATTATAAAATACACTACTTGAAAAAGGGAACTGACCCAAAGCTCACTCAGTGAAAAAGCCCCAACTTCAATAGCTGTTGAATCAGGCTTAAGGTAGGCAAGATCCTTTTGCTCCAAGAACACTTGTTTAGAATTCCCTGGGCTTTGTGCCCTTAAATTTTCAAACCTAGCACTGCATTAACACTTTTTTTTATTGAATTATATTTCTCATTCATGTTAAACTGAAAAATTAAGAGCTCACGGCAAACTAAATTCAGGTAGATATAACATCACAGGAGCTGTGTTTCAATGGAAGCATGAATCAGGTAATAAATAGCTCTCTTTGATCATTGTTTTTAAAATCTCTTGAACCATACTTTGATTAGTTCTATTTAATATTTAACATCTGGTTAGTCAATTTCAATCTGCAAGGAGCACTGCTGGAAAAATTCTGTGCTAACTAAATACATTTATAATACTACAAAGCTGACATGCAATTGATTTTAGTTCCCATAAAAGGATTATGTTAACTTTTCTTAATCCATATATTAGTGTTTTGTGAAGTCCAGTGAATTCACACCAGGGATACTAAGTGTTTATACCTTATCAATATTTTATGTGGAACTGATGGAATTATATTTTAGCCTAAGTGCTGCTTTCTAGTTTTTTCCACTGAGCAATGGCAAACATCCAGGGGGGGGGGAAAAAGAAAAAAACCAACACCACAGTGTTTCAAGTGACTGTATAGAACCATATCAGACTGAAACTTGGTACAGATCTCAATCACTAGAGCTCCTTTTTCAACTGCTCAAATATGTAATGAGACATTCCTGATTTTATTTCTATAGTTTAGGTTGTAGCCAAGTTAAGGGATCAAATCACTAACACAGATCTTCAGACTAGGTAAGGGTTTATGGGGTCCTGAATACTGAAGGAAGATACCAATACCCATTTTCCCCATGATTTTTTGTTTACTTGAACTATCCTGTGATTTTTGTTTTTTTATTATTAATTATGTATGTAGTCTCTTACAGGCAAATTACAGATCTCTCATTATCACAGGACAAGTTCCTACCTATGCTACTCTTGCCCTGTTTAAATAATTACAGCTATAAAGAGCAGGAAGTCAGATTTGGATCCAAACTCAGCCAATTATGAGCCAAGCAGCCCAGTCTAGAAAAGGTACAGGGCAGGGCAGTGGGTTCAGCTGCTTCCACCAATCCCATAGACTGGGAATGGAAGGGAGGAGCAGCTACCTGCTGCTCCTTACCCATTCCTCAGACCAGGGTCTCCAATTTAAGGAGCAGGTCGGGAGGGGGAGGTAAGGGGCATTGCTGGGCTGTTCCTCCACTCAGCTCCAGCCACAGGGAGCCAAATCAAAGAACAACCTTTTCTTGCTCACCACCTGCTCCTCAAACTGGCTTCCCTGGTATGAGGACCAGGCAGGGGACTTTGCCCCCACTGTTGCCCACACTTTCCACAGACTGGGATCACCCAGTCTTTAGAAACACCAAGGAGCAGGAGAGATGAGGTGATTGCAGGCTGAACACCTGTACTGCTTCCTCTCCCAGAAACGTTTCTAGCAGTGGAAAATTTCCACTACTAGAAACAAATGCCTGTTTATTGCTTTGGACGTAGGTGGAATTTAAAGCACCTAAGTCCTTTTATAGATCTGGACCATGCTGTTTTCACACCACTCTGGTTCTCGTGAAGTGTAAGCCAGACAATAAGGAAGTGGAACAAGCGAGTAAAAGAATTAAAGGTAATACAGAAATTGTGTTATATAAATCAACATTTAGAGCTAATTTTATGTTTCCTTGTATTTGTGTATCCTTTTCCTTTGTATCTGTGTATCCTTTTACCTTCACTTGAATGTATCTAAACCATAGTAATAACATCTACTTCTGCGATTAAATCTGCACTCTGAATTATTTTTCATTATGAACTAGGGATAATATCACTGGCAGCTATGAAATAGGAGAGCTTTTTGGATTAAAATCATCCAGAAAGCAAAGAAGGTGGCTCCACCATCTTGCCTTACCTATATAGCCCTTTATTCTTTTGGGCCACACTCTGTGTGTGTGTGTGTGTGTGTGTGTGTGTGTGTGTGTGTGTGTGTGTGTGTGTGTGTGTGTGTGAAAAGACTCAAGAATCAGTGCAAATATTGTGATATCCAAAATTATATTTTCTACCTCTTTCTGATGAAACTGTTTAAACCCTAGATTTTGGCCACATAGGGTATGCCCTGATGAATACATACACGCAGTTTGTGGAACATATAGACCCATTCGCCCCACTGCTAATTTGCAGCATGACAATTTTTTGTTTTTACACCAGGAGATCTCAGCACGATGCACACAGCAGCAGTATGTACCACCAGAAATGGAGCTTGGAGCCATCCAGCCTCTCCTACCACACCCAGGTCAATTTGCTGCTTCTATTGGTCCCACAGAAAACATGTGCCTCTACACATGCATGCTTGTCAGGATGCACCTGTATAGGTAACAGTATAGAGGTAATAGTAGAAGTTCTCTTACTTACCAGGTGTGCTAGTAGTTACTGAGACTGAAGAGTCACTTTTTAAATTTAAAATGTAGTGTGTAAATCATATCGATTCAGTATACATCCAATATAAAATACTTATGGAAAAGCTGTTCTAGTGTCTGTTTTCTCTGACATTGTGTAAAAAAAAAAAAAAAAAAAAAACCACATATTCAGTTAGATTCCTCATAGCCCCATTTATCTACTAACATTACTAACCCATTAAGTGTATACTATATTATATGAACAATTTCTTTTTAATTGATTCTACAAGAACCATCCAAATGATAGAATTAAACAAACAGTTTGAACAGCCTAGATTTTGTTATTGTATAAGGTGTTGTTCAGAAATGTTAGCTAGCTAAATAGTTGTAAGTCTCTCTCAAGCCATTGACCCTTAACTGACAATAACACCCTAGGTGGGATATTTAAATCGTAAGTGAGTGGTCAGTTAAGTGCCTGCAGAGGTAAAAGGACAGATAGCATATTTGGTATGCTAATAGAAATCTATTTACTGGAGGAAGTGACAAAAACATCAATCATATCAGAAGAGGCTATTAAGGATTGTTAACTCCCTTTCAGATGAGCAATGATTTCCATTGGGATGTAAATAAATATTCATGACAAGGGCCAGTGACAAGTTTCACCAAAATTAAACTGTGGTTAGCCTTCTACCCCAGACAGATCCTAAAAGAAAGGTTGGCTTCCAGCTTGAAGAGGGGGTTGAAAATTTGCAGACAGCCCTTTTCTTTCTCTCTCCACTCTGAAATCCACTGCAGATGTTCTCTCTCATGGTCTACAAGTGACATCATTCAAAAATGATGTTTTAAAGGAGCTTCCTGCTTATTTCAGTGTCATTAAAGACCTTTATACACATCTTCTTCATATCAATATATTTTTACAAAAACCATTTCTTCTTCAAATCAGATTAGAAAAAAATATTTCAAGAATATAACCAGATACTCCTAGAGGAAACTGTGTTAAAAACATTTCAGTACATCAATACCCTGTGTCCAAGTCACATATGGCTGCATCACAAACTTACATACTAGCTGGCAAGGCACAAGGCCCACCATGACCAGAAATGAGGACTCATTCAGCAGTGCAATAATTAGGTATAGAAAATGGTAGAAGAATGCCTCATTATGTTACGATTTGTCTATAGACTCTTTTCGTAGTAGTCTTAGCATCTTCCAAAGATATAAAACATATGTCATGCCAGTAATACTTCTGCTCTAGTTCAGTTCCTAGAGTGGTTAAGTCTAGTGTGTGTGAGAGAAGTTCATGGTGATAGTTATGGGGATTCCTTGGGTTAACGATAGTCTAAATGCAGGCGACTGGACTCCATAGTCCACCAGGCCCCTTACAGTCCTATGGTGTTCTTACAGGTTACGTTTATGCTATACTAAGGGCTGTTGAGTGGTGGTAATGTCATAATAAGCTTAGAGCAGTCAGATGTAAATGCAAGGGTAGCCAACAGTTTGGGCTGAAGGGCCACTTAAGAAGTATTGGTGAGCTGTTGAGGGCCGGGAGGGTGGGGCAGAGTGCTGACCTGGCCTTGCCTCCCCTCCTCTCCTCCCCATCACAGTTGTTTATGCCACCCAGTCTGGCAAGGGGGTGGACCAGAGAGATGCCAATTAATCCTGTCTGGCCCCAGGCCTGTCTGCCCTGTACCCACTGCCTAGGGCACTAGACAGAGTGGGCAGGTAGGATCTCCATGGAGGCCAGCCAAGGACCCCCATGGGCAGGGCACACTTGGCCAGGCAAATAGGATGGGACTGCAGGCAGGTGGGGAGCAGCATCCAAGAGTGAGAGAGATGGGCAGGGCTGGAGCTGGGATCTCAGGGCAGTGACAGCACAGGACCGGCACCTGTCACAGGGACATGCAGGGAGCAAATCACAGCTCTGACCCAGGCCCTGATATTGCAGTGTCACCACTCCAGCCCCACCTGTCCCATTCCTGGACACCACTCACCGCCCACCCAAGACCCCATCCCATATACTCTGCCAAGAATGCCCTGCTCACAGGGTCCCAGGCCAGTCTCCATGGAGACCCTGCCCACCCACCCACTCTATTCAGCACCCCCAATGGTGGGTGCAGGGCAGACAAGCTGGGGTGAGTGAGCAGCAGGGCCAGGTCTGGCAGTGGAGGCACTGGCAGCAATTGCTGGAAGTTTGAGGACAGAGTGAGCTGCTACCAAAAAGGCTGCTAGGAAGCTCAGTCCAACCACCATGTCACCCCCACCCCACTCCACTACCCTGCCCCACCCAGCTGCACACACCATAACCGGGGCTGCCTCCATGCCTGGGCTGGGTGGAGTCAATGGACCCACTATGGGCTAGAGAGGATCCCTTGGCAAGCTGGATCCTCTCCATGGGCCACAGTTTGCCCACCTCTGCATTAAAGCGTAATGCCATCTCTGACCTGCACAACTGTGACTTTCCACTAAGGGGTTGGTGAGCAGGAGTTTAACTAGGAACCACAACTGAGACTACTTCTCACATTAGGGAATGATGGTCCTTACTGTAACCAATACTTTGTTGGCATCCCTGCCCCGTATATACTGTGACTTCAGGGACTTAATTTTGGTACAGAACTACACCCAGTCCTGATGGTGCCCCCAAGCCACCATCTGAGCTGAAATCTACTCCTAGACCACCTGATTCTGCCTCTTGCTATTCATGCCCTTGGTAGTGGTGGCAATGGTCCTCTCCTCACCCCAGATTGTGATAAGGTCCAACACTCAATTTGACTCCAGTCTGATGGAGTCCAGGGGGAAATCCTTTATTTCATTCTCTGCTTCTGTTTGATGAAAGTAGGTAGGTAATAGCTGGCTTGACCACTGCTTGCTTGCATTGTTGGCTGCTTGCTCTGACTGCACGAGATCACACCTCCTGAGGGATGGAGGTAGAGTTGGTTTGGTGCCAGTATCACCTTCTGGGCAGTAGAGTTTAGGGAGTTGGAAAATTTGTCTACAAAGAGAAGGATCCAGGAGGAGGGAACAGTGCATTTTGGGATGCTGAAGGACTGAAAATTTGGCTATTTTATCTCCTCAGAGAGGTCACACATCACTGTAATATGAGCTAGGTAACACAGATCAAAGAAAAATCTCACCTGAAGTGGTGTAATTTTAAGATACCAAGAGGGTGCTTACACTGCTTTTCATATTTTAACATATGGACAGTTCAATATTAAGAAATCTTAGTATAGCCTAACAGTAGCATAGAACAACTACTTTATAGTCCTCATTTTTTATGGGAACCAGATATGCAGCCTAATACCAGTATTTAGATTTATAATTAGCATGGAGTGAGGGTCAGTACTTCCCTAGATGGATATCAGGGGCTGAGTTGTGGGAAATAATCATCACCCTTTACCTGCTTCCAATTGCTTCCTTTTCAGTGGAAATGTTCTGGACGGCAGAGTCACAGCTTTACCTACTCCCAGCCAACTTGTGCAGGCGGGAGAATATTTTGCGTGTCTTTTTTTTTTAGGAAATAAAATCAATGCAGGTCAATAAATATAACACTTCACAATACATTAGTATATTAGTAATGTAACCTAAAATTAAATAACCTACTTACAAAAATAGCAGCCTTCTATGCTGAGTTTCAGCCTGAAGCCAATTTTTATAGCTAATTTATGAACCTCTAAAAACTGACACAGCCTTAATATACTACCTTACATATTATCTTCCCAGGGTTTAGTTATTTTTATATAAATTAAGGGACAGTTTTTGGATCAATTAGCCCTGCATATACATGTGCAGCACCCACCTTGAGTGTAGTTGCTACAATGCTGTGAATAAATGCCCTGCTCTCATCTCCACGTATCCAACACAAGATGTTGGATTATAGAAGCAAGAAAAACACAACTCTTTAGGTTTGGAGAGAAAGGAGAATGGGATAGGGAGGTTTATTTGCTCCCGAGTCATATTTTCTGTCCATAATGTACCTGGAGTAAGGAAGTGGAGAAAAGGATGAAAATTCTTTATCTTTTCCAGCTGCCAGTAATCTAGGCCAGTGGCTTTCAAACCTCCTGAAGTCATGGAACATTTTCATATCACTACTTCTACCACAAAACATCTCACCCCTGTGAACTGAGGCAGAGCCTGGAAACCTGGTCCAGCAATAGTTGCACACCACTTCCTGACTTTCTCTGCCATTACCCCAAATCTCTTTGCAGAACCCCTGATGATCTATCACAGGACTACAGGGTTCCTTAGGATATCATTCAAAAACCACTGAGCTAGGGCATGCAAGGGGAAGGGAGAGATGATTGTCTCATGCGCCCATTCTTTCTTTCCAACTTGTTGTATATGGAGGCTTCATGACATATAGCAGGCATTTTGCTATAATGAAGGCATTGTTTAAATGGTGTTTCCCATATGCTATGGGGTTGACCAGTTAAGCTGTTTTTAGGATCACAATCCTCTCCATGGACTGCCACCTTGACAGGATGGAAAGGCTTGTGTGCACTGATGACCATTGGCAGCCATCTCTCAGAGAAGGCCAAAGTTGACAAAGAGATACAGTATAGGATCTGATATGCCAGCTTTGCCTCTGGAAGACCGTATCATCATGTGTTCAACGATCACAACATCAGGTCTTGAACAAAGCTCCTGTTATATAAGGCTGTAGTAATCCCAACTCTTTTATAGCTGTGAAGCTTGGCTGACCTACAGGGACCACCAGAAAACCTTCACCAGCACTACCTTGGTATAAAGTGGGAGGATCCTTGCACAGTGTCCTTACCAATGCTAATACCACCAGCATAAAAATGCTGATTATTCAACATCAGCTGTGGTGGACAAAGTATAGTGTGCTCATGTCTGATGTACATTTACCAAAACTCTGCTATACTCACAACTCAGCCAAGGACAAAAGACACATGGGGGACAGAGAAAATACTTCAAAGACACCCTCAAGGTGAACATTAAGCAGTGTGGCATTGACATCACAAATTAGGAAAAACTAGCCCAAAACAAGGCTACATGGTAACACCTTGTGAGAAGGTACATCTTACGTTGAAGAAGACCGTCTCACTCTGGAGGCAGAAAAGCAGCAGAAATGGAAGAAAAGGAAAGACCAGAAAATCCATGGTTCAGCCCCCTCTTTAACCACCACCTGTGGCATTTGCCAGTCTGCAGCTCTAGGATCAAGTTTCATAGC
>NW_017729032.1:94295134-94298543 GCF_001723915.1 Gavialis gangeticus
ACAAAGTATAGTGTGCTCATGTCTGATGTACATTTACCAAAACTCTGCTATACTCACAACTCAGCCAAGGACAAAAGACACATGGGGGACAGAGAAAATACTTCAAAGACACCCTCAAGGTGAACATTAAGCAGTGTGGCATTGACATCACAAATTAGGAAAAACTAGCCCAAAACAAGGCTACATGGTAACACCTTGTGAGAAGGTACATCTTACGTTGAAGAAGACCGTCTCACTCTGGAGGCAGAAAAGCAGCAGAAATGGAAGAAAAGGAAAGACCAGAAAATCCATGGTTCAGCCCCCTCTTTAACCACCACCTGTGGCATTTGCCAGTCTGCAGCTCTAGGATCAAGTTTCATAGCCATCAATGGACTCATTTACAACCCTTTACTTGACCCATGTGTGTGATCATCATTGACTTTGAAAGAATCACTGACGATGAAGCCTAGGATGAGGATCAGGAAGGATTTTTTTCCCCTTGAGCCAAGACTGACAGAGTGTCTGGTAAACTTTACCTTCCTTACAGCATCCTGGAGTCTTTCGGTTAAGAAGGACTAAGGACAGGATATCAACATGGAGAATTTGTAGGTGACCTTTTAATTTAATTGCCATTTGCAGCTTGCTGTCGAGTACCGGTGAAAGTTCAAGAGCCAGCACCCCCAGGCAAACAGCAGACATGGGAGAAAACTGACAGACTTTATTAGCCTGGAGAGAAAAAAAGGAAGGACCTTAAAACCCCTTTTTGTGTCTATCTTCATTACTTTAGGAAGGGTGAGGGAGAGACCTAGAGATTTGGGGTGACAATTAGAAGTGAAACGAAAGAGGTTCAATCCTCATATTGGCACAGAGGCCATGTTACATTACACAGGGTCCAAGAAAATTTTATATTTAGGGTAATGTAGACTTGCAGCCTTCTACTTTAAAATTCACCCCTAAACAACCTGTCTAATTAACTATATATGCACATGGCCCTATTCAAGGTAAATTAGGGCAACTGAACCCACAAATGCATGCATCATTTAGATGACAATCTAACCTATGTGTGCTGCAGTCTCAAATAAAAGACCTCAGAAAGAAACAGTGAAAATGCACACAACCATCTTCAAAAGGGGTGAGCAGAAGCATTTGCACACCTTGACATAAATAATTCTGCTCCTACAAATCCTACTATTCTTTCCAAATTTTCCTTCCATTCAGTATTTATTAGATGCATTCCTTTGAGGCAGATTTTGAAGAAGGAAACTGCAATTTATTGCATATATTATATGTCTGCACATAATTAAATTACTATAGTTACTCTTATCATAATGGATAGACAAGGGACAACATGATTCAAACAATACCATATTTCCCCTTTTGTGTCCATTTCCTGGTAGTAAAAATTATGTTGTATCAGACGTATGTAACTGTTAAATCATTAGTCAAAGGAAGGCACCAAGTATTCTCTTGTCTGTTTACTGTCCTTATTGATATTCACTTTCAAGCAAGGGAATATATTTTACTTGCCATTAGCCAAATATTGATGTCATATCATATAACAGAATTTCTTTCTATGGTGTTGTATATGACCAATATGAAATATTTAATTCATTTCTTTGAACAAAGTATTAAAAATTCCCCCCTAAAATAAACCATCATTTTATAATATTACCAGCCATCCTCATTTTCTAAGCACTAGTTATGTGAGTTTGCAGGAATTAGAGCTGGTGCCACTGTGTGTATATGAAGGTCATGTCTAATCATTGTGGTTGCTAAGTACCTCCATTTTTTCCGGAGTGACAGACTTCATCAAGACTACAGCTGACTCACTGGTCAAAGTCACATTTAGCTTTTGAAAACTGCTCAAAAGTTCTTATGTCAGTTTTTAAGTTTTTTGTCCTCAGGAGGCCTTAGAGATTGTTAAAACTTAAGCCTAAAGGCCCCCTTACCTTTGTTTAAGGGACCAAGAAATCTCAGAGCTAGCATCAGTTTCCAATTTTAATGAAGAAAATTTCTAGAGCTTCTCCTTGCAGCTGTACACCTTTGAAAATGTAAACAGATGTTAAATGTTCACTAGGTTGATGTATACCCCTAATTAATGTGTAAAAACATTGTTATTGTTAATCCTTGTTACCACCAAAGTAGAGCAAATTTCTTTAATCCCGGAAAACCAGAGACACTTTCCTTGATATTCTGGGAGAAACGCATCTAAAAATCATAACTCTGTGGGGGTAGAACTACACAGGCTGCTACTGCTGGCAGTAGGACTCCGTCAAGCAGTCTGTATTTTTCCTGACTCTTCTGCTTTCAAAGTAAATGTGACCTCTAGATGAGGGCCAGGTACAGACATTACACTTTTACTGGTCTATTTCCATAACAGACCAGAAACTTGGACACAGACTGGTTTAAAAATGGTGGAATCCATTCTAATATTTACCACCACCCTCCTCCCTCCCCCAAAGGGTGAACGGGTTCTGTTCACAGCTGATCTAACCCATGCCGCTTAGGCTAAGTACAGACAGTCAAAAAGCCCAAGGCTGAATCAATTCAATCTTCTCAGGTTAGTCTAAGTTGTATATTTTGGACAAATAAGCAAGTGAACAGACATTCTCTTTTGATTCCAGAAATGCAACCACATGTCTGCAGTGGCTCAGACCAGAAGGTTGGCTGGAGCAGACAGCTTGGGCCAAGGCTAGCCTGCCTACTCTGCAAGGGGGAGCAGGGGTTTATGGGGGAAATGCAAAACATCCTGGGATGCTGGGGGACTGTGAGTTAAGTTGAATCTGGAGGGGATCTGGGACAGAAATTCAATAAATCGATTTAACCTAAATCAGTTCCGTTTGATACTAGATCCATCCAGGTTTATCTTAAAATCAGTTTTGGCCATTTTGAAAGCAGGTTATGTGCACTGAACTTCTGTTCTGTTGCAGATTTGAACTGGTTTCCAATCACTTATACCAGTTTTTGTGTAACTTCTGTCCCTAGCCTTACAGAAAGCCACATAATTTAGACTGATCCCACCTCAGGCTTTGTGAATGCTTGTTCCTAGCTGAGGAGTTGCAGCTCCATTGCATTAAAAACAGCATGAGTCTGGTAAGCTAAACATATAAATGAAAACAAGGAACTTCCATATTCTAACCCAGATTCTTTGTAAAGAGAGTCATAGGCAACTTCAGGAAAAACATTTAAGTTCCTTGCCTCAATCTTTCTATCTGTAGAAAGGGGCAGATGCTTTTATAGACATGCAAAAGATTTAATAGGAGCAATGTGAAACTAGGTAGAGGCAAAGTCAGTTCATTCATTAAGATTCTATATTTTAAAAGAAAAATGCTACAATGAAATTAGAGAAGAAATCCTGTCTTTCCAGGACTTACAATTATGACAATATGCTTATAAATTATACGTGTTTTAAAGATCACTATTTCCAGGA
>NW_017729032.1:94298598-94305026 GCF_001723915.1 Gavialis gangeticus
AAAAAAAAAAAAAAAAAAAAAAAAAAAAAAATCAAATAAAAGTCTATTAATTTGGAAAGAAAACTATAAAAATAAAAATTGATGTTGGAAATATATACAGTATTATAAATGTAACCTAGGTACACCCAAGGGTATTCTCAATTGGATGGGATGGGTAGGCAGGAGGGAGTGCTGTGAGAGGGACGCCAGAATTTCAAGCAGATCCCTCTTTCCTCTATAAAGTTAGCCCAAGCCCTATGGTCTTAATTATATACAATATATTAAGTTATAATATACATTAAGATAAAACTAAATATCATATACATATATTTACACAGTGAACATTAACTAATAACCAAAGTCAAACCCTAAATAACACTATTTACAACATCACAATACAACATTTCATTTAAAAAATATAAGGCACAAACATGAACAATCTTAATAACATTCCTTAATATAGTCCCTGACCCATGGCAAGAGATAGTCCTCCTTCCAATGGGGTCCCTTGTGGGGGTGTCCAGGAAGCACTACTAGGGGCCCCTCTCCTTAGGGCCTTGACTAGGCAGTGGGCTACTCACTCAGCTCCTTCTCTGGGTTTGCCCGCCCCAAACATCTTTCCCCTGTGGGACCCGAAGGCCCAATGACTCACACTCCGTCAGGCGGCGGTGGTCAGGGTGCAGCTGGTTGGGGTCTCCTTTGCTGGAGCACCTCTCCAGACCTCTCCCGTGCCACTGGGCTCCTCCCCACTCTGTGCCCTGCTCTGGGCACTGAGGGCTCAGCTCCTCTCAGCTGCTGCACCACCGCTGCTGGTTTCTGGGTGCTGGGCCTCATGCTGCAGCATTACTATTTCCCTGTGCCCTGGCTTCAGCACCAAGGGCTCTTTTAGCACAGGCCAGGCCCTTCAGGTTCCAGCCAGCCATCCTCACACTGGTTGGCTAATCCAAGCACCCTCCGTGGCTCCCTTGCTCCCAAGGCTTGGGCCCGTGCACTACCCTGTACACCGTGGAATCTGGCCGCTTGCCAGGAGATGGGGCCTGAGCCACCTCACTGCAGGCCCAAGGCCTTTGCCCCATGCACCACCCCATGCACTGTGTGGCAGCTGGCCCTGCCGGGGTTGCAGGCTTAAGCTGCCGCTTACAGCTCCCAAAGCCTGGGCTCCATGCACTGAATCATGCACTGTGATGGGCCCGAGCAGTCTCACACCACTCCCCGGGCCAGGTTTCCATGCACCTTCCCGTGCACCGTCAACAGCCCATGCGATCTTGCACTACTTCCAAGACTGCTCCTCCAGTGGCAGCTTCAGAAACCTTGGGCCTATTGCCCACTAGGGAAGAGCTCCCCAGCTTTTCTTGGCTCCACTCTTGAGTCCCTCATCGCATCTGCCCCTTGTGCTGTGCACACAGCTCCTTTTATACACTCCGGGACTCTGCCCCTGAAGTCTTCCGGACCTGACAGTTTCCTGCTGCCTCCTGATTGGTGGATGGGCTCTGCCAATTAAAACCGCAAGATCTCAAGCCTGGGACTCAACCCAAGCTCTGAAAGGTGCTGGCACCTGGGACCCAGCTGGCTGTGGCTGACCTCCTAGCTAGCTGTGGCCATAAGGACAGGCTTTGACAGTTCAAAGTAGGCCACCACACCCAGAACATCTTTCAGACGATACCTGCCCAGATGGCTGGGCAGGGGGTACACATGGCAGTAGTGCCACACAGAGCCTAACCCTGCAGCCATAGCCCACAGACAGCTGGCCCAGAGGGGCAGATGCCTCTACTGGCTGTGCAGTCCCCATCTGGGTCTGGCAGGTGCACAGCAGGTCACAGCCAGGCAGCAGCCCCCACTGCCAGACCCCTGCAGTGGGTAGAGGTTGCAGGGAAATCTCAGTAGCTGCCCTCAGCTACTTGCCAGAGCAGCTTTTTATACTGCTGGGGACAGCACAGGTGCTGGCCCCAGGCTCTAGCTCCCCCTGGCTGCAGATCCAGGGGGAGCCAGGCAGGGTTATTTTGCCCCAAGTGGCACGATTTGCTCCACAACAAAGTACATATCCGAGTACGTGCGCAGAGGCAAAAAGCACCTGTGTTGTCCCCAGCAATATAAAAGCTGCCTGCCCTGTCCTGGCCCCAGCAGTATAAAAGGCCACCCTGGCAATTAGGTCATTTTTTCATTCACACACATACCTGTTGCCCCGCCTCAAAAGGGGTTTGAGACAGGCCAAGAGGCACATGCATGCTCATCTGGACGCACCCTATGAGTGCATGTTCTAACCACTAAGCTGAGATGCCTTACTCTGTCCAGGCACTCTTCAGGGACCAAAGATACATAATACAGGGTTTTGAATTCCACTCTAGGGGCCAGGTCATTGCAACACCTAACTAACAGAAGCCTAGAAGTTGTATGGGTTATAGACCTCAGGAAATAATAACAAGCATGTCTGCTAACAAAAGAGGAGGGGAAAGACCAAGAGTGCATTAGTCTGTTAGATAGTTATTTAATGTATTAGACAACTACAAACCATTGGTGTGATGAACCATGAAAAGGCAAAAGTGAACCTTAGGATGCATCACAAAAGGTAAGTCCAGCAGAAACAGGAAAGCATTAATGCCATTGTACAAGGCATCAGTAAGATCTCACTGAATACCCTGTACAGGTCTTGTCATCTATGATCAAGAAAATTGAATGCACACTGGGGTAGGTGCAAAGAAGAGCTACTGGGACGACTGGGGAAATGGAGAGCCTGTCTCACCAAAAGAGACGAAAGGTTCTTTGCTTACTTAGCCTAGGAAATGCAGTGTTAAAGGGTATGATTACTTTGTATAAAAACCACCTGAAGATAAATGTGAGGAGGAGGGGGTGGGGAAGAACTATTTAAACTAAAGGGCAATGTTGACAAACATAAATAGGCATAAACTGAATAAATTTAGGCTGGAAATTAGAAGGTTTCTAAGCATCAAAAGAGTCAGGTTTTGGGACAGCTCTCAAATCAGAGTAGTAGGAGCACAAAACCTACTTAGCTCTGGCAATGGAGCTTGATCATTTTATAAAAAGGATTGTCCTATAGGATTGCCTGTGTTAGTGGGGGTATTAAACGTAGTGACACAGGAGGTCCCTTCCAACCTTATGTTCTTGTGGGCTTGTTCAAATGTATACATTTCTAAAATAATGTGTGTCATTTTTTTCCTCTTTACTGCAAAAACACATAATAGCACACCTTCAGAAGCAAAATAATCTTCCAAAGGAAGAAGAATGGATTAATAAAGCCTGCAAATTACAGTCATTGACAAATTAACTTTCCCTCTAAGAGATCAATATCAAAATTATGTTGCAAGGGGGGCTCCATTTCATGCTCCACACAAAAAGTAGAAACTGCTAAACTAATCTTTTTTTATGAACATTTAAAATAAATTACCATTATTATTCAGAGAGCTGGGGAGCACTTAGTGGATTTGTACATTTCTTCGTCTGTGAGGTGGATTTAATATGTACACATTTTACTTTATGTATATACATAACAATAAATATGTTTAAAAATTAAATTAGAAAACATTTACTATTCAATAAACGCACCGGTGAACAAAAGTTGGAGGCAGTGGAGCAGGCATGCAACATCCTGTTAACTGAGCCTCACAGGCTCAGTGAGCCTCTTAGAGAACTGTAGAGAAAGAGGCCAGTGGGCTATGACAAGTTTCTTTGCATTCAGCTTTATCAGCAACTTTTGGAGCCACCGTGTTACTATTTCTACTACTGTCAATAGTTCTAATGAACTTGACCCCAGACAGTAAGATCAGTCCCTAAAGTCTCTGCCTGGAGGTCAGAGGAGCTGTGCTGGGATGTTAAGAAATGGTCCCTAAGCCCAAGGAACTAGAAACCAGGAGAGCTGTGGGCACCAGCCTTCCTCACTGGTGAGGGGTCCCATGACTGACAGGACACTAAAGGATAGGAATATCCACTATCCTCCTTGGAATCAAAAGGAGTGTAAACCTGAAGCCCAAGTTGACAGTTCTTAGCCTGCAAAATGAGGGACTTGCATTTCTAGGGACACAGTTTCTAGGGTCATGCAACTGCCCCAGAGAGCAAAGGTACTCAGCAGGCCCAGTGGTGGCAGGCAGAAATTCACTGCAGGAGGGGCAGGGTTTGGAGACAAGAAAGCCATATGAAAAAAAGTCAAAGCATGGGCCTGCTCAAAATTAGGGACAGGGAGAAGTGGGGTGGGGGTGAAAATGAAGGCTTACTTGAATTCCACAAGCTATATCAAATAGGCTACAACACCCACCGTCTTCCACACAGAAAGTATAAAGGCAGAGAACGGGAGGAGAAACAGGTAAAAAAGCTAACTGAAAACACTCAATAGTAAAAGTTAAAAATCAAAAACGGAAAAGAAAGAGACAAGAAATGAAAAGAAACTGGTTCTGAAAAAAGTAGGTGTTAGCCAAAGGGGCAGTCTGGGTTGGACACCAGATGCTCTATGCCCAGCTAAAAGCCGTGGAGAAGAACTGAGAAATGGGAAGCACACATCATACCTTATGTTGTCAGTGCAGAAGTTGAGGAGAAGCATGCCACATAAACACTGTACGTACTAAAAAAGTCTCAGAGCTTGAGGTGCCCATGTACCTGCAGTGAAGTGAGCATATGGACAAGCACTTGTAGGAGACTGGAATATTTTTTCTAAAATAGATGTACAGAAGTTGAGTCAGAAGTTATGGGCCTAACGCAAAAACCACATGGTGAAATACAATGGCCTCTGTTCTGAAGGTTAAGTGTGTACTAAACTAGATGAGCATAACTATATCTTCTTGCCTTAAAATCTGTTAAACTCATCTCATCTAGAAGCTACCAGACATCCATTTGACAGAAATAACTTTTAAATCTCTGCTGAGCTGGGTTGGGCTGGGTTAAAACTAGTGACCTATGGGTAAAAGATCTTGTAGACCATTAGTGATGCCCTAAGGCATCCAGTCCTCAGTAAGCAATAATGTTACACCTTCACAAATAAAGCTTACTTTCTGGAAAGATAAGTTTATTAATTCAAGTTCTGACCTTTATGGCATTGATGTGGACAGGATTGTCCACTTTCTGGACACACAAGCAAAATATTCAACACATTGCTTTGAGTCTCAAATACATCCTATAATAAAAGACCCCAACCACTTTCTACAGCTTCCATTAATTAGAATATACATAATACAAATGCAACACTACAGCAATTATTAACAGAATATCCAAATTAACTTCTAAATATGTTTGCAATTAAAATAATTATAATTATTTCAATTATAACTATAATTTCAATTATAACAATTACTCCAGGGTCCTTACACCTTTTCTGTATGCATGTGTGCACACAGACACACACACAGATATTTTACCTATCATGATCATTGTTTGAAGCCACATCTTTCATATCCAAACCACAGAGCTCTTTTACTCCAGCGATAAGAATATTCATATAACTGGGGAAGAGAAAGTGTTTTATCCTCTATAGAGAACAGTCCACAGAAAGATAAACCACACATCCGCTGATAGATAGGCTATGCATCTATCTGTGAGATTAAAGTGGACATCTGGATTCTTGATTCCACAAAGTATGGTCTGGGGGTTACAGATAACATATCCAAGTATAACACCACCCCTACTTGGACTGTTTGCAGGGGACTGAACCCAGGTCTTCATGAGTTTTTATCCAGAACTTTTGTGTCCTGAGACTCTCTTTACATTTTTCCATATACAGCTTGTGGTAAAATAAATCAATTGTATACAACGCTACTGCTGTCTCCATATTAATATCACCATCTATTCTCTAGTAGAGGCTGACAGTCATGCAGTTAACATGGTTTACTCAAGGACTTAGTTTTGCCTGCTATTTTCTTAATACAGGTTTCTAGTTCTAGGTCTGCCTCAGTTATATTACCTCAAAATGAATGACATCTTCCTACCTAAAGAGATGTATGAGGCATGATGTAATAAGAACCACTAAATAGCACAGAAACCACAAACTGCGCACATGAAATGTTAAAATGGGCCCTGCACTGCAAGTTTGCAATATGGAGTCAAAATTTACTACTTGGATTTCCTGGGTGCATCCAGATGCGCATGGACGTTTGGTTCCTCAGGGACAAATAGCGGTGAACTGTGCACCGCCACTTCTTGTCCCCAGAGAACACCTATGTCATGTGTGTTTTGGCATGTGGCAAGTTGCCCCAGGTGGGGTAAGGGAGGCTGGGGCCAGCACTGGGCTGGCCCCAGAAGCCTTACCTGGGGTCCCAGGCAGCTCCAGGGGTTGCAGCCATGGCAATTCTGTTGCACATAGTCTGGATGGCAGCACAGTGCAGCTCTGGGCGGGCCAGCTCCACTCTACAGCAGCAAGCACTGGCCGAGCATGCATTGCTCCAGGGGGGGTTTCCGGGGGGGGCTGGCCCCTGAATATCCAGAGGTCAACAGAGCCCATGGAAAAAAAA
>NW_017729032.1:94305037-94307577 GCF_001723915.1 Gavialis gangeticus
GAGGCTGGGGCCAGCACTGGGCTGGCCCCAGAAGCCTTACCTGGGGTCCCAGGCAGCTCCAGGGGTTGCAGCCATGGCAATTCTGTTGCACATAGTCTGGATGGCAGCACAGTGCAGCTCTGGGCGGGCCAGCTCCACTCTACAGCAGCAAGCACTGGCCGAGCATGCATTGCTCCAGGGGGGGTTTCCGGGGGGGGCTGGCCCCTGAATATCCAGAGGTCAACAGAGCCCATGGAAAAAAAAGCCAATGGAAAAAAACCTGGTGCAGTGCACATTCAGCCAGCTTGCTTAATGGGCTTGTGTTTGCAGCACCACATACTGCATGACCACGCTCATCTGGATGTGCCCATGGTAGGAAAAACAAAAAAGGATCATGGAAAAAAAAGTGGTGCAGCACACACTACAGATTGGTCCTGTAGCGGGACACTCCGGCTACTGGCCAAAGCATATCTATGCTCCATTTGTGCCCCAGCTGCTCCAGCAGAAGTCAGGAGGAGCTGGGTAAACACAGTTTGACTGCAGCAAGATAAAGCATCCCACAACAAAGAGCACATGCAGGGGCATGCGCTGTGGCACAAATTTATGCTGCTACTATTTGATCCACTGCAAGTGCTCACTCTGTTTGTCTGGACTTGGCCACAGGCTTCTAACTTATAGCTCAGTGCAAGATCCCTTTGAGAAAAGATTAACAATAATGGTAATCTCCTCCACCCTGTGAGAATTTGTGGAGGGCAGGAGAAATCCAGAAAAACAAAGAAGGAAAAAGTAATAATACTTGTCTTTAAAATGGGAAAACATGAACAATTATAGACTAGGCATCCTAGCTTCAATCCCCTGAAAACATCTTGAACAAATTACTGAACAATTAATTTACAAGTACCTAGAAGATAATAAAATGATTTAAAAAAAAGCCAGCCAACATGACTTTGTCAAGAAGGGTTATGTCACACCAATCTAATTTCCCTTTTTGCTAGGGTAATTGGCCTTGTGGATAAGGGGGAGGTGATAGATGTAATGTATCTTGACTTCAGCTAAGATATTGATGCTGTCCCACATGACAGTCTCATAAACAAGCTAACAAGGGCTACCATAGCTTGATTCCATCTGTCATAGATTAAGATTAAGTGTAGTCTAGGTATAATCACCATCAAGTGGATGCATAACTGCTTGAAAAATTGCTCTACAAGAGGTTCTAAATGGATCTCTGTCAAACTGGGAGGGTATCTCAAAGGCCTTCTGCAGGGGTAGATTTGAGCCCCATTCTATTCAGTATTTTCAATTACTTCCACGCTGGACTAAAAGCTCTGCTTTTAAAACGTGTTGCAAGCCCATTGGAAGATAGGATAAGAATTCAAAATGATCTTGACATTTTAGCAAGATGGTCTAAAATCAACTTGATGAAATTCAATAAAAACAAACGTAAACATTACATTTAGGAAGGAGAAATCAAGAATAAAGATTTAAAGTGGGGAATATCTGGCTGGCAACAATATGGCATTAAAAGTACCTGGGGTTATAGTGAATCAGGGCTATCCAGCTTTTAAGTTGTCAGGAGCTGTGTGCCCTACAGACTGCACTAGTGGGGGCCATGGGTCCCCAGGAACACTGATATTGATTTTATGACATGATGATTTACCCGATTCTTGAAATTCTTCCTACACACTACAGGTAATAATAACCCTTCTCCTTTTTCACAGATCTCATTCTCCCAAATTTCTTTTCTTCTGCTAATAGTTTGCCTGCTACCCCTGGGAATTTCTCCCCCATCCAATTTCATAGCTCTAGCCACTATTCTTAACAATCACTGTGCTTGCTTCCATCTCCAGACCTGAGGAAGCATGTTTTGCATTCAAAAGCTTGTCTGGATGCATGGGATTGTTCCATCCAAAGTGCAGGACTTTGCACTTCTCCATATTGAACTTCATGAGATTTATTTTGCTCCCATCATCCAATTTGTCAAGATCTCTCTGAAGCCTAGCCCTGCCCACCAACATATCTACTATTCTACCTAGTTTGGTGTCATCTGCAAACTTGCTGAGAATGCACTCCATCTCATCTTCCAGGTCATTGATGAAGATTTTGAACAAAACCAGCCCTAGGACTGACCCCTGGGACACTCCACCTGATACCAGCTAACAATTAGACATCAAACCACTGATTACTACCATTTGATCCCAATGATCCAGCCATTTTTCCATCCACCTTATAGTCCATTCATCCCACCTATACTTTTTTAACTTCCTTGTGAGAATGTTGTGGGAGACCTATACCAAAAGCCTTACTGAAATCAAGGACTATCACATCCACCTCTCCCCGCATCCACAGAGCCACTCATATTATCATTAAAGGCAATCAGGTTGGTCAGTCATGACTTGCCTTTGATGAATCCATGATGACTGTTCCTAATCATCTTCTTCTCCTCCATGTGCTCAGAAATTGATTCCATGAGGACCTGCACCATGATTTGTCCAGGGACTGTGGTGAGGCTGACCAGTTTGAAATTCCCTGGATCCTCCTTTTTCCCTTTCTTAAAGATGGAC
>NW_017729032.1:94307588-94324978 GCF_001723915.1 Gavialis gangeticus
TTTGAACAAAACCAGCCCTAGGACTGACCCCTGGGACACTCCACCTGATACCAGCTAACAATTAGACATCAAACCACTGATTACTACCATTTGATCCCAATGATCCAGCCATTTTTCCATCCACCTTATAGTCCATTCATCCCACCTATACTTTTTTAACTTCCTTGTGAGAATGTTGTGGGAGACCTATACCAAAAGCCTTACTGAAATCAAGGACTATCACATCCACCTCTCCCCGCATCCACAGAGCCACTCATATTATCATTAAAGGCAATCAGGTTGGTCAGTCATGACTTGCCTTTGATGAATCCATGATGACTGTTCCTAATCATCTTCTTCTCCTCCATGTGCTCAGAAATTGATTCCATGAGGACCTGCACCATGATTTGTCCAGGGACTGTGGTGA
The DNA here is from genome assembly GCF_001723915.1 of Gavialis gangeticus. Lineage (NCBI taxonomy): Eukaryota > Metazoa > Chordata > Crocodylia > Gavialidae > Gavialis > Gavialis gangeticus. Next base: position 94,307,995 of record NW_017729032.1, read on the forward strand.
GGCTGACCAGTTTGAAATTCCCTGGATCCTCCTTTTTCCCTTTCTTAAAGATGGACACTATATTTGCCCTTCTCCAGTCATCCAGCATCTCTTCCAGTCACTATGAGTTTCCAAAGATAAGACTCAGCAGCTCTGCAATCACATTGGTCAGCTTCCTCAGCACCTTTGGGTGTACTATGTCTGCCCCCATGGACTTGTCCACATCCAACTTTTCTATATAGTTCCTAACCTGCTCTTTAGCCACTGCTGGCTGCTCACCTCCTCCCAAACTATGCTGCCCGGTGCAGTAACCTAGGCTCTGACGATCTGACCTTGCCTGAAAGACTGAGTAAAAAAGACATTGAGTACTTCAGCCTTTTCTGCATCCTCTGTCACCAGGTTGCCTCCCCCATTCAGTAAGGGACCCACACTTTCCCTGATCTTCCTTTGTTACTCACATACTTGTAGAAACCTTCCTTGTTACCCTTTATGTCCCTTCCTAGCTGCAACTGCAATTACACTTTTTCCTTCCTGATTTCATCCCTGCATGCCCGAGCAATAGTCTTATACTCCTCCCTAGTTTTTGTCCAAGTTTCCACCTCTTGTAAGCTTCCTTTTTATGTTTTAGCTCACTTGAAGAGTTCCCTGCTAAGCCAAGCTGGCCTTCTGACATACTTGATAGTCTTCCATTGCAATGGGAACCAGAGATGAGAGAGACAAAGGGAAAGAGCTGTGACCCAGTATTGCCAAGCTCCATTTCTTCCTCCTGGCTGCTGTTCATTGATTCTTTTTCCCTGCTGATGAATTCTGGGTGAAGGGAGGAGGGCAAACAAGCAGCCATATTCACAGCCTGGGCTCAAGAGCTATATGAAAATGGGGACTCTGGCCAAACCCTGTGTCAATCAGTTAGTGAGCTTAGAGCATGTGGAGCATTGGCAGAAGCTGAACTAACATGCCAGTGAACTCAGAAAGCTCACTGACACCTAGGATCACAACTGGGTGGCAACCATGCTCTCTTTGGCTGCGCAACTCATGTGCAGTGAGCGCTCTTCACTGCATACACACCACACAGCCAAAGTGGGCCTGGCTCTAGTCCCCTCACTATAATCCTGGGTCAGCCCATGGCTCCATGAGTCAGATCTGGCTGGCAGAGTGTAGGTTGCTAACCCCACCTCTAATGGCCTTTTCTCAACAAAAGCTTTCTCTTTGAGTCAAATGGTGAATACATCCTTCATTGGTAGGACTGAGCAGATTACTGTGTCAGTAATGGTTCAGGAGGTTGTTAGCTAGTAAATGCATAGTTTTCTTTTTTTTTTTTTTTTTATAGGATGAGTTCCTGCTTAAAATAAGGAACTAATGTCACAAAATCCTTCACCAAAGCTTTGCCAAAATAGCAATTCATCTTAAGAGCACACTTTGTTGCTAGGAGCATGCATGTACAGGCAATTTGCTTTGTGAGATTACGTTGGAAAAAACACATCTTAATTCTCCACTCTGCTAGTATTTTTATGGTGATCTTTTCTTTTCTAACAAAGATGTCTCAAGTGGGGCTTGTGCACTTAAAACAAAAAGGCTTTCAATTTTCTAAAAATCTTTAATCTTGCTTATTTCATAAGAAACTCCACACCACAGTAGCTTCTTCAAACAGTTGTTCTGATACTAGGGCAAATCCAGTCAAGGAAGGGAAATAATGCCACTTGACCTACGTGACCAATCGGCAAAAATTATGCAGCTTAATTTTCTTGTGGATTTAAAAAAAAAAAATGCTGTGATCAATACATACATTAAAAATCATCAAAAATACAAGCAAATGCAAATTAATACACTTGACAACTGCAATCTCAACATTCTACTAGCAGAAAAGGAAGCTACATTCATAAAGCAGACTATTTTATGAAAATTATTTGCTTTATTCTAGTTGAGACATTCTCTGATTAATTCACATGAGACTAGTTAGGTAGGAAATGAAAATTATGCAGACAATATTTCTTATGGCAATAAGGAAAAAGTCTCCTGACTCCTTTTTTGGTTTTGTTGAGTGATAAAAGAGACCTCTTACCCAGCTCTTCCTAATTTCTTTAGCAACAGTGTAGCTGGAATGAGGAAAGTTGAAGCCACCATAGCTCTGAAGCAGAAAGAAAAAGGGAAAATGCAAGGCAACTGCTCTCTGATCTTGGTGTGCATCAATTATTTGCAATAAATTCCCTGCTGTTTGAGCTTAGACAGAATCTCAAATGCACATATACTTTGGCTATTAGAAAGTATAAACTAAATAGTGATGAATAGTGACTATTTGTTGTTTAGATTTATTTTCTGAGTAATATAACTGGGAAAAGAAAACAACCTAGTATTGAAGAATGTATCATTTTTAATCTCAGTGCTTTAGCTACAGCCAGCATCAGATAGAATGTCATATTGCAATAATTCAAAGATCTTCCTATTAGTTTTCCTAAGCCCTTAAAGTAAATGAAGCTGTTACAACAGGAGATGTTAGACACATTCTCTAATTCTCCTTTGCTTTGAGACCTAAATGCATTTCAAGGAGGAATTCAAGATAAACTAGATTTTACTTAACTGCATTAGTCTTCTTATCCATTAGTGTTTGATACACTGTTCAGCAATTTTTTTCCAGTGACTGCAATAAAATGGTATGCTCCTTTTCACAGTTCACAAATATTAGCAAAAGCAGTATATCTGTAAGCCACTACTTACCACTACTAACTTTGGAAAGTAATATTCTCTAATTACTTAAAATTAGCACTTAAAGAAAGGGTTAACCAGCAGAATCAGCTAGCCTAAAGAACAATAGAAAAATCATTAGTGTGTTAACTGAAACAATACCATACTTTTCTCTCTGTTGTTTAACCTTTTGTCCACATTACAAATATCTCAATGTAGTTCTTATCTTTGACCTTGAGGGACTGTAGCTTTATCAGTCCTTCCTTTTAGATCACAGATGACCTTCAGCTGATATCATTGAGCCCTGACCTGCCTCAGTGATCTGCTCACACAGAATACATATGCTGAACAGTGCTGGTGTGTGCAGTAGGGGTAAGTGAATTATTTACAAAAATTTGAGTTGACACCTTTTATCAAATGTGGAAAGATGAAGACAAAACAGCTGCTATTGCTGTCGTAAGCAATCTGCTGGTGATTGAATAAAAGTGTCAAGAAAATGGCTGCTTGATGGCCTTTTGTTCTCTCTCATCCAGCTTGATGTTAGTTTGAGCTGTCAGTTAGGAATCACGGCACAGTGATTTATCAATAGGCTGAGTGACCTTCTATTTCAGTTAGTGATACAATGAGAAGACAGCACCCTCTATTGAGGGCATGCTGCATTTCCACATGCAAAGCCATTATTCCTAGGAACGGGCTATCACTTTCTAGCAGGACATGAATCTGAAAAATACAATTGTCTATTTTGCTTTTGTTTTATTTTTACCCAGTCTAAAATGCTTAGCTGTGAAAATCTGAAAAAGCCACAGACTGGAATGCAGATTCACAGGCCTTGTAACAAATGAGAGCATAACAAGCAAATCAATCACTGGTATTCAGTCCAAACAAACTTGCTGTAATTAGACAATAGAACCTGGAAATGTAAGGGGAGCAACACAAAGCTGATTTATGGCTTCAGTCTGAAATGTTGTAGTTATATCAAACAAAATAATCAATACTTTGCATTCATTTATTTTATGGTTCCCATCTGCATGGCTGTTTTCCCTCAAATCGTCTCACATACAGAAACTTACGCCCTGCCATGCTGTTATCTGAACAAGGTTATGTTGAATATCAGGGACCAAATAATGACATTAGTGTTTGGGGTGGTAAGCTAGTGACAGCATTCTTATTCTTCTATGGGCCTGTGACTCTTCCTCAGCAAGCATTAAGCGTTTATTTGCAAAGATGGTTCTAACTTCCTGCACCAGTGATTTTACATGAACGGTTGATCCAAGCAGAGATTGTGAACTTTTACACACCACTTCAATCTCTTCTGCCTATTCTTCCAGGTGTAATCCTTGTTTTTAATTCTCTTCACAGCCACTTAGCAGCCATCTGAGGAGTTATTCTTTCATCCCAAGGACAGGCCATATGGGCACCTAAGAGCAGTCAGAGCAAACCCCTCCTGTCATTTCTGAAATACTCTCAGTTCTAGTAACACAAGTCTTGAAAAGCCCAAGGCTGCCCACAACAGTGGTAGGCTGTGAGCTTCATTCTGGGCACATCTACACATGCAATTAATGCACACAATCTGGAGTTTATTGCTCTAGATTTTTTTGCTGCCGGGTTCACCATTTGAATGTGCATCCAGAAGCATAAAACTGCACAGTATACTGATCCAGAGTTTATTCATTCACAGCACATTGAGCCCAGTCGGAGCAGCCCCAGTTGGCAGCAGCCCGGGGTTGTGCTGCAGAGTACAGAGGGACTGGCTAAGGCAGGGGTGGGCAAAATGCGGCCCGGGGGCTGGATGTGGCCTGCCAGGTCATTCTATCCAGCCCATGGGGCCCCTAAAAAATTTTAAAAATTAATATTTATCTGCCCCTGGCTGCCTATCATGCAGCGCTTTATGACTTGCCAAAACTCAGTAAGCGGCCCTCTGCCCAAAATAATTGCCTGCCCCTGAGCTAAGGCATGAGAGTGCTTCAGCATGGAGCTAGCTAGCAGGCAGCCCTGCACTGAAGCACCCTCATGCCCCAGCCAGCCAGGCAGCATCTACGCATGCACTGCTATGCATGAAAAAACAAGTACAAGTACCAGCCTACTCTGGAGACTGTTAGTTTTGTTTGCCCTAATAAGAGTGCACATGTAGATGCAGAGACATTTACTGTAGAGCTAATCTGGCAGCTGCTCCGCAGTAATCGTCTTGTGTAGTTGTGCCTTTTTGGTAGCTTTCAAAAGCACTTCCATAATGAGCAGCTTTCTGACTCATTTCTTGTTTCCTGAAGCTTGTTTCCTCAGCTTCCTTTCATGGACTTTTGTTAAATATTACTTTTGCTCAATTTTCCTTTATAAGAGACTTTTTTTTCTCTTGTACCCCATGAGGTTGCACTTCCTGTGGGAGAGTAAAGAGATATGAATCCTTTCACTCCTGTCATGAATGAAAGCGACCTCTCCTGCCTCCCTCAGCCTCACACAGCATCTCATGAAGTAGGCTATCACCTATAAAACCTTATGCCTATCTGAACCAGTTAGTCTCTAAGGATATGTACAAATATTTGCCACACCCAGTCTAGGTTTAGGTGGCTTTTCTTAAGACATCTAAATCTAGACTGGGAGTGGCATGTACAGATGTTTGTCTCTGCCAGGAGTGGTACAGGCAGTCCAAAGTAAATCAGGATGTGGGGGAAAGGGCTGATAGGATTAGGGGAGACTGGTGGGTCCGTGGGGCGGGGAGGTGCTGGTAGGTCCAGGAGAATGATGGGTGATGGGTTTGTAATGGGAGGGTTGGTAGATCCATAGTGAGAGGATTGTCCAGTCTGGCAGGTGAAGCAGGGGACTAAAAATAGCCCACCAAGGTCAAGGGATAGAAACAGCATAGCCCCAGGGCTGGGGTGCGAGGCTGATCTTTCCCAGCCCCGGGGCTGTGCTATGAATGAGTGCAGGTGTTTGCTAGATTGAGGCGAACTAACTTATAGGAGGTTTTTCATTTTCTGGCCAATGTAAGCCTTCCAATGCCTACACAAGTGGGCATTCAGACTGACCTAACCCTGGTTAGGAAGAACTAATTGTAACACTTGCACATACCCTGTCCTGCATTCAGCCTCAGGTAGTAATTGTGGATGCAATGGAACTTTTCTTTTGCTCTGACAAAATAATGAATTGTTTCTCTTTTCAGCCTCTTTCTCTCTCTTGCCTTTGACTGACTTTTTAGCCATTTGTCTCTAAGAGTTTCATTTTTTTTGAAAGGCAAAAGGAAGTTCGGTGGCTTTACAGACCAGTAAGGCCTGGAATAATTTAGGTTGCAAAAAATGTATTTTAAAAAGCGCATGTCAATAATTTCTTTCTATAAACTGCTAAAATAACACTCAAAAACCCAGCCACTGCAAGACTAGCGAACAAATATTTCTTCAGTACCTTCAGTTTATTATATGCAAGGACAGCACTTTTTGTATAATCAGTTTCACTGTTTCCCCGTTTTTTGTCAGCAAATTAGTCAGTTCCATAGCTGCCAAGTTTGACTCGCCTCCAATCAGAGTAAACCATAGTGGGAAGATATGTTGGGGGAGGCAGCTCTGAAGCATAAATAGGTAGCTAGAATGAGGAGGAATAGGCAGTGGTAGCTGAAAACCAGGAAATACCTGGGGTTGCAGAAAGCGACTGTAGAGACTGAAGATGTGTAAACCGGATGTTGAAGCATGGCTGATTCTGGCGGATTGCAGTGAAACACAGGAGATACCTGGTCAGATACGACCACCAGATCCACATTCAGTGATCCTTCCACTTGCATACCGCCCTACTGATTCCAGAGGTCTTAGTCCCTTGATTCCTTCAGCAGCAGTTTTTCCTTGGGGCTCTTTGAGATGCTTGAATAAGGAATGGGTTTGTGCCTGAATAAAGGAGGTCAAAACAAAGGGTCCCCTGGGAAATGTCTGTTGAGTACAAAGGTAAATGAATTGAATTACAGGAAATTCTTTCCTTACAAAGAGACAGGGTTTCCTAGGATTCTCTGTCCTACCCTGACTACAGGAAACAGCTGTTTGTGACCTAGCCAGGAGCTGAATGAGAAGATGTTATATACCATCTTATTATTACATCCTCTCCTTCTCTATTTTTTCAACAAACTTTTAATCCTTTTATCTTCCATCATAAAATGAACCCCTGATTTCATGGGATTGATGCTTCTTTCTTATTTGTGTAAATCCAGAGCAAGTCAACTGAAGTCACAGACTTCTGCTGAGATCAAGCTGATGGAAAGTAAAATTAGAATTGGGTCCTTTATTTGCCTGAGGGGGAAAAATAATCCTGGCTGCAATATTTTTTTTGCTTGCAGCCCTGCTACTGAAGCAGCACCTTGATCATTTGTGTGAAGGTTATGGAACTGCAAACTCTGCACAGGTCTTAAAGCAAACTTACTTGAATTGTGAGAGCTTTAAATAGAACAAAAACTGGTGGTTCATTGACTGGGCATGTCTATACAAGATGTTTACTGCACTTTGACTAATTAGCTGATCAGTAAACATCTCAGCATCTACACAATGCCCCTGAGATTATATTATGAACTTTATTACCTAATACAATATTTCACTATAAAAAAATTAGAAAATATATGCTATGAGTTTAAATTGTCATTTCTTTAATTTCCTTTTTGTTTAAATGATTTTCTTGTTAAAGAATGATGTCTTGCTTCTTTCTTACCTCTTAGAAATTACTATAGCTGAAGAAGGTTATAGATGAGTAAAAGTATATGCAGTGCTAGGGATACTTTTTTTTTTTGTTACTGAGGACACTTTGTTGAAAGAAGAGGTTATAATTTAAAAAGTAATACTATTTGCATTTGCATTTGCATTTACATAGTGTCTTTCACTCAAGGATTTGAAATCATTGGAAAAATGTTAATTAGTGAAGTACACCACCTATGATTAAGATCACCTGACACTTCCTGTAATAAGACTTTATTTCAGTTGCTTAAAACTGACACATTTTAAACATTTTAAGCTAGATTTTTAGATACTGGGTGTCTGCCTCTTATTGAAATATGTGGAGCAAACTGGAAAAAGGAGGAAAGTATACCTGGCAGAGCAGGCTAATTGGCAAATGGGGGAGGGAAAACTAGGCCTGTTAGTCACAAAAGTCTGTGAGCTGGTAGATGGGTCAGAGACTCAGGCTGGATTAAGGCCTGAGAAGACTGACTAAGTGAAAAGACTAGGATAAGATATGTGTTGTGGACATAAGTTAAGAGTGAATGACAAACTTGAGAAGGGATTTTGGGTCTAAGAGTCAATGGGGATAGAGATTTGTCAAAGACTGAAGGCTAGGGAAAGATTGAGGCAGATTAGATGAGGAGCTGAGATTGGAGAAAATGGGGTGGCTGGCCAGTGAGACAGGAGAGAAGGATTGGGAGGACTGGCTAGTCAAGAAAAGTGCTGAAAAGGCCCCAAATGAAAAGCCTAATTAGTGGGGGTAGCTATTTGAGGAGAAGGAAACTGGGATGAGGAGAAAGGACTAGAATAGGGACTGGCTACAGAGGGAAGGCAGTGAGAGATCAAACATACTGGCAGAATAGTCTGAGTCCTCAAGAGTATGCTCTCCTTCAGAGTCTGGAAAGGACGCAAAAGTCCCATGTGTCACCATTCTCCTGTGGTCAGTAAAGCTATGTGAAACTCACTGGTCAATCTCTCCGCATCCCCAAGGGTTGGCTCATATGAAACACACCTTTTACAAGTTACTCCCTTAGCAGCCATGGCAGAAGTCAGAGAAATGAAATTATCAGGCCCAGAGTCATCACTAAGGGTGTGCAGGGCCTGGGGCATACCAGCCTGTGCAGGGCCCTAGGGGGTGGCGAGTGGCTGTAGCTGGCAGAGCCAGCAGGGGCCAGCAGTGGACCCGGCAGCTCTTGGCAGCAGCAGCGCATGGTGGCCAGAGTAGGGCCTATACAGCACTGACCACAGGGCCCCCCCAAAGCACAGGACCCGGGGTGGTCACCCCAATTTCCCCCCCTCCTTCCAGGGATGGCCCTGATGAGGCCTCAGATTTAAAACAAAGAAAGGGAAGTGCTTTTTTATGCGACAAATGAATAACATAGATTCATAGATTCCTAGAGTTGGAAGGGACCTCAGTGGGCCATCTAGTCTGACCCCTGCCCCTGGCAGGCAAGAAAAGTCACCAACCCTGGGGTCATGTGATCCCAGCCAGGTGCCTGTCCAGTCTCCTCCTGAAGACCCCCAAGGATGGGGCGAGCACCACCTCCCTTGGGAGCCCATTCCAGATCCTGGCAACCCTGACTGTGAAGAACTGTTTTCTAATGTCCAGCCTAAGCCTCCTCTCCAGCAGCTTATGACCATTGTTCCTTGTTGTTCCATGGGGTGCGGTGGTAAATAGATTGTTGCTTACTTCATGCTGCTCTCCCCTTATGAATTTGTATGCTGTCACAAGGTCCCCTCTCAGCCTTCTCTTGGAGAGGCGGAAGAGGTTAAGGTCCCTTAGCCTTTCCTCATAGAGCCTTCCCTGCAGGCCTCTGATCAGAAAAGTGGCTCTTCTTTGGACCCTCTCCAGGTTATCTGCATCCCGCTTGAACTGCAGCATCCAGAACTGGATAGAGTACTCCAGCTGTGGTCTGACCAGTGCCGCATAGAGAGGGAGAATCACCTTCCTGGACCTGTTTGTGATGCACCTACGGATGCACGACAAGATGCGATTGGCTCTGCCAACTGCTTCATCTCATTGACAACTCATGTTCATCCTGGAGTCAACAGTGACTCTAAGATCTCTTTCTGCCTCAGTGGAGCTGAGAAAGTCACCCCCCAGCCTATAGGTATGATGGCAGTTCTTTTTTCCTAGATGCAGCACCTTGCACTTGTCCTTATTGAATTTTATCCTGTTGTTCTCTGCCTACTTCCCCAACCTGTCTAGGTCATCCTGGATCTAGTTCCTCCTTTCCAGGGTGTTAGCTTCACCCCATATTTTTGTGTCATCCGCAAATCTGGCCAGGGTGCTTGCCACCCCCTCATCCAGATCACTGATGAAGATGTTGAACAGCACCGGCCCCAGAACTGAGCCCTGAGGGACTCCACTGCACACATCTTTCCAGCTTGACACCGACCCGTCCACCACCACTCTCTATGTGCGACCCTTGAGCTAGTTTGCTACCCAGTCTACTATATAATCATCCAAGGCAAACCTCCTCAGTTTATTTAAAAGGATGGTATGGGATACCGTGTCAAAGGCCTTCTTGAAGTCATGTGGAACTCATTGTGACAGAATGTTATGGAAGCCAAAAATTCAAAAAGGGATTAGACAAATGTTTGAAGACCATGCCCATCAGGGCTGGACACAACATGACACAAGAGTCAGGGATGTAACCTTAGGCTCAGGACATCCATCTGGAAGCCTATGCTGGCTGGTAACTATAAGGGCATGACAACAGAAAGAACAATTTACAAATGCCCTGTTTCTTAAACTTTAAAGCATTTGCTACTTGCTACTGTCAGAAACAGCATAGTGGGCAAAATGGAACTATGATCTGACATAGTGTGACAATTCTTATGTTCTTATGTAGCCCCTTAATGACCCATGTAATGTCAATATGATGCCACCTGACAGAACATGGGGGGTTTTTTCAGTTTGACCTTTTTAAAAATCAAACAAATTACACACACAAACTGTTTTATAAGAACATTATTATTGTTAGGGAAAGTACAGACCTACAACTGATTTACTGTGGCACAACCTGGGGAAGGGCTTTACTGGATATCAGCTGCTCTGTGGTAAATGTCTATGTGAAGCCTCTTACCCTGTGGTAAATGGAAGCTAAACTGTGGTAGATTAACTCTCAGTGAAACAGGAATAAGTTATTGTGGTAATTTACTGCTCAGAATGGGCAGTGCTCAAATAATGAGAAGCTATTCAATATTGTGTTCTCTCCCCTTTGTTCAATGTGTGGCCTTGTACCTTATTTACTGCAAACTATTCATACACTGCTCTAAATGAAGGATTATTAATTTCCTCATACTATAGTATCTAGGTGCTTCACAAATATTAATGAATTCATTATCACAGAACTCTTTTGAGATGAGGGGGGGATTATTATTCCTATATTATAGTTGGGAACAGAAGCACAGTGATATTAATGTCAAAAGAACCCTTTAATTTTGGGTGCCAAATCTGATATGCCTGAGACCTGATTAGCATCATATAGAACCCTTATATGTTCAAAACTCACCTCCCTTAACTCTGTACCTGTAAGTGTTCAGTACTTCTGCAAATCAGGCCTTAAGTCTCCAGTGATACACCCTTAAAATAAGGATCACATAATTATTAATCACCCTTGAAAAGCATGAATTACCTAACTTCAAATAGGAACACTGCAGCAGATGCAGAGATAGGGGAGTACATGGAGATAAAATCAGGTTCCTCAGAAGAGAATTCACCAGTATCCCTTTATCCGTGCACTTGATCTTAGCATAAAGGCCAAGAAAAGACTTTCTGTTCTTCCTGCAATAACTTCCTGTCTCAGTCACTATACAACATCCAATTTCTGCAGCAAATGAAACAGTAGGGACCTGCTCTACACAACTCAGATTTAGCTCCTGAGCAAGCTCTTCCTCTGCACTGAAATAGGAAGTTGCCATGGAAAAAATAGCACAAGATCACATATTTAAAGAAGTCTCAGAAATTGCACTGGCAGTCTAAATCCTAGCATTCCCTATTTTCCATGTGCTTGATTTTGCAAGGTTAATAATATTCTTTTAACACAGATTTATGCGTATATTTGAGAGATGGGTAAACTGAGAAACAGTTGCCAAAAACCATAAAGGCCATGTCAGGATGGGCACAGAAAACAAGAACTCTGTCCTTACCCCACTTCACCATTGACCACATTGTCTCTGGTGTGTTCTATTCAATTTCCCGAAGTCCCTGTGAAAAGAATACAGCAGCATTCTTCGTAGAAATGATTTCATGGGTTTAAAAGTGAGTCCTTCTCAAACTACTATATATTTTTATTTCATGCTGCCTGCTGTCTCTTCATATGCAAGGATACTTGTCCCCCTTAAATCTCATGTGCGCATGCATCATGACTTCTTCATAAAAGGTCTGTGGAATGTTGAATACTATGTAAATTTTATGTTGTAATGAATTGGGTCCTAAGATCTTTAAAGGTCAGACACCTGATATAATACATCATGTTCTTTAATATCAACTACAAAATAACTGTAATAAATTTTTCCACCACCACATCCTCACACACTGTTGCCCACAAGGAAGCACCAAAGGAAATGTGTCATTTGTCAAAACAGGTTGGAAACTGGCATGTGTACAAGTAATTTTAAAAGAGTTGCTAAGGTTAGGCACAGCTGTGTAAGTGAATATTACAAGGTTAACTTTTGAGAGTAGCAGCACACTAAGAAGTGTTTTGAGAGTAAGGGAATGTTTCCGCTGCATCCTGTGGTCTTGGGGAGGAGGCAGTGTAAACCTGTGAGAGCATGCCCTACCTACTTGCTCCCATTATAAAGCTGCTCTGGAGATGTTCCCAGCCAGAGATCAAGAGCAGCTGTTGGGCTCAGTCCTAGAATGGTTTCATAGCTACATTTCCAGATTTGGTATGTGGGAGCAGGAGTGGGCATGCTCCAAAGAGGCCATGTATACATACTTGAAGGGTTAGGCACCTTGGTCACTTACCTCTTTCTTTGTGCAAACTCTCCAAAAGATGCAAGCTCTCCAAAACTGCAATCCTGTTTATATTAAAAGCCATCTTTAAGACTTACATACTTACAAACAATACTACTGTATTTACTCAAATATAATATAACCCTGAATATAAGATGATTCCCCCCCCCAATTACATTCTATATATATAAATTTGTTATAATTTTCAGGTATAGAATCCAATTATTAGAGGTTTCCCTTGAACTTTTCATCTTCCCACTGCTACAGCAGGATAATTAAATCTGAGGGGATCAAGTGGCGCTCTGTCCCACTCAACTCCTTCCATTTTCCGTACTACTTACTGTCAGACCTTGGTCTCCCTGAGCACATGGAAGTGAGGGGCCAATTAGAAATATTTATTTTAAAATAATCATGCCTGTGGTGATTTGCTATAGTCTTAGTTCACCCAAAATTGATACATTTTTTCTTTTTTGAAACTGCTGCAAGTTTTAGCATAGGCACAGAAGACACAGTGATTCTGGGTGAACACTTTAGGGCCATGTTTGGTGATTTTTGCCAGACATTTAAGTGTGGTAAAGAAACAAGACTCACTGCAAATGAGAAAGAAAGTTTCAGCTCAGCTGTTGGAGTGAAAAGGAGTTTAAAATGTGTTCAATGTAGTGGCTCATCATGACTTGAAAAAGAGTCAATGCCGAGGGGGACTGAGTACAATGAGCATTATCCTGTATCTTATTCAGGTGAGCTGCACTAGTTTATTTTTGTGGTGGGTCAGTATATTTGTCCCATATGGGCCTGGTGTTTTATAGTTATGCTCAGTGTTGGCTGTATTGAATCATCTAACTTCATAGGTGGTTTCCAGTGCTGCGCACAAGGTGCTTTTGGCAGTAGTTTAGTGATGGACAATGTATTTAATGATGAGAGAAGATGAACATGGAGGAAAGATGAACCCAATACACAACATACAATAAAATTATTGAGCTACCACCATCTCACCCCCCGTGAGATTCCAAGGGTTCTCCTGTAGTGTCTTGCTTTTTCATTCTTTTATCGTATAGCACAGGGGTTGTCAACCGGGGGTAGACATACCCCTGGGAGTGCTTGGGAAGGCCCTAGGGGTATATGTGGGTGGGCATGGATGGAGCACCACCACTCGCTACCCTGCACTGCTGCCTCCACGTCCCACCGCACCTCCCCTTCCCTCCCCTCCCCTCCCCCCCTGCATCCAGCCACCTAGGGTACACTTATTAAAAAAGGTTGAAAACCCCTGATATAGCAAGCTAAAAGGAAGTATGCTTTTGGTAAGGGGGGAGTAGCCAGCTGGCAACATTTTATATTCTTTGATTTGTCACCTCCCTGGAAAATGCGCACATGTACACAAGGCCAAGTACAAGCAGTGCATTAAATCATGCACTCTGACATTGCTTTATTCTCTCTCTATGGATTTGTTCCTGCCTGTGTGGCTTTAGAGACATAGAGCCACTCAATGGGCAAATGCACAGCACCAGATCTTGTAAGAGTGAGGAAAAATGGGAATTCACTGTTTTCAGAGCGGAGACCAAAGGGATCTCAGGAAAGGGGTGCATGATTGTAACTGTAAGATAGATCCCACTGGAGCAGGACTGCTATCACTGGTAAACTGTTGACACATTACTAAACAAAGTTTCACAGTAGGGAGGACACAGGGATTGTTGTGGTACTACCACCAGCAGAACCCAGCACATACCTATCCTCTGAGACAAATTCAGTAATTCCTTGCAAGCTGTACACAATCATACTAACTTATGCATGATTAACCTCTGCCTTCACTCTCTCTTTTTGTGGGTGAGAATATGAGGCATTTGATTATCTGTGTCTGTTAGCAGTGAGCAAGGTAGAACAAGAGATTTATTCTGACTTTGTAGTGGCTTGTTAAATATATACAGAAATTATATATTACTCTTACTGCTTGCACCTGGCTTAGGTGTGCTGAGGGGGAACAATTAGTATACAGTGGACTCCTCAGTCTTGTGTGACCTGTGCTGCATTGGAAGATAAAAGCATTCCTACAATGGGTGATGCAATCATTTTAATCAGTTAGGCCTGACTGTGTCTTTAAGAGGAGCCCTGAGAAACACATGCCTCAAGTACAGATATCTAAAGGACAATTTCCTCCCTGTTTTTCCTTTGATTGGAGGAAAAAATAGTTTAGTGTTGTTCTATAGCAATATCTAACACCATCACCTCTTGCACTGGCTTATTTCCATGTACTTCGCAGCCATCTACTCTTGGACATGCGTACTAGAAGGTTGAATTATTCCCATTTGTTTTTTCTCTCTCTCCCCCTTCCTTCACCAAGCTCTTGTCTTTCTTACTGTTTATAATACCCCATAGAAAAGGATGTCCACTTACTAAGAATAGCAGGGTCTGTGAGAGACATGTTTGTGAGACAAATTTGGGGGCCTGTTACATCTATATAGGGGGTGCCCCCCACCTTCCACTTTTGGAAAAAATAAACTGAGTGATCTGATTTTAAGAGCCTTCTGAGTTTGGCAGCCTAGTAGAACTATACCCCCATTTCCCCTGTATCTCATAGGCCCTGAAGAACAGCCAGAGTGCTTTAGTAGGAAAAGTTACTGGAACCAGTGATGGCTCAGTAGGGGAATTTCAGCTGATTGTGAGTCCTCAATTGATAAGATCCAGATAATTTCCAGTTCATTTTGGATCTCTGAGTAGCACAAAGGGACCGGAGAACCTCAACCGTAATTTATGGCTTTTTAATAAAAATTACTTATTTAATGTTTCTACAGAAAGAATGTGGTACTGCAAGTGCAGGCAGATAATGAACATATAGGTAATGCAAGAATTCAGACCTCTCCTGAATAATTTGTGGGGCAAATTATTTTAACATAGTATTTTTATACAGGTCTTCATTAATGTTCACAGATTGGTGGTGTTCTGTTCCAGATGTGACTGTAATTGACACTGCTGTTTTTTGTCATTATTAGATAGATATAATAGTCCTCTTTCACCTCTTAGCCTTAAGAACAAAGAGGCCAGAATAAAACAAGCCTAAGAATCAGAAAGCAACAACTACTGTCTGCTTAATGGGGTGATTATACCCACCTCACAAAAGTCTTATGAATATTAATTAGTTTAAGTTTGCACAGCACTTTGCAATAGATGATGACATGTGTGAAGTATTATTTTATACATCTTTGCTTTGGTATTGATGCTCCCCTTGATACAGGCATATAACTAGTATGTATTAAAGAAATAAGAATGTCCCCATTAGCGTAAAACAGATGTATAATATAGGATTAGCACCCGGTGAATATAATTTTAATTTTTCCATTTCATAAAGAAGCCATAATTCATAAATATTAATGACACAAAGGAGTAACTGTCTTCCCTCTGGAGACAGATTAAAACTTATGCTGTATTGTATATTTCTTGGACACAGTTACATTATTTTTTATTATCATGCACATTAAATGATTTTTAAGTTGATTTTATTCCCCTTACAGAAAATATTTTCCTTTACATGGAAATTTGGGATTTTAAGATACATGATACAAGGATAATATTTTTGATCACTATAATTTTTACTACACATTTCCTTTCATGTATTGGTGCACACCATATTGGTATGTCTAAATGAAAATGTTTTCCATATATACACAGTGGTGATGTTTACCATAATATGTGATACACATTCCCCTAAAATATTTTTTCAACACTTTAAATTAATTTTAATATAAGTTTATCAGCCCCTTGTTATGGTGCAGAACTTATATTAAATTCTGTGATCCATAAAACCTTTTTTTGAATGACACATAGTTTAGTTTTTCATTTAGAGGCTATAAAAGTGTTCACAAAAGTTATGTTGAAAAAAAATGATTGAAAGTGCTAAAACACTGTACAGAATATAAAATCCTTTCATAGACTTTTTATGACACATGAAACATGAGTCTTAAAGGTTTAATGTTACTGACTTTTATACAAGGCTTTTTAATTCTTGATTCCAGTTATGGTTCTGCAAATGAACTGTGACATTAAAAAGAATCAGGCTGGAACTGCCTTAGCTCTCTTTCTAGATGAGTTTCTCCTGGTCATGAAGGGTTCACTTAATCTGCCCCACCCTGCCCACATCTGGTTAGCACTAACTCGCTTTAGCAGCACTGAAGTGTAAATCCTGCACTGCATTAAATCTGCTTAACACATCTCATCCTACTCAAACTCATCATTAAGGTGAGGTGGGTTTATAAATTATTAAGAAGGGTGAAGTGTTGCTTAATTTTCCTTTCTCTTAATATTCAATAGTATTCTGCAACAATTGGGCGCACAGTGTAATTGACTGAATACAGAACCAGTCCTAGTACATGCTTCCAACTAAAGACCAGCTCTACAAGAGAGACAAATGAATAGCTCTGCTAGTTGCATTGGAATACAGAAGTTCTGTCATTGGTGCCACACTGGGGGTAGGACCAGCTACACTATGAGGTAGACAGTCAGCTCCACTTCCAGCTAGGGACACCTGAGAATTCCCTCCGTGCTGGCAAATTCTGGGATGACACAACAGCAGAGTAGGAATGCAGCCAGGCACCCAGGGCACAGGGGCAGTGGCACCACAATCATGATCATGCACCTGCCAGCAGCCACTGCTTTCTTTTTCCTTTTTTTTTTTTTGCCAAATCAGCATTCA
>NW_017729032.1:94329978-94358390 GCF_001723915.1 Gavialis gangeticus
GGCACCACAATCATGATCATGCCCCTGCCAGCAGCCACTGCTTTCTTTTTCCTTTTTTTTTTTTTGCCAAATCAGCATTCAGGGCAGTTGCCTCATTTGTCCCACCCTCCTTACACCACTGTGACATAAAACAGTGGTGCTCAGCCTATGGCCCATAGGTCCGATCTAGGCACCAAAGTGACTAGATCTATGCTGCAGAATGGGGCATCAGTGGCAAGCATCTCGGCCCAGCACGTCTCCTCCTGGCTCTGTGCCTTGCTGCTGTTCCCCTCTGAAGCCCTCCCTCTTTCCCATCCCCTACAGCAGGTTCTGCTTACTCTATCCCTCACTTCCCATTATGGAAGGTCCTGTTAACTGGAGGTAAATGCTGTTCCTCTTTCCCTTCCCCCCTCTCTCATCAGCTCCCTGCTGGTTCCAGCATCTTAGAAGACAGAGGTGTAGCTTATCAACACCTTTGTTTTGCCTATTCCCTTAGACGACACAAGGAGTAAGATCAGTATGTTGGGGGCCTATGACCAATATCAACATGGAGAGTCTATCTGCTACAGTTGTTCCACCCCTGCACTGAGAAATTTTGTGGAACCAGAGGATACAAGTCATTTTGAAACTGAGGTTAAAATCCAACAAATTCCAAGACCTATATCCAAATGCTCTTTGCAACTCTGGAAATTTATGACAGTGATATCAATTATGTAAGAGCAGAGATTTTTCCTTTCACTGGCATGATTCACTGAAATATGAAGATACAGCATTTCACTGTATTGTTTCTGTTCCTATTAGAGGACTGTCTAGTCCCTAAAAACCCTAAAGATGGACCAGGAACACTTTGTGCCAGGTACTGTGCAAACACAGAACAAAAAAGAGTATTCTTGCCCCATTTTGAAAGACTGCACTTAAAAGTACATTGTTTAACTTCATGTAGTATAGAAATGATAACTGTACAACACAAAATCACTTTGTGCTTTTCATCTTCAAAGCACTTTGTACACATTTCTTGATTAGTACTCACAGTTTCCATGAAGGTGATGTACAAGTGGCACAAAGTGAGATACAAAGAGTGATTTTGATCGCTCCCTGACTTCACAACAGTACAGGTTTCTTAGTGACTGGGGAGGCAAACTGGTTACCACTAAGTAAAGGCCACTGGGGCTTTTTAAATCGTCAGCTGTTGTGCTCTAATTGCCTAACCGTGTGCTTGTAGCCAACAGTAAATGAAAGCCAGCTCCTCCATGAGAGAGGGGTAAGAGAGCATTGGTTTGTTCTTTTTTGCCCTGGGATAAAAGCAATTGTCACAGAGCATAAAATCATAGGGTTAAAAGGAACCTCCAGGGTCACCTGGTTCATCACTCTGCCTCAATGCAGGATGCATTATTCTTATGCTATCCCAAACAAATGCTTATCCAGCTTCTTCTTGAAAACCTTCGTTGAAGGGGATTACACAACTTCCCTAGGCAGCTTTTTCTACCACTTTACTGTTCTATCAATGAGATAGATTAAAAAAAAAAAGATGAAAAGCAGCTGACACACTATAAAGTCTCATCTTCCTTTGCCTTGTGGTAACTTGCCTGTGAGCCCATATCCCTAATGCCAGTCAAATTACTCTAGACTTACTTTGGTGTAAATGAGATCAGGATTATGGTAAACCTGCTTTTTCTACAAGACCGTTCTATTATTCCGAAGTAAACAAAGTGTTAAAAGGCAGAGATTTCTCCCTTCCAATCCAATGTTCAGACTACTAGCCTGTTCCCTTTTGCATATTTCATTTAAAATGGTCAAAGTTGGAGGGAAATGTCATAAAATTATAGTATGAATATTTCCTTCCATTTTTGGTTAAAATTTCATTTTTTTAATTACTATTTGTACAGTGTGATAAACTACTATTTCACTTTTATCCAAAAATTCATCAGAAAACATGTTCTTACAATATCATTATTGGAAAGTGGTTCTTTTCAGAAATCACTGTGCTGAGTATTACCTGTATTTTAATGCTAACTATATTGTATTAGCAATGGGAGAGCATTAGTGTTCCATATTCAGTTTTCTCCCCATCTTCATGTCATCAGCACCATACCTCCTTTTTTGCTATTTAGTGGCTCCTGCAGAACAGTTAGTCCATGTAATCTGTAAAATGATCAAAAATAGATGGCATGACATACTGGTTATGCACCAGTTTCGGTGCATCATGAGATCACAGAATTTTCTCTCTCATTCTATGTATTCTCATTATCACTCATCACTTGCTACTTCAATCACAAGCCTATTACATCTGAATCCATGAGCACATTACCAATTTAAATTCTTCCCTGATCCTCCATGTGCCAATGTTACTAGTAAAATTCTCCATTCTTAATAGTCTATCCATTCTCAATAGTCTCAGTTTTCATCAAATTATTAATCCACACACATATTTACAGTAGTGCATAACTGTGAAATAATCCAGGTCATGAGTATTATGTCCAGCAAATAACATGGATTATGTGATTCAGTTGATGATGAGAGAAAAATCCCTTGTCGTCTGTTTAGTACGTTGATCCATCCCTCAACAATTTTGCTCTTAGAAAATGTGCATATTTTCTTGGCCGAGGAGATTGCCAAAATTGCTATGTTTTGGCAGAGAAATACAATTTTAATTGTAATATTGTATCAATATTAACATACCATCTGACACGATCCCCTTAATAGGTTAAAGTTTTGCATCTTGCCTCTGCTGGATGGGTAAATGAAGGCTGTGTGTTTGTAGGACAGAACACAGTTTGCATGTTGTGAAGGAAGAAACCCTGGGTGTTTCACAAAAAGCTGTCTGCTGGAAGTGTAATTTTCTCTACTGCCAGATACGTTCTAAAATCCTTTTCCACACCCCCTCTCTAAACTCTAATGCATTGATCCAGGCTTTTCTATTGCTTGTTTGCTCCCCAGGTTGATTACGAACTCCATAAAAAGTCTGAGGTGTTGTAAAGTCTGAGGTGGTGTAAATTTTCCAACAAGAAAAGGCATATTGCTTATCCATGCCTAACATGAAGCAAAACAGCATTTTGAGCCAACTTTATTCCCACCCACTTGCCATTTCCACTAGGGATGTAAATATCATTTAAACAGTATTCGTTTAACCGCCTCTAATTATATCAGTTAAACGGATAATGGATGACACAGCTACTGCTGGGAGACCTTCTCGGGGCTCTTTGTAGGTGGGGGGTCCAAGCCCAGCTAGACAACAGAGCCCAGGTAAAGCCCTACACCAGGAGGGAGGCAGCACTTGTGAAGGTGCAGCTAATTACTTAATTGTTGAGTCATTAGGCCATCTTCTGTTTTCTTCTTAGGTTACAGATACTAGTCCCCTTCATTTTCCATTCCCCCTCCCCTCCTCCTCGCTCCTCCCTCCTACCTGCCCTGCTGACTTCTATTCCTGCTGGACCACTGCACAGCTTTCCTTCCTCCCCCTTCCCTTCCAGACTGCACCTCAACCCGCACTAAACAATAACCAGTAAGATAACCAGATATCACTGGGCTTATCAGCTACACAATTAATTGTTTAGCCTTTCACATCCCTAATTTTCACCTCCAATGACGGAATAAAATGTCTCATTTCTGAGTATCTTCCAAAACAGCCCATTCTCATTATGGTTAGAGATATTTTTATTATCTAAGTTTTAAGAAAAGTGACAAAAATGAAGTTGTCAACGTACCAAATTTAGACTACCCTTTCACTCATCCATTCTTTAAAAATAAGACCCTGGCCCAGATTATGTCCTACTGTAACTGTTGCATCTCACCACTTTCAACTTTTTATTCAGTGGCCTGCTTCAAGCCTACTAGTGTTGGGAGGGGGGATTCAGTCCATTTATGTTGGCCAGTTCCCTTTCCTAATTTCAAACTCTTCCACTGTCCTTCCCCTCTATTTTGTTCTTTCCCTGAAACTGCCGCTTCTGAGATTTCATGTGCAGCCAGAATAAACGTCAGGTGGAAACTGGTTTATGCTCTTTTGAGAGAGATGACTGCAGAATAGAAAGTGGTACTTTCTCCATCATGTTGAGAAATGGAAGGTTAAAAATGAAGCAGTACTTACACAGCATTAAACTCAAAGGATTTTTTTATTTGGTTTTAAGTAATAGGATGTACAGTGAAAGACTAAATCTATTCACTGAAAGTATATACTTATTTGTTTTTGGTTTTTTCTTTTAGCCAAAATTGCCCTTTAACTTAAAGAGTTATGTCTTTACTGATTTATTTGTAAACAGCATTTATATCCCCTGGCAGCTTTTGTTTTGCTGGGGAAATATACTCTTGTTTGATGGGGTCTCTACTCCCCTGATCATCCTAAAAGTCCATTTCTGCACCTGTACCAGTCTGAATGCATCTTTCTTCAATATGTATCACTAGGATTGTATACTGCATTCAAGTTTTCTTGGGGCCTGGAACAAAATGACATCCATATTTCCTTATCTCTGTTGCTAATACTATTATTGTGACACAACCTAGTATCACATTTACTTTTCATAATGTCTACATCACAATGGTGGCTCATCGTTCTGATGTGAGTGTGTAGTATACCCTGGTCCTTTTCTTCCTCAGTTATTTCCAACTGATGGGTGCCCAGATGAGACTTTCTTTTACCTTTACTTGTTTCTACTACATGAGTTGGAACTTTGTACCACTGATTTCATTCCATTTCTATCACTCTAATCCTCAAGGTCATCCAGTTCTTCTTTCTAGATACTTTGCTCCTTATCCATATTGCAAAGCATCCTAACTCTGTCATCAGCAAACTTCACTAGCATAGCCAAGGTCATTTATAAAAAAATATTAAATTAGACAAATCCCACACTTGATCCTTGAGGAGCAATACAAGTTATCTCAGTTACCTCTCTAGGCTTATATGTCTTCTTTCAACACTGCTCATTTTTGTTTAATCTTTAGCCAAATCCTTACCTCCCAAGTGGCACCTGATCACCCTTGTACTAATCCCCAGTTTCTTCATTTTAACTCATAAGTTTAGAATGTGGCAGAGGATCAAACACTTCACCGAAGTCCAGGGGGATTACATCTACTGCATTTCTCTTGTCTAGATACTCACTTATGATATTAAAGAAAGACATTGTGTCAGTCTGACACAACATGGGTAAATCCATGTTGCATTTTATTCCATTTACCTTCACGTCTAATTATTCTTTCCTTCAACATTTGTTCTCAACCTTGCATATCATGGAGATTAGAATAATGGCCCTGTAGCTCCCTCCTTCCCTCCTCCCCCCCCATGCACCTTTCTTTTTAACTATAGACCTTATATTTGCTATTTTCCAGTCATATAGTATCAACCTCAACTTGACAGGTTTGTTAAAAAGACTTGCTATCAAACCAAGGATTTCATTGTGCCAGTTTTTTCATAATTTTAGGCTTCAGGTTATCTGTTACTCTCTTACCACAGTTTTTGAGTTTTTCTTCTATCTCAGTTGCATTAATTTAAATTTCAATACACTTATTTCCATTAGCCATACAGGCTTTCTCCCATGCTCAGTAGCATTATCACAGTTTGTTTAGATTTCTAGATATCTAAAGATATCTTCAATCTAATTCCATCCTCACTGAATAGCAGTCCCAGTTCTCTCCTTGTTCTCTTTTTGCTTATATGACTAAGAACATTTTTGCTACTTACAGAATCATAGAAAATTAGGGTTGGAAGGGACCTCAGGAGGTCATGTAGTCCCTGCTCAGAGCAGGACCATCTCCAGCTAGATCATCCCAGCCAAAGCTTTGTCTAGCCAAGTCTTGAAAACCTCCAAGGAAGGAAATTCCACCACCTCTCTGGGTAACCTGTTCCCGTGGTTTACTACCCTCCTAGTGAGAAAATTCTTCTTAAAATCTAACCTAAACTTCTCTTGCTGAAACTTGAGACCATTGCTCCTTGTTCTGTCATCTGCCACCACTGAGAACAGACAAACTCAAATGCTCTAGGTGAGGCTTGAGCTCAGAACCTTGGCATCACTTCCCCACTACTGCCCTATAACTACCACATACTAACCCGTTGCACTAGTGGAACTACTATTGCTATTTGTTTACTATTCTTTGCAGGATTTAACACAGTGTGACTTTTGACAATTGTCACTTTGTTTATACCCTTGATCCCTAAGACTTTGCTGAACAGTCCTTTTTCTCATTCCTTTTAAGCTTTCTGCATATTCCTAATATCTTTTTTGAGGTAGCTAGTTACTGAGTTAGGTGTAGATCTTTCCTACAAGGCTTTACAACATTCCAAATAATTTCAGCTTTCTTTGACTTAAAGTCTGGCATAATGTCTCTGAGCTCCTCAGTGCACCTGATTACACTGAATAGTTTCCTAGGTTTATCAATGTTTGGCCCTTTGAAATCAATATCTTTACTTCCAGAATGACTTTTGTTTATCCTGACATTTAATTGAAACTGAACCAACCTGCAAAACTCTATCCAAGGTTATTTTGTTTGATTATCCCTTCTAAAAATGTTCTTACTCTGTGCCAAAATTATGCCTAAAACAGAATCTCTTCTTCCTGGTTTTGTGACTCCTTGGTGAAGTTTATTGGCTATCACTTCCAGGAATCCAACTATTAGTCACAGTTTCTACAAATTATATTTTGGAAGTTAAAAATTCCAATAATGATAATTCCAGTAGTACCAATACAAAAAAACATATTCATATGGAAATCTGACCCTGAGTCTTTAGGTTCTACCCCAGTGGAATCTCTTTTTACATTATTTCTACTATTATTGCACAAACTGATCTTGAGCCAAATTAGTTTGTTTTATCCATGCTTTCTCTTCTTATTTCTTTGCAATCTATCCTGTCATTAACATACATGCTGCCCCACAACTTGCACCTTTCTATCTCTCCTTGGGCACATCTACGGATGCAACTAATGATATAAAGTCTTAAGGTGCAGTAAAATACTATGCATTAAGCCTTTCCTGGGAGCTCATCTACACGTGCTTCCTGTTAGGGAGCAAATCAGCTCCCAATAGGAAGAGCCCAGTACAAGGCTACCCCATCCCGCTGTAGCCCCAGCAGCAAACAGGAGAGCTCCAGGCTCCCCCTGGGTGCTAGCATAGGGGCTGGCAGGGAGCACAGGACCAGTCCCTATGCACACAGGGCCAGGAGAGCTCTGCCAGAGCGGGGTTCTGATATGCACAGGGTCAGGAGACAGGTGCTGCTGCAGAGCATTCCTACCCCATACACATGGGAACAAGTTCTGTGCCCAAGCCCTGTGCCCAGCAGGGTTTCCCCACGCAGCCCAGGGCTAACCAGGAACTGTCCCAGCCAGTTTGGGGATGCATAAGGATTTCTCCACCAAGCCCAGAGCTGGCCAGGAACTATCCTGCAGCCAGCTCCAGGCTGAGTGGAGATTTCCCTCTTCTGGGGCAGCTCCTAGCCAGCTCTGGACTGTGCAGGGATTTCCCTGCCCAGCTCAGAGCTGGCTGTGAACTGTTCCATTTCTGGGGCAGGTCCCAACCAGCTCTGGGCTGCATGAAGATTTCCCCAACCCAAGAGGGACAGTTTCCAGCCAAAATGCTTAGACGCAGGAGTTGAGGTAAATGTCATTTACTTGGACTTTAAGAAGGCCTTCGATACGGTATCTCATCCTTTTCTCATAAATAAACTGAGCAACTGTGATGTAGATGATTACATGGTCAGGTGGGTGGCAAATTAGCTTAGGGGTCACACCCAGAGAGTGGTGGTGGATGGGTTGGTATTCACCTGGAAAGATGTGGGCCATGGAGTTTGATCCTTGGACCTGTGCTGTTCAATGTCTTCATCAGTGACTTGGATGAGGGTGTGGAAAGCACTCTGTCCAAATTCACAGATGATACCAAATTATGCGGTAAAGGTAACACATTAGAGGGTGGAGAATGAATCCAGGTGGATCTGGACAGGTTGGAAAAGTGGGCAGACTAGAATAGGATGCAGTTCATCAAACACAAGTGCAAAGTGCTGCACCTAGGGGAAGGAATCACCAGCACACGTACAGGCTGGGGGAGGACCTTCTCAACAGCACAACAGAGGAAAGGGATCTTGGAGTCATTGTTGACATCAGGATGAACATGAGTCATCAGTGTGACAAAGTGATCAGTAAAGCTAACCACACTTTATCATGCATTAGCAGGTACATGATGAACAGGTCCAGGGAGGTGATACTTCCCCTCTGTGTGGCATTGGTCAGGCTGCAGTTGGAGTACTGTGTCCAGTTTTGGGCACCTAACTTCGTGAGGGATATGGACAACCTTGAGAGAGTTTAGAGGAGGGCCACTCATATGGTTAGGGGCCTGCAGGCAAAGCCATACTAGGAGAGATTGAAGGACCTGGATCTCTTCAGCCTTCGCAAGAGAAGGCTGAGAGGTGACCTTGTGGCTGCCTGCAAATTCATCGGGGGTGGGGGGCATCAATGAATAGGAAATGGTCTGTTTACCAGGGCACCCCTTGGAGTAACTAGGAACAATGGCCACAAACTGATAAGGAGCAGATTTAGGTTGGACATCAGGAAGAACTTCTTTATAGTAAGGGTTGCCAGAATCTGGAATGGGCTTCCAAGGGAGGTGGTGCTCTCCGCTACCTTGGGGATTTACGAGGAGGCTAGACATGCACCTGGCTGGGGTCATCTAACCCCAGCACTCTTTTCTGCACAGGACAGGGGGTCGGACTCGATAATCTACTGAGGTCCCTTTCAACCCAAACATCTATGAATCTATGAAATACCTGTCTCTGGAGGCTAGCAAGGTCTGGGCCATAAACAGGGTGTTGAAACAGTGCCAAAGCATGGACAGGATGAGCTGGTGGATGACTAGTGTTCTCCTGTGAAGGGTAAGGGACTAGAGGAGCCCAATCCATGCTTACAGACACTCAGACACCCTGACTTTGAGTTGATCCCAGTTCTCTGATGGGAAGATGTAACTGGGGGATAAGTAGACCCTCATATAAAGCAGCAAGCCTGCATTGGTGGGAGATGAGACAACCTACCACTCATCACCTACTGTCAGGCCAGAGCTCTTGGCCCAGTTAATCTAAGAAAGGGAGGCTTCAGAGTGGATGGAATAGCAGGGCTCTACCTGCACCTGGTGACCCCAACCTGTGTGATGAGGAGCACATCATCAGTATATGCCAAGAGAACCATGCTCATGGCTGGCTCCCTGAGTACCAGCCCTGTTATCTACTTGGACAAGAGGCAGAGGAAGGGCTTGAGGGTGACAGCATAGAGCTGGCCTGACAGTGGGCAGCCTTGATGTACTCCCCACCTGAAGGGGATGGGCTTCATCAGCATCTAGGTGAGCTTGACCTAGCACCATGCAGAGGTATACAGCACATAGAGAAACCACACAAAGCTGGGAATGAAGCTGTATTCCCTCAAAATGCTTAATACTTTTTGAGGGACAGGAGGGTGAGTGACAGGCCATCCTTGCAAGCAAACAGGTTGTCAAAGATGGTATATATGGAACCCATGTACATCTGGTTGGGATAGATCATGTCCACTAGAACTGGGGGTCTTTAAGAGAAGGCTGGATAGGCATCTGGCTGGGGTCTTCTGACCCCAGCACTCTTTCCTGCCTAGGCAGGGGGTCAGACTCAATGATCTGTTGGGATCCCTTCCTACCGTAGCATCTATGAATCTATGACTTCAGCCACAGTGAGATGGCTTCCACTATGATCTTGTAGTACATGTAGAGGAGTGAGAGTGGGAGGCAGTTCTTCAGGTCATGAGGGGTCCCTTTTGGGCAGCAGGGTTAGCACAGCCCTCCTGCACAACAGGGGAAGCTCTGTGTCCCCTTTGGACTCAGCCCACACTGTGGTGAATTGTGGGCTAAGGACATCCCAGAAAGTGTGGTAGAACTCCACCATCAGCCTGTTGATATTGGGCATCAGGTGGAGGGCTTCCAAGTACTTGGCCAGGGTGAGATGACCCTCCAGTAAGTGCCAGTCATGCATGCTGACTTATGGCAGTCCATCATACAGACTCTGGCAGGCATAAGTGTTTGCAGGATCCAACAAAAAGAATGTGGTGTAGAATGCTCTTATTCTTGCTCACAGATCACCAGGACCGGTATGGGGGTGGGGGGGTACTGTCCTCTGCTAGAAGGCAGGTGATGTACTTCATGGCACCCCTCCTCTTTTTCAGAGTATAGAAGAAGCAGGAGCCATGGGCCATCTCCTGGAGGACCTGGATTGGAAGAAAGCACCGTGGCCATGCCAGTCATTCAAAGCCCAGAGTTCTTCCTGCTTCTCTCAACACGCTGTGCAGAGTGATAGGTTGTCTGGGTCAATGACAAGGCACCTCTCCAACTCTGACACCTCCTTCTTGAGCTGCTCTCTGGCCACCTTCCCTTTGCCAGGTATGCCGAAGCATGTACCTACTACAAAAGAGCCTGACATACCTTCCCCACAGCCACCATTACCATGCTGAGGGAATGGTCTGCTGCTGCTCATGGCACACCAGCTAGAACTCCTGGAATGATGCCACAAAGCCCATATTCTCCAGCATGCTTCTGCTAAAGTTCCAGTAAACAAACTCTGGGCACTAAGCCCACAGAGTGATCCAAGTGTAAGTTATATGATGGTCACTGAAGGGGGCCAACATAATGCCAAAGGCATGGGCTTGGGCAGTGTTTAGGAAGAAGTCTATCTTATCCATCTAGGAATGGTGTGCCAGAGGCTCCTCCATCCCGATGAAGGTGAAAGTAGTGGTGTCATCAGGATGGTGGGAACATCAGATATCCATCAGGGGCAGTCAGAGATACCCACTTGAGGATGTCCACATTGCCCAGGCTCCATTTCTTGCCGGTTCTGTCCTGCACTTCTAGGATGATGTTAAAGTGCTTGCCAAGGACCAAACACTTGTGACAGCTGAGCAGGAAGAAGTAAGAGAGTAGATGGCAGCTGCAGAGACCTGTTCTGTAGCTGTAGACATTGAAAGTGATGATGGTGAGGGACGACATGGATAGAGAGCAGTGGGTGGCTTAGTGGGGAGCTCACTGGGGGCAACACCAGTTGCAGGGCCTGTCAGAAACTCCACTGGCCTCCATAGAGGGCATTGTGGAAGTGGAGGGCTTGCTGATAGTTTCTAGCATTGTGTCGCCTGGGTCCCTTGGTCTCCCCCACCAGAGTCCTCACAGCACTGAGAACCTGATGGAAATCCCCACAGTCATCCAAGGTGAGCTTTACCTTGCTCCCAGAGCACTGTGTGTTCTCTAGAAATAAGAGCAGCTCCTCTCTGGGTACTGCTGAGACCAAGAGATCTGCAGGCTCCACTGAGACCATAGATTCCCAGTCATCCTCTTTTTGGTCCTGGGGTTCTGCAGTGGGCTTCTCCTGGCTTCCAGGTGGGGATGATGTTTCCCTGTCCTCCCCCCTCAGTGGGGGCACAGGCCTGTCAGAACACCATCCAAACCACCCAGTCTGCTACATCTCCTGACACTGGTTGAAGAAGCAGTGCAGCCCCTTGAGGTTTGGAAGGAGTAGGTACAGAGGATAGCTGGGCAAGAGAGAGGGATAGGGGTCTGTACAATGCCCCTCTTAGGGTTGGTTTGGCTTTTGGAGGATCCTGCTTCTCCCCACTCCATATTAGAGCCACAGGGAGTGTTGGGGCCTGTGGCAGGGTGGCTTCCAAAGGGTCTGGAGGAGACTATATAAGCACCATGATGGTGGTGGTACTGTCCTTAATGTACGTCACCACTGTGAGCTTCACAGTGCCTCCCTCTGATGGTTCATGGGGCAATTCACAGTGCCCACCACTGGAAGCACCTCATCTTCCCCACCATAAAATGTATCTTTGAGGAACACCTGGAAAGGATTTAAGATATGAACAGGAACAATCAGGAACAGGTAAGTGGATCCAAGCCAGAGGTTTTGAGCATGGAGGCACAAGCCAGAGACAGCTTGCTGCTGTCTGGTCTGGGCCAGTGTGGGTGGAGCCTTCTCCCTGAAGGATGATTCAGCCTGATTCCCTGATTACTTCAAGGTGGGGCCTGGGACTAGCTCTGCCTCATCCAGGCCTTAGCTTATTAAAGTCCTTATCTTGTGATATTGCTTTATCAATTGCCATGTACTTATTTACCTAATTTTCTTCTTTCTGTGTGCTATAACCAGACACGGAAAATATGAGTCTTTCCCAGCTTCCTCCCTTTGTTTGTTGTTTAAAGCTCTTGTCAGTTGTACAAGCCTTGATCCTAGATGGCTATTTCCCTAGACACAGGTGGAGTTCATCTGGCAGGAAGAGTACTCCTTTGTGAATCCATTGCAGTAGTTACACATCATGATACCAATCCTTGAGCATGTAGTACCTATATAGTACCTACCAGTCTTTATTATCTTGTTACTCCTTTGCCCTCAGTTTCTAGGGACCAGAATAATTCCTCTGAAGAGGAGGAACTGATGTACAAAGGAAACCTGGACAGGAGAATACAAAGGAATTGGAGGATGAACAAGTATAAGAGGACTATGGAAGGGATAAAAAAGAAAATTATTTCAGTATTCAATAAAGACTTAAAATATTCTTGACTGTAAGGCATTCTGTGGATTAAATATAACTATAGATCAAAGGTGTTTGAGCTTTTCAAGAAAAAAAATAAAATATGCTAAGGAAAGAAGGGGAAAGAAATGCAGAAAGTGGCATAAATGCAAAGAATTATCCAAATTAATATATCAAAGATACGAGAGAGGAGAGGTGGGAGAGGGCTTGGGCTCAGTGATCTGCCAGTTTGTTCAAAGAGAACAGACTGAGATATCATTGGGCATCTTTACATGTGCTCTGGGGTGGTGGGGAGTACTTTGAGCAATTCCCCGGACCCACTCTAAAGCTCCCACAGTGTCTCGTGTATTCAGCTTCCCACATTTCAAAATGGCAATAGGGGCCTTTTAACTAAAGCTTGTTAAACTAAAGCTTTCGTTAAAGAGCTCCCACTGCCATTTTGAAGCATGGGAATGCTGAACAGACATGACAGGGGGGCTGCTGGAGTGATTAATTGAGACTGCTCCAATTCATTTTAATTAGAATGCATTGGAGTAGGCATCAGACACATGTATAGGTGCCCATTGAGATCAGTACATATGTCTTGATCTATTTAAATCTGTGACAGAGGGCCAGCTCATGGCCAGTCACCATACTGGCTCACCCTGTCTAGGGCAGTCTGCCCTGTCTCACTTTTCACAACTTCTTGTAATAAACTTGATGTAAAATGCGGGAGGCTTCCCATTTAATGCCCCAATGCCTAGGGCGTTACATGCAGCTCTGACCTCCCTTACAGTGTACCCATGTGTCATAGATGGCATCCAAAGTTCTTCCGCTCTGACCCACACTCAGTCTCACCATGTCAGAGGACTTACTGGGGTCCAACTGCTCCATCCTCTCACTGGGGCAACAACTCATGCCCCCTCACTGGGGCTCACTCCCTGAACTACTTGTGGGGTTGGCCTATATGTAGACCTTTAGGTTGCTCTTGTGGCCCTACTCTACATGGCCTGTTCTCTCACTATGCACCCTCACTGAAGCCAACACTTCACCCCCTTGCTGGGACCACTCTTTCATGCCCTCACTGGGGCCAACTCCACACCCCCTTATGGGGGTCTTGAACCCCACAGG
Organism: Gavialis gangeticus; assembly: GCF_001723915.1. Lineage (NCBI taxonomy): Eukaryota > Metazoa > Chordata > Crocodylia > Gavialidae > Gavialis > Gavialis gangeticus. The sequence continues at coordinate 94,343,571 of NW_017729032.1, forward strand.
ATAAGGTGTCCAAAGATGTGCCTGGCCCTACTCTGGGTTACCCACCAGGTTGTGGGGGCTGGGGATTTAAGGTGTCCCATCCTCACATTTCACTAGGGAGGCAACTGGCATGGCATTTCTTGGGGATCACCCTGCCATGGGCAGACCCACCACACCATCCTACCCTGGCAGGGTGTAGTTTTACATCATGCCCCAGGACCAGGAGGCTCCTGCCCTTACTTCCAAGGATGTTCCATGAGTAGCAGCTCAGCTAAGCAATGTTCTTCCTTGGCTACTTGCAGCAAACTGCTGGCTCAGCCCTGAGAGCCTGGGTTAAAATGGAGGCTGCTCAGCCCCTTCCTCCTATCCCAGGGCTCTCCTGCAGTCATGTGACCACCTTATCAGGGCTGGCCTGCACCTGCCAGCTGCCCTGCTGACTGTTCTGGCCTTTTTCAGTGGCAGGCACCAAAGATGCTCTGCCACAAAATGTCTTTCAAGAAGTAAGCCAGCTGTGAGAGGCATAGACCTTCCTTCTTTACTCTCTATACTGCTGCTAACTGGACATGTCTACATGTACAATTAATGCAATTTGGATTTACTGCACAGTAAAATAAGGCACAGTAAGCCTTCCCTGGGCACAGATTTGCTCCTTATGGGAGTAGGGAGATCCAGGCCTGTTCCTTCCTTGCTCTGTCACTCTGCAGCAGCCAGAGAGAGCTACAGGCTCCAGCTGCAGCTGCCCAGGTGCCAGGGGGCTCTAAGGAGGCAAACTCAGACTGGAAGAGGTTTCCAGGGAGGGAGAAGGCTCAGACTGGAAGGGGGCTCCAGGGGGGCAGGCTTAACCTGGCAGGGGGTTCTGGGAGGGCCAGGCAGGCAGGAGATGCTGTCCCAGGAGCCTGTGGCCAGTGCACCATGGACACTTCCCTCCCCCCCAGGAGCAGTGGACAGGACACCATGTCTGTGAGGTTCTCATGGACCACATCCTCCCCAACCCCCCACAGTAGGGCACCTGGGTGGTCACCCATGGATCTCAGGCCCACAGGGCAACCCCAAGACCACACACACTATGGGCAGTTTCAAGCAACAATCTTTATTTCCCTCTCCAACAACAGACACTGTCCTGCTCTCCCTTCCCAACAGCAAACCCCACCTCTAACCCTTTGCCCACCACCAATAAAGCACCCTCTTCTCCATGCAACTATGTACACTGTGGGGTGTGCCCTCCCAGGGAGGAGCAGAGGGGTGGAGGCACCTATGGGGTGAAGCCCAGGGAGAGGTGCCCAACACCCCAGCCTCTGGTCACACTACCGTGGGTGCAGACACTGTGGTGGAGGCTCAGCCAGGGGCAAGGGCAGTCACTGTTCAGGCTGTGCATCCTGCTCCCCCTCCTCCACAATGGAATCAGGGTCAACAGGGCCTGCATGTGGTGCTGGCCCTGCTGCAGGCAGATCCTGCTCAGGGGCTGCATGGTGCCCAGGTGAATGGTGGGGGGAAGCCCAGGCAGGGAAGCCCAGCCACCTGTGGAGCCAACTCAGAAGCAGGGGCAGGGAACCATAGTCACTGCAGGTAGTGTTAACCCTTGTCCCAAACACACTGGGGGGCTTGGAGCTGGACCGCGTGTAGCAGGCAGAGCTGGGGATGGGTTCAAGGCCAGGGGCAGGGCAGGGGCAGGGCTGGGGCCAGGGGCTGGGCCTTAGGTGGAATGAAGGTCACCAGCAGGGGCAAGATGGTGTCCAACATCTGGCAGACCTCCTCCATTACCTCCAGTGCCCAGGCCACCATGGTAACCTGCCGATCCTGAGCCTCCCAGATCCCCTTGAGGGGGGCAATATGTCTCCCCTGGAGGGTGAGGAGGTGTGATCCTCCTGTGGTGTGTCTTCTGCTTGCACTCCACATCCTTGGCATGGTGGACCCGCAAATCTGTGAGCTGCTCCTCTGCCATGGTGACCAGCCGGTCCAGCAGGAGGGTGCAGTCTTACGTACACTGCTGATGGATGTGGTGCATGTGGACGGCACTGGCTAACAGTGGCAGCATCCTTGGAGGCACATCTCAGGTGGTGGTTGGTGCTTCTCCCCCATGTGCAGCTGCTGGACCTGCAGAGCCAGAAGGGAGAAGCTCTTTGTGAGAGTTTGGAATTTTTAGAGATAACAAGCAGTGTACCAAAAGGCTGTGCACCTCCCAGCCTCAGATTGTGGTTTGTGCATACATAGGTGCCTAAGGACCATACTAAATTGGCCAGGTGGCCTCTGCCACAGGTGGCTGCTGGATGAGCCCTCCATCCCCACTCCCTCTATGGGGGACAGGTGACCTGTTTGGCACTTGCTGCAGGCAGCCTGCCCTCCTGGTCCCCATCCAGGCCAGACCAGGACTGCCTCCTGCCAATAGCTGCCACAGCAGCTCCGGACCAACTCCCCCATCTTCTCCTCCCTGTGTGTTGGCAGGGAACTCTGGGGGGCATGCAGCCCCAGAGTGGGCAGATGAGCTGGCACAGGCATGGGTGACCATGGCACCTCCTTCCCCCCTGGCTGTCCTCCCTTTCTGGGGCTTACTGGATGGGTGTGGCAGGCAGGCCTGAAAGTCTGACTCAGTACCTGCTGATAGCAACGTGGTATGGCTGCCTGCCCAGGCAGTGGCCCCCTCTAGGGAGGAGCTGGAGCTGGTCATGGCTGGCACCATCTCCAGCCTGTCCTACCTGCTGGGGCTGTGTACCCAGAGTTGGTGTGGCAGGTGCTGGCCTGGGCCCCCTGAGCAGCCAGATGAGGCCAGGGGAGTGTGCCAAGACCTGTGGCTGGTGCCCTGAAGGGACTTCCCCTGGAGACTACTCATCACTAGCAGGCCCTGTATGAGGTTCTGGCAGGCCATCTCTGTTGGAGTAGACATAGCAGCCATGTTCAGGCTCCCTCAAGGCCAGGATGTGATCTACCTGCCACATAAAGGGCATGATCCTGCGGGAAGCCCTGGACTGACAGATGTGATCCATGATGTGGACTCACTGAGCCCACAGGGCCTTGAACTTTATGCAGCACTGCAGCCCATACCACTGGTGACCATGCTTCTGCATGTGGGTCACCATGGCATTTGAGCGGCTGCCCTGGGGAAACGGCCTCTGCACCTTGTCGTTGCCCCACACTGCTATGAAGTTAGCAGTCTCTCCCCCTGAACAGTTGGGGCCCCAGAACACTGTCTGTGGCACAGTAGAGGCTGCCATTGTGGATGTTTCCAGAGACCTCAAGGGTGCAGACAGAGACTATGGGTGCCAGTAGGGCTTGGCACATGCCCACAGTGGAGGGGCATGGTGCCTGGGAAGCAGGCAGTTTGTGGAATAGGTCCCAGGGGCCAAAGTCAGGGCCTGCAGGCCTCCTGCAATTGGCATGTGCCTACATTCCTGGCATCCAATGCCCAGGGGCAGGCAGCAGTGGCACAGGCCCTGGGGGTCATTTCAAGGGTCTGAAAGCCAGGCTGGGACAGCCAAAGAGCTATCCCTGAACGTGGCATGAGCAACTCCCAGCCCAAGCAGGAGGTTAACCCCCTGCCAGTCTTGCTAACCAGGCGCAGATTTGTACCCAAGTCAGCATCTGCACATGTGCTACTGCATAGTAGCTACTGCATGGTTAATCTACTACCTGTATTTACAGGTAGTAGCCAACCGCGTAGTAGACTAATTTACTGCACAGTAAATTCTGTGCACGTGTAAATAGTAATTCTTTATCATGCAGTAGATTAGTCTAGAGTGCAGTAAAGCATCTCATGTAGATGCACCTGGTGTGTCCTTAACAATAGTTCTTTGTGGATTATAGGGTTTTAACCTACATATGGCATTATGAAATACAGGGATTTCTATACAATGTAGGATCTCATGGTTAGAGTCTTCTTGATGTCTAGAGCTCTGGATCAGGTCAATGGTGATGAACTACTTTGCTTCCACCACAAAACTATGTAAATGTAAAAGATTGCTTCCTTATGCCAATATATATCTACATCTCTAACATGTGAAACAACTAAGTTAGTGTGATATCTGCATTGCACTGACTGAAATAATATCCTTTTCACTGCCATTATACTAGCACAATATAATTGGGGAATTGCCTGAGTCCCTATATTTAATTTTAGTGCCTTGGCAAATGATCCTAATAGCCTAATGGCTAGATGCTGCTGTTGCTAATGCTGTTCAATTGACTAGGTTTCAAAGTGTATCAATGAGTCTTTTAAGTATCCACTAGAGCTGTGAGGTTTCAGATTACAGCTCTTAAACTATATGTGATCTCTAATGAAAAAAGGAAAAAAAAAAGAATTGATAAAGCTAGCGAAGGCAGCAGCGTCAGCAAAAAAATGTGCAGGCTATCTAACTTCACACTATAGCAGGGTGAGCAAATAAATTAAATTTGGTCAGTAAATAATACACCAGGGAAGGTAAGCAACAATGCAAATAATAATCCATTTTTTTATAATTAAATCTTAGCCAGACCATCATTCGGTCACAATGATGATTTTTTTTTATAGAACTATAAATATGATCATGGGATTTGTAAAGAAAATTGCCTTGTAGCATTTTTATGAAAATTAACGTGCGTCCAATATTGATCCTGATTTGTGCATGTTAAACTGAACCTCCTTGGGTAAAATATTCTTGAAGGAGTCAATAATATGCTGTAATCTCATGTGACACTAATAAAATAACACAAATGACAATTCATTTTTGTTTACTTGTCTCCTCCTTAATAGATTGATAAATTTTGTTAAAAAAAAGAAAACAAGAACTTGGTGCATAGTAGGCATATTTATAAAACAATTCTGATTGATTTTTTTGGTCATTTTTCAAAGAAACAATCAATCTCTGGAATTCTTTTCTGAAATGTTTTTTAATAGCTGTTGATATACATTGCACACACCACAGAGGTCTGAAATGCAGTTTTTGCATTGCCATTAAAGTTGGGGACCTTAATCATGCAAACACTCACATACATGCTTAAATCTACCTATGAAGGTAGTCCCATTGACTTCAATAAAGCTCAGTTGATTTCACATGCTTCAAGTTAAATATGCATCTTAGGTCCCCATGTTATATGTATTATGCAATAAACCAGTTATTAATTGCACAATTTAAGCCAGCTACATGTGCAAATTAACCATCATGCTGTACAATGGTTCATTCAGCTATAAAGTTAAAGCTGGAACATGTGTACTAACTTTATGGCTGATTTCTATCCAGCTTTAATTTGCACATATAGCAAGGTATGTTACGCAGCTGGGAGCCCCATCAGCTGCAAGTAGCAGGCTCCTGCAGCCATGAGTCCTGAAGGTGACAGGTAGGGTGGCCATGATAGAGGACAATCCGATTATCCTCTGTCCTCCACTGATATGAAACCGGACTCCTTTATGTCCTCTATTTTTCCCTTCAAGAATAAAATTGTTTTCATATTTCACATGCTTCAAGTTAACTATGAAGCTGGAAGAGAAAAATAGAGGACAGAAAGGCATCCGGTTTCGTATCAATAGAGGACAGAGTAACAGAAAACCGGAATGTTCTCTATGATGGCCACCGTAGTGACATGGCTCCCAGCCATGAGGATGCACTATGCGTTGCCACAGCTGCAAGTACCATCAGCTGTAGGACTTCCAGCTGAAGGAACTTGCTATTTGCCAGTGTATAGGGTGAGCCTTGGCTCCACCTGCACCAGCAGTAAGGCATGATTGGATTTGAAGCTGGATCCCACAGTCATACCTCCTGCTTTGCACACGTGGCATGGCAGGAGGCACGATTGTATGCATCATGCATCAGATCCTATCCTGCCTTTACCCAAACATCTAGAGGGGCCCTAAATGGTTAGAGAATATACCCCCAAAAAAACTATAAAGCAATTCTGCTATAATGAGAACATATCTGTATATCATACTAGCTCTGTTTACTTTAAATTGCCTGAATTAGGAGGACTAAAGCTATGTTCAGGGATAAAGGTTGTAGCCATGTTGGTCTCAAAGTGAAAGCAGTCAGTGTGGTAGAGGTGATATCTTTTATTAGACCAACTAGAGAGCTGCAAAAATAATTCTTTATTTGTAGTATTGTTTTGCAGTATTCTCCTTTGCCTAAGGAAGCGTGCACGAGCCTGAAAGCTTGCAAATAAAGTTGGTCTAATAAAAGATATGAACTATACCACACTGAAGGCTATTTTCATTTACTCAAGTGACTATATTTGGTAGCCTTTTTTTTTTTTTTGGCAAAAGATAATTTTTGCATCTCATTAATTAAATGAGGGGGAAATAGTTTAATTTGCCCATAGTTTAATATGCATTAAATATGAACTAGTGTGAAATAATAAGACAGCATTTCAAAACACAGAAATGCTTTTGTAGCTCACTTTTTAATAAAATTATTTTTGACAGAAGTAGATGGTGGCTTCAGTCCATTTCAGAGGGCATGTCTACACAAGATGCTAAATGAGCAGTAGGCTAATTCCACTGCGCATTAGCATGTCACAGCAAAGCTGTGCTAATGCACTAATGCACAATAGAATTAATCTACTGCGCATTAAGCATCACAAAAAGACCATGCACCTTTGCTAGTGTGCAGTAGCACCGGCTTCTGTGCATTTAGCTAGTACTTCATATTACAGGTACTACATTTAATGTACAATGGTGCTTTATACAACAGCACATTAATGCATGTGTAGACATGCCCGAGTGTCCAAAATAAGTTGCACGGTTATTGTTCTGGTTGGAAATCAGGCTAAAGAGTAAATGAGAAAGGAAACTAAGCTGAACAATGGAGGTGGGTCTCACATTGTTGAAACAGCCTGATAATGAACTAATAACGAAAGCAGGTATTTCCATGCCTGACCTCAAAAACCCTGTTGAGTTCAATAGCAGTGGACACAGACCCAGACCATGGATAAATATGCCAGTTCTTTGTATGGAATATACCCTCTGCCTCATCCCATTTATTTCGCACACAAATAATATAAAACAGCAAACAAACATAAAAAACTGTAAAGTTACTCCTTCAACCCAAAACTATGTTTTCTTTCTTTCTTGTGTCTTTCTTGTGTCTTGTGTGTCTTGTGTCTTTCTTGTGTCTATGAACTTTCTGAAAAAGGCACTGCATGTATCTTGTCTTGTACAGTAAAGAGCCCACAGTCAGTGCTTAAACAGCAAAACAGTTGTAACCAACAAACCACAGATTTACACAATTAAATCCACTTAAAAGTATATTCTTAAAAATGGACAAAAATGGACATCTTTCACGAATTAAAAGTCTGAATTTAACAAATCCTGGCAACATCAGACTCTGTACATCAAGAAGGTATGTCTTTAATACATGTTTAAACTGGAGAGGTTTTTAGGTATGGAAGCCAAAATTCATCTTTGTTATTGCTTTTAAAAAATCAACAGAATTACCACAGAAATAGATTTGGCCATATAGTTTTTGGATAACTGTATGTATGCAGTCACTTATATACCTTTTTAGCTTTTAGTCTGGCACAATTTAAGAAATCTGATTATTTGACTTAGCATCTTACATAATGAATTGTTTACATTTCTTGGGTGCCTTAAAAACCCAGTCTCAGGTTTCTACAAATTCCAGTCAGGATCTGTAATGTTCATTACAATACCCACTGTCTATTTTATTATTTGTAGTTCTGACATCTCCCTACTAAAACAAAAGGGCAGATTGTCTTCTACAAGGGACACCTGGAAGATATATGAAGTACAAAGGCCAGAATTCAAAAGAGTTCTCAGTGTATTCAACAAGCAATTACTTTTGCATGTGATAGGAGACTGTCAGCTTCAAACACAAGACATTCTTTGGGAAGATTAGTCCAAATTACATTTTATTACATTGGCCTGCTTGGATGGCCTAAACTTCATCTAGTTCTTATTCTAATGGAATTCAATCAAGGGTATTAATATATTGTTTATGACATGTTTGGAGTTCTTGTGTTATCAGCATGCATTCATGAGAGAAGCTTCAAACAGTATCAGATAACAGTGAGCTGGATGTTGGATGTTGTACAGCACAGGGGATTTTATCATCTTGTTGAACCAGTGGCAGTGATTAAATTAAACTGTCTGAACAAAGCTTTTGCATGTCAGACTGTTGAATGGCAAAATGAAAGAGTGACACACTTCAAAGATCAGAGAAAGTGAAAGCTGGAAAACCATAGTTTTGTAAGTTCTTATTTACTGTATTGAATAAATGAACCATTTTGCTGCATGGACTTTTACCAACAAATAATCAAAACAAAAATGTTTTAGTGCATTCTAGCTTTTATGCATTGCATTTGAATGCCATCCATCCTGCCATGTCCTCAAGCTTTTGCTTCCCCCATGCTTATATTGTATATTCTTTCCTCTCAGTGGCTATAACACCGAAACATTCATTTTTATTAATTTCCTTTTGTAGGAATTTACAGAATATGTGACCTTTTCTAGTTTCCTTAACATGTTAGCCTTCAGGTAAGCTTTAAGAGCCTAATCCTTCAATTCATACTAATAACCAATACTCAGACAAGTAAGCTTATGAACATCAGTAGAAATATTTGCATTAGTCCAGATTGTTCACATGAGTAAGAGTTGCAATATTCAGCCCCAAACTCATGAAACTGAAAAAATAATAAATAACATATTTACATCACAGTTTAAGTGACAAATAAGAAAGAGTTACTATAGAAAGTCTGATTAAAGATTGGCAAGCAAAAACATTCATATATTCAATTATTCTGACGTGTCTGCTTCCTGAAAAGTTAGGAGAGGTCCATTAAAACCATTTTTAGCAAATTTTATCTGCATGTTACAAAGTTTCTAGATTATAAAACATATTTTACAGTGTAATGTACAGCTTACTAATACTTTTGGTAGAAATGCAGATGTCTTCTTTCTACTAAATCTCACATACAACAAATATTGCTACCATTTCACTGACTATACTGCAATCTCCATAAAAATATTTTTCTTCTTAAATTCAGAATAAGAGCAGGCCCAGATTCAGCACAAACAGACTGAACTGGAATGCGATTTCTATTATGAGGTTTAAATGAATTTCAACAGAGGATTGAATATTGGTTAGACAGGTAATTTTCTTTTATTCGTGGCTACAGTAGGTCAAATTTTGAGAAACACCGCTATCCTAGCAGTGATGTCTTTAAATCTTTGTACAGCACCATACAGAATAGGTCCTCATTAAAAATAAATTAATTCACTTATTTTATTTTGCACATTTGAAAAAAAAGTTTTAATATGCTGTCCTGCATAAATCAATTTATGTTATTTCTACTGCAACTTAATTTGTTTCTATGCAAAAAATAATGAAAGAATCCTTATTTTTATCAGCACTGTGACTTAATCCATTTTCTTCACAAGTTGTAGTGTTTTTATTTGATAGTAATATTTTTCTTTTTGTAGAGTCATAGTGCAATGACATCCATTAACATTCAAAACCACAGAATGCTTTTAAATTCAAATCCACTTGAGATGGAATAGTAGCAGAAATGAAGCCTGAGGAAAAGAATTTTGAGAATAAACAGAGGACAGCCTATTAGAATAAACCACTATGCATATAGTTTTATAAAGCTGGTTATATATATGTACACAAACATACTTAGGCTTCAGTATAACCCTGCAAATCAGGTTTTTCTATATATAGCAAACAGCATAAAGATTAGTTTTTGTAAAGCAATATATTCTTTATCCAAATAATGCAAAATGCCTAATTCTGTAATGCATGCATATGCATATAGATATGTGTGTTTACTGAAGTAATATTATACAGCAGGCTTTGAATGAATGTTTTTATGAGATATCCCAGAAAATATCTGATATGCTGGAGAGATGCATTACCTAACTTTTTAGTCACTTTTTTCCTTTATTACCAAAAAGCAATACAAAAGACAGCTTTATAAGAAGGAAAGTTGTAATTTGTTTAGAGAAGGTGTGTCCAGCTTCTAAGTGGCTAGGATAGCACACCCTGTAATGTTAAAGTGTCAAATTCCCTAATTTAGAACAGCTGAGAATTGGGAGATAGTCCCTCAGTTAGGCAGTAGCTGTTAGTTAAAGAGAAACCAAGGGTCTGCAGATGTTGCCTACTGCTCTATAATAAAGATCATTATTTGGTTCTTCTCACTGATCTACACCTGTGTTGATTGAATCCAGTGATCACTACCAAGTGTCAGAAGTGGTGAATAAGAAAAAATCTTGAAAGAATTTGAATTTCAAACTGAAAAAGAAGTTGGAAATTGAGAGCAAGTGGAGCAAAGCAGTTATGTGGAAAGACAAGGGCCTCTTTATGTGATCTGCCTGCCCAGTTAAGTAAAAGGATAGTTAGTCATGGAAGTTTTGCAACCTCAACCTGACATTCTGGTTGGGATACAGACATTGTACTTTTCCCTGTTCAGGTGGTCTGACACTAGACTATACCCATAACAGAACAGAAGTTTGGGACACATAGACTGCTTTAAAAATAGCAGATCCTGGTGAGCAAACACTGCGTCTTCTACCTATGTTCTTTGAAACTGTTTTTAAAAGCAGTTTAGTTACATGTTAGTGCAGAGATGGGTCAGACTAAGAAGGATCTCTCTTGCTGAGGATGCAGCTCCCCTGAGTGCTAGCTAGCCCGTGCCAGCCCCCAGCCCCAGCCCCTGCTCCCGCCTCACCTCTCCTTGGGGAGCAAGGAGGCACATGGCATCGGGACTGGGGAACAGAGCAGTTCCCAGAGCTGGCGGAGCAGTTCCCTGGTGCCAGCCCCCAGCGCCAGCCCCTGTCTCTCCTCAGGGAGTGAGAAGGCACTCTGCCCCAGCCCCAGCCCTGCCCCTGTCCCCACCCCCACCTCACCTTGGGGAGGAGCTGCTGCCTGCCCTGCGTAAGGATCTTACCTCCAGTAAGTGTCCCGCGCCAGCCAGGGTGCCTCCGCCATGCTAGGTGCCCAGCTCCTGTCTGGGCAGGTGCGTGGCACAAAAAAAATTAATGCATGGCAAGATTTTAAATTGTGCATGGCCATGCACATATGCAGCTGAAAGGGAACCTTGGTCAGGGGGTCACAGAGTGTCCCTTTTCTGTCCTGGTTCCATCTGAGCCCTGGGACCATGTACTGAAGTGGTTCTGGGAAGATCTTGCAGTCCCCCACCGACCAGTGCTGAGTTCCCAGCTGAAGCCACTTCCATGTAACCATTGGGCTCCAGTCCCTAGGGAGGAGTGAGGCAGCTATGCCTTTGCAGCTGCATGGGAGGGGCTTCAGCTGGGAATTAGGCACTGGCTCCTAATTTCCCCTGGGAAGGGAAATCCTTTGAGCCCTTCCTGGAGCCGCTCCAGTACATTGTCCAGAGTGTCCCTTCCCTCTCCCAGTTCCGTCCAAGCCCCAGGACTGCGTGCTGGAGTGGTACGCAGGACCATCCCCTGCCTTCTGCCCTTGGCCAATGAAGGAATTTGCATGCCCTCCCACCAAAGGGCAAATATAAGTTCCATTCCCTCTTGATCTAATCTACATACCTTAGAGGAACCCACATAGATTGGATCAATCCACCTCGGGCTTTTTGAATGTCTGTACTTAGCTCTGATGTTGGGCTATATAGCAGAGAACTGGAGTGCATTCAAACAAAGTTCTGAGTGATACCTAGTAGCTACAGGGGCAGAAGACAAAAAATGACCAAGTCAATTCCTTAGTCTTCTTGTATATTTTGAGGGAGGAATCCTTGGCTGTTTATAACACCATAACCTTTGAAAAAGGTCAAAATATGAAATAAAGTAAAATACTGTCCAAATTGGAGGAGTACTGTATGCCAAAAAAAAATTAGATTTTTTTTATGTCCAGACAAACAACAGAAGAAATTATAAATCATATGTTACTTAACTAAAGATACTGAGTAAGAATTGTACTTTTGGGAACTTGACAGATTTTTTGATTACAGATAGGATTATTTGTGGTATTGCAGACACTGATTACAAAAAAGTCTTTTGCATGAGGGAGACTTGTCCCTAAAAATGTCCCCAAATATGCAGGACAGCAGGAACAGTGAAGGCCTAGACTGGAGATGTAAATACACTGAAAGGGATCACCCATGCAGTAGGAATGAAAAAATGGCCACAAAAAAACTTACAGGGTAGAATCTTCCACTGGCAAGGAGAATGCTAGGGGTGAGAAAGCAAACAAGCAAATGTATACCAAGTGTGGAAAGTATCAAAGCCCCAACCATTGTGATGCATTTGGAAAGATCTTTTTTAACTGTAACAAGAGGAAACATTTTGCCAAGTGCTTCAGATCCCAAACATAAAAGCCTCAAGTGCACACAGTTGAGCATAAAGTGGAGATGAAATTTTTTTATAGATACAACTGAATCAAGCAAAATCAATGAAAGGGACTGGAATTTGCCAGTGGAGGTAGAAGGAACAATGAGTTCATTCAAATTGCATACTGGAACTCAGGTTAATATTTTACCAAAGCAAATTAATATGGAAACTTAATATTCAGACCAAAAATGAATGCAACAAATATCAAAATAATTGCCTATTCAGGAACAAATATATCATTGAAAGGGAGATGCGCTGCTAGCATCCACATGAAAAATAGACTATACAAATTTCTGTTCATTTTGGTACCTAGGGAGGTGACACCGATTTTAGGTTTGGCAGCGTGTGACAAACTCAATCTAGTTAAGTGTGTGCTTGCAGTACAAAAATATACAACAGTCAGACCTCTTGATGATCTCGGGCATCATGACCCAAACCTGGACAATCTTCTTAGAAACTAATTGTTCCAGAATACAAGAAGCAACTATGTCCCTATGGGAAGAAATGTATCTATGGACAAAAATGCAAATATCCTGCAAAAAGAGAAAATCAGTCTCAGTGGTCCATAGCTAATGAATTTTGTGCTATGTTTAAAAGAAAAGCTGCCAAAAGTGTAACTGAATTGGTTCCCAGTATAAGGACTCGAGTCTATCAAAACTTGGAGGAAAAGCTTCATGTCAAAAACAAATCAAAAACTGGATCTGAAGCATCATCCATCCAGGAGAAAAGGAAAATCTCCTGAAAGACTCTCAGAGACTTATTCAAAGAGCTTCAGAAAAGGGAGAACAGGAAAATGAGTGCTAAAGACTCACTTCAGAATGATGGACTGGTAGCCTCTCCTTTGTAGATGAACATTAATCGATGTATGTGTTAATTGACTCTTGTGGTTATTGCTAAGAGGAATAATATAGTGATAAAAGTTATAATTTAGAGACACTCCCTAATTTTAGAAAGGTTGGGACTTAGAGATCTTCCCTCAATTATGCAGTAGCTATCAGTTAGAGACCAAGGGTCTGAAGAGGTTGCCTACTGCTCCACAATAAAGTTCATTGTTTAGTTCTTATTCATGTAGGCCTGTGTTTACTGAAATAAGTGATCACAACCCACAGGTTGCACCAGCACAAGCCATGGGCCCCCAGGTTGCATGATGAATGGGAACACTCCCTGCTGCACTGCACATGAGGGCAACCCAGACCCCATACTTAGCTTCCTGTCCATGGGTTCCCCTGCTACTCCATGCCACATAGGTGCCACAGGTTCCCCACCACCATGAGTTGTGCCAGGCTGCAGCACCTAGCTCCCTGGGGCAGGGGCAGGAATTGGAAGCTGGAGGAGGGAGGGGGAATCCAGAGACCCTGTCTGCTGCTGTGGCTGGAGCAATGTAAGGAGTGGCAACAGAGTGGGAGACAGAGGGCTTCAAATTAACCTCTCTTGGGCCACATGCATCCCACAGACTGCTAGTTGGAGAGTCCTGGTTTAGAATATGGTATTTTAAAATATTTTCTGGAATAAGAAAATAGTACAGATCCATTATTTAAGAAGTAGGTGTTGTTTATTCAAAATATTATGGTTATTTTACTAAAAATAAATTCTATGTTTTTATTCTTCCAACTGGTTTCCCTTACATTCATTTTTAAATTAATTATAACTAAAATATGTATAAAAGTAAAGCAGCATTGACAATCATGGAGAATCCTGTGTTGGATTGAGAAGCACAGCATTCTACTAAAAATTAGGGGTGCACCAATAGAGATTTTTTGGGCTGATACTGAGAGTTGATTTTTAAGGAAGCGTATCGGCTGATACCAATCCGATTTCCAATACGCAGCCCGGCAGCTTGAAGAGCAGTGTCCAGCCAGTAAGTCTGTTGTGGTGGAAAGGGAGGGGGAAGGAAAGGGACATGGGAGGGAAGATCAAGGCACCCGTGGTGAGGGAAGGAGTGGGGCTGCCGCTAAGGCAGGGGCTGGGACAGGTGCCCAGCCAGGGTAGGCCAGGGCATGGGATGGAGCCATGGCTCATTCAGGGGTGGTGGGGAGGGGCTTCCACCACTGCATGTACCCCAGGAGGGCATGAGGGGTGTGTGCCCCTGGATCTGCGTGGGGCGGGGTGGGCTGCTGCTGTGGGCTGGGCCGGGGACTGCCTCAGACTCCTCCTGGTGGGGGAGGCTGGGCCAGACTGCACTCATGTTGGGTGGTGGTGGGGCTGGGCTGGGCTGGGCTGGGCTGGGCTGCACTTGGGGTGGGTGGTGGTGGTACTGAGAGGGAGGTTGGGAGGCTATGACACATTTTCACTACTAAGGCAGTGGTTCTCCACCTTTTTAAAGGAAGGGCACCCCTCCATAATTTTTTAAAATTTTGTGGCACCCCAACTGAGAACCACTGTTGTACTACATGAGGCCCTATAAATTTTCAAGCAACCCAAGTCTTACTTACTGTTTTTGCCATACAAAGGCGTACCTCACAGCAGTCTTTGAAAGGTATAAACTTGTTTTGTTGTTTTACACTAGGGCTCTGACGCACTCTATTTTATTAGTAAAAAGAACCTGTAAAACCTAGGATCATGCTTGT
>NW_017729032.1:94363390-94373189 GCF_001723915.1 Gavialis gangeticus
AACAGACAGAGTTGGATATCCTAGGCCTTTTGAAGCACCTGTTGTGATATTTTGGCATCAAGCTTTCTATAAATGTTTCCTGTGCAGTTACCAGTAATCATCCCTATAAAATAAAACGTTTTTAAATGCCATATTTGATCATTGAAAATATCTAGTTCAATATATCTCCCTTGTTTTTTGGTCTCCTCTTTCCCCCCCCCCTTCATCTCATTAGTGTTTATTTTATTGTACACCTTGCTGTATCTTTTTCTTCATCTCTTCCTCTCAGTCTAGCACATCTAATTGTATGTTTAAATCGCCTTGCTCATTTCTTTTTAACACTGCTTCTTCAGCTCTTCTTTCTTTTCAGTGCATTTCAGTGAATCCCCATCAAGAGCTAATACACACACCAATTAGGGATGTAACCTCTTGATGGTGGTAGGGGGTGAATGACTCTACACATGTCTTGTTTTTTATACTTTTCCTCTAAGGCATCTGCTACTTGCCATTGTCAGGAACAAGATACTGTGTGAGATGAAGTGACATAGAATACATTCATATTTTCTTATGTGTAGGAATGTGCTTGGTGGATCTGTAAGCAAGTTCTGAAAAAAAGTGATGCTGAGTTAAACTATGTCTCCTGTAGGGACAAACAACAGTTGTAGAAGTTACTGCAGCCCTGAGGTCAGGAAGCAGCACTCCTTTCCCCATAATGTCAAAGGAAGGGTTGCAGATCACTGTAACTATTTTATTCATTGCCCAAATAGTTGGGTTATGCAATAACAGGTTTCTCCCAGAAGGCAGGAAGAGGTCTAATTATACTTATAAAGGATCATAATGAAAACCCTTACTTGAGACTAAATATATGCAGAATGTGGGTCAATCTGATAGCAGAGTATTACCTTTTTATTTTAGGGTCTTTTAGTAAGTTATACCCTTCCACTTCTTGCTACTATTTTGCAGATCAGTAGGTCCAGCTGCAACACAGTAGTCCACACATTCATAAGGAAACAATGGATTTTTCTTTTTTATGGTAGTTTTGAATAATAAGAATATTCTCTAATGCATTATAGTACACTTGCAAAAGCAGCTTTTGAGATAGATGTCATGCTGAAACTTCACTTTGCTTTATAATAATTTTCTGCAGCCATTTATTGCTTCATATGGTACAAAACAATAGCAATCGTCTCTTACGCAGTACTAGAAAGGAGAGAAAATAACAACCAGTCTTCTACAAAGTACTAAGTAGCAAGCCTGTGGACATTGATTTTTTTGTGGTGGGGAGGGGAGTGGGGCTGCCGCTAAGGCAGGGGCTGGGACAGGTGCCCAGCCAGGGTAGGCCAGGGCATGGGATGGAGCCATGGCTCATTCAGGGGTGGTGGGGAGGGGCTTCCACCACTGCATGTACCCCAGGAGGGCATGAGGGGTGTGTGCCCCTGGATCTGCGTGGGGCGGGGTGGGCTGCTGCTGTGGGCTGGGCCGGGGACTGCCTCAGACTCCTCCTGGTGGGGGAGGCTGGGCCAGACTGCACTCATGTTGGGTGGTGGTGGGGCTGGGCTGGGCTGGGCTGGGCTGGGCTGCACTTGGGGTGGGTGGTGGTGGTACTGAGAGGGAGGTTGGGAGGCTATGACACATTTTCACTACTAAGGCAGTGGTTCTCCACCTTTTTAAAGGAAGGGCACCCCTCCATAATTTTTTAAAATTTTGTGGCACCCCAACTGAGAACCACTGTTGTACTACATGAGGCCCTATAAATTTTCAAGCAACCCAAGTCTTACTTACTGTTTTTGCCATACAAAGGCGTACCTCACAGCAGTCTTTGAAAGGTATAAACTTGTTTTGTTGTTTTACACTAGGGCTCTGACGCACTCTATTTTATTAGTAAAAAGAACCTGTAAAACCTAGGATCATGCTTGTAAATTATAGAGATGCAGACTTTTTACATGGAACCTTCAAAGCTGCCATGCCAGTACAAACCAGCGCCATTTGTCTTGTCTCCAACCACTCTAAACAAAATCATGAAATGCAAAGTGGTAGCACACAGAGAACCAAACTCTTCATGTAATAGGTTTCTACCATGGATAACTTTGCTGTTTTTAAAAAAGTATTTAAAAGGGCATAACAAGAGACAGGATATCCCCATCCCCTCTTCCTTCCTCCCAGTTACCTAAATCCATGGTTCTCATCAGAGTGTTGTGCTGCCAACAGGTGGAGCTGTACAGTGCTCCTCTAGCAGAGCCAGGTCAAGAAGTGGTTATGGCAGCAGCATGTTCCCTTGCTACAGTCCTCAGTTTGACCTTGCAGGACATGTCCCAGAAAGAGAGGTGTAGGGCAGGTGAAACTTCCCCATGTGCCTCTATTTTCAAGAGACACATCGGAGTTGCATTGGAAAGAACTGCAACAGAAACAATGTGCTTGCATGCATAATGTAATGCAGGCAGGCATGCCTTTGTGCGGCAGTTGCAACAGCAGTTTCACCTGCCAGCATCTGCTGGCAGATTGCCCCATGGTGCCCCAGCATGCTGTAGTATCCCAGCTGAAAACCACTAATCTAAGGAGTGTGTGGGGAAACTTCAACCTAAAAGAAAAGCAGGGGAGTTCAATTAATCTATAAAGCCTTTAAAAACAAAGCTATTTAATATGACATTCTTTGGTGAGTGGACACAATACCAGATATTGCATTGCTACATATATCACTTCAACTGAGATGACCTTGGAAGCCAGTAACATCCTCAATATCTGTGATTGTGTTAATGAATTTTAATCACTACTGTTAAAGCATTAACACATTGACTTGAGACTCAGGGAAAGGCAACCTGGAGTGAAGAAGGGGCAAGGCCATATTTTACAGTCTAAACTATAAGCCTGTGCTAATACTTGTGGTTGAAATCCATCATAATGCATCAATTCATGCCAGGTTTTATAGAAATGAAGCACTACTCTAACTGGCAGCCATAGCATGGATCAAAAGACCAGAGTGATATGCTAATTTGGTTTAAGATGAATAAGCATGTCAGCTGCTGTATTTTATGTAAAACAGAACTTGTGAAGTTTTACAATCAGGTAGACACCAGAAAGGAATTACAATAATCCACCTTGCAGGTGACAGATGTACTATATGGATTAGCATTTCAGCTATGGCCTGAGAAAATATTATCCTCAAGCCAGCAAACACAAACTCATGTAGTTATGACTGTGTGCAAATGGTCACTAAAGAGCTCAAAGAGAATGATAACTATGATTTTCTCTGGGAAAGAATACATAAAGAAAGAAGTGGCAACAAAGGATGAAAAGGATCTGTTTATATGGCCTGAAACTATCACAGCACCTGAAACATTTTTGTAGCTTTATTTGGTGGCCCAGATTCAGCCAAGAGCCCAAGCACATGCTTTGATATGTATGCAGAAGAGTTGGCAAAATACGTTATAGTACCCAGATTGAAGATGTCTGACTGCTGTGTGTAACATAGCAATGTAGTTTATGTGACATTAGTTCCTGAGGCACTCCTAAATGACTGAGTCAGCTGTGGCTCAAACTGCCATTTTTTTCCATTTGTACAAGATAAGAAGACTATGAATCTTTCTCCTTGAAATGGACACCACTACCATTGTCTAGGCTTTTGACATCTTAAGATTGGATATTGTTGACACTTAGAGTAGATTTGGGAGTCTTAAGGTTTCTTTTGGCAGCTTCTGTTCTTATGCAGCCTCAGTCCTTCAATGAAGTGATGCAGAAACTATGAGAATTTTCCATTACGAATTTTTCTAGAATAACATAATACATATCTAGATCTACTTTTATGATCCAAGCATAATTATGCAGTCTTACAATTTAGAATCTCTACAACCAAAAATTCAACAAATTGGTAACAGGTGGCCAGTAGGGCTGTGCGAAGCTTCGGGTGCTGGTTCAGTTCCGAGGAGATTCGGCCCCATTTGGCGACTGAATCTCCAAATCGAATTGGGAGACCAATAAAAAGATCCGAATCAATTCAAAGCTCTCTGACTCAATTTGGAAAAGATTCGGAGAGATTCAGGCAGTCCCCACTTGCCGCTGCAGGGAGCTGAACCCGGACTCCGTGCCAGTAAGTGGTGGAGGGGCTCCAGGAGGGGGGAGGGAAACATGGGGGAGCCCCACCAGGCCCCATCCCCTGCTTGCTTCCGTAGCCCCTCTGAGTGCCCCCCACCCATTCTCCCAGCCCTGTCAATGGCTGCTTTGCCCAGCCCCACCGTCCTAGCTCTTTAAAAAAAAAAAAAAAGCCCCAAATTCACTGGCTGCTGCAGTGGCCATCAGGGCTTCTGGGGGCTCGTGGCAGAGCCCCCCATGCAGCACAGGGCAGTGGTGAAAAGTGGGCATTGCCCCCACCCTGCCTGGAAGCAGCCAGTGAGTGTGGGTTGTTTTTTTTTAAAGTGACAGGATGCTGGGGCTGAGCAGGACAGCCATTGATGGGACTGGGAGAGAGTGGGTGGGGGATAGGCCCTGCTTGATTCGGAGATTTGGCTCATTTGGTGGCAGCCAAATCTCCAAATTGGATTTGGCTGAATCAATTCAGAACAGTGATTTGAATCACCGAATTGAATCACTGTCCCCCGAATCAGCTGAATCTGAATCCAAAGAGAATACTAGCCACTTCGCACAGGCTTAGTGGCTAGCCTGGTAGGGAGATCTTACCCAAATTCAGAGACTCAGTTCTAAGAGATGCTGAATTATATCTTCAGGCAGGAACCATAGCATAGGATGCCAGAGGAACCCATCTCAGATCATCGAGCCCCTCTTTATCTCTTCCTCAAACAAAGGCTTATAACATTACTTGATAGATACTGACAAATACGGTCAGAGAAATGTTATCTTGTTGGTTAAGCTAGAATGCACTGACATGAACTCATAATCAAGATCTGATGTCCTAGTCATCTGATGTCCTAGTCAAAGACTGACTAGTCATTTCAAGAAGCTTCTCTTGCCTATGGTTCTGTCATGCCTATGACCCTCCTCAGCCTCATTTATGCTAACATGACCTAGCTTAAAATTAACACAACTAAAAACCTACGAAAGCTACGAGAATGCAAGCCAGAAAGATTCCTTCTCATGACTAAGGTCTACAATGGCTGTAATGCACTTTGCCTGAGGTGAAACAGTGAGACCACTAGACACTAAAATGAATACAGAATATGGCTGTCCATTAATATATTGTGCATCTCATGGGGAGCATATTATGCCACTGCACTAGAATTTGAAGTGGCTTTCTTCTCATTTGAAGTGGCTACCAATAAATTTCCAGATGGAATTAAAGATCCTTGGTTTAACCACATGCTTGAAATGTTTTTCACTAGGAAGATACTTCTACAAATCTAAGTTAGATTGGTTCAACACCCCCATCTTCAAATTAGATAAAGTTTACTGTGCAGACTTTTCTAGACTTGACCTTAAAAACTGAAACTGATTCTGAGTGTGCATTAAAGTATCCATGGTTTACTTGTAACAATATTTATTTGCCCTAATGTAAATGTACCAAATAACATCTTCCTATAATTCTGTGGGGCATCTTTCATTACAACTGGCTGTTGTGATTCTGTAGTGCTCTTTGCACTTTAACCTTAAATCCATTCACATTGTAATGAACAATGATATGCAAAGATAACTATTATAACAGTATAGTTTTGTTCATGGCATATCTAGAGAGGTTTTAACGGGACATCCTTCAAAAAATGATCAGTCTGATTATAGCAAATAGAAATAGACAATTAATTGGGAAAAATGTTAGTATATATATTTAGTGTTGGATAGTTTAATGGTGTTTTATGAGAAGTCAACTAAGTTTCAAAGTTTAAGCTCCAATCTTTATATGTTACAAAATAAAGATTAAGTAACTATATGTCACATGGTAGGTCATAGCTAAGAAAAAGTCATATAAAAGTCATATCTAAGAATGGCAGAATTCTGGTAATGTCTGGTTAAAATTGGGCCAGAATTTCAGTTGTACACATACATGAAAATCATTTTCTATGAAATGTGAAATATGAAATGTGAAGTATTAAATATACTTCACATAAATATGTATAACATTTACTTGCCATGGAAAGCAAAATACTCTTTCTAGGGTATGCCAAGGTTTACTGCTGATTGCTAACACTGAGCCTTTCAATAACTATGCCATGGAAAGAGGTGAAATAGCTCCACTATGTAGCCACATCTCACTGAGCCTGTCCCTATCATCTGTCTTGTCACAGCCCTTGTCAGGTCATAATTTAAACTGGCTTGTAAAAATAACCCCCTTGTACTGTCTGAGGAAACTTTTCAAAACAGAACCTGAGCATTGTTGACACTGGATTTGGACCAAGCACTTGTACCTTTGTTCCGGGCACGCACAACCCTCAGACTGACCACAACATCTGCCAGTCGATAATAGGCAAATTTACTGATACAGAGTAAGAACAAAAAAGCAACAATACAAAAAATGAAACAATTTTATATCTACCAATCCTAGGGCTGTCATGAGAGTCAAAGTACATCTGATCAGGATGCAGGCTCCATTCTGAGGCTTTCTCTCTTAGGTGTCAGCAGTCTGGAGGTGGGATGCCAAAGGCCCACAGCCCCCCCTCCAGTGGGGTGGATGAGATGGGCTGCTGGTGTGTGCCCTCTGTCCATGGTGGCCTTGGGAACCCTTCCCAGGGGATAGAGATGGGGACCCCTCTCAGGGAGGAGAGGGAGGACAACAGGAGGGACAGACAAGACAAAGGGAAGGACCCTTTGTTAATCTCAATTCTCTGCTTTTGTATTCTCCTTCCCCCTTGATGACTCCTGATGACTGTTCATCCATGGCTATCTCTGGTTGGTTGACTCTCTGTGGTCACACATCCACGTAGACTTCTGGGCCTTCTCCTAATTTGGGCTGTTCCCCCAAAACCAGGACTTAGGCCCCCCTGCTCTTGGAGGCATGGTTGCTGGTGTCACTTATCTTGTGTTATGGGACAGTATGGTACATACTTTTTTGGTTCCCAGGCTGTTTCCTAGAATATGTGTCTTTGTTGGCCTTGTTGTATTAGACAACCTATTAGACAACAGCCTTGAAGGCTGTGATCTCATGTTATGGCATGCCCGCCTTCATTCTCAGGCTGTGTCCTTCCATTGGCCTTGCTGTGCTAGACTGCCCATCTACTTCCATGGCCATGAGAAGCTGTGTGTGTGTCTCCCAAGCTCTTTAGCAATTCGTTTAACCCCTGCTGCCCATCTTGACCCCTTATAATACATATACCTATAAGCCAATTCCCTAAAAACAGCCCTTTAAATACCATTTCTAAACCAACAAACATGTTCAGTAGAATGATGGGTAGATACTGCATCCATCTTAGGAAGGTCAGTGAGACCTTCTTGAACATGCTTAGTGGGGCAATGTTGATAGCTGGCAGCCCTGCTGGATGTGCCACGCATACCTGCGGGAGGAAATATGATGCTAGCAAACAGTTTCTTTAAGTACAGTGGAGTCCTTGATATGCTCAGTTCTGCCAGAAGCATTTGTGAACAGGGGACCAGTTTTCTGCCATGGAATTACCACAGCAGGAAGCTTATCTGATTACTCTTTGTTTTTTATAGAGCAATAAGACCTGAAACCAGAGTCAAGGTGTCCAGGAATAGCTGTTTCCCTTTCATGGACTCAGAATACAGATTTGAACTTGGGGGTGGTCCTGCTTGGAGCAGGGAGTTGGATTAGATGACCTCCTGAGGTCCCTTCCAACCCTAATTTTCTATGAATGCTAGGAGTTCTCCAGGACTGTGCATCTCTGGTTTATGGGACATCCTCCCCAGAGGAACAACGTTACGTATATATCATGGTTCTCAATGTTTTCTTTGTATAATTTTCATTTATTGTTATCATTTTGCTGTTACTGTAAAAGGAATTGACAATTTTAGATACTTTCTTTGTTAGTCACTGAGGCACATTAAATGAAAAGTGCCCAACAATAGGAGCTACTGGTCTATATACTAATCCAGAGAGGTGGTGTATTTTACTCTGCAAAACATTTATATAAAACATTTGGAACTGACATTGGGCTAAGAACAGACAGCCAAAAAGCCTGAGGCTAAATTGATTCAATCTTTGCAGGTTAGTCTAAGCTGCACAGATTGAACCAACAAGCAAGTGAACAGACATTCACTTTTGATTCCAGAAATGCAGCCATATGCTTGCAGTGGCCAAAGCAAAAGCTGGCAGGGCAGGGGGGGTGAGGGGTGCTAGAGCACACCTCCCTGCTTAGCTGGAGAAAACAGCTTGGGCCAAAGCTAACCTTCCCCTGAGGTGGGGGGAGGTTGCAGGGGGGTGCAAAACATCATGGGATGCTGAGGAACTGAGAGTTAAATTGAATCTGGAGGGGATCTGGGAGAGAAGTTTGCTAAACTGATTTAACCTAAATCAGTTAAGTCTGATACTACATCCATCCAGGTTGATCTTAAACTGCTTTCATAGATGACTGATAGGGGGTACACGGGGTGTATGAGGGTGCCTCCCCTGATGGGTCTGGTACCCCTCCTTACAGTTGACACTGATGCTGTCACTAGGGCTGGTGCCCCTCTGACAGGGCTGCCACCATTGGCAGCTTCTGTGGGTGTACCCCCAGAGTCAGGAGGCACCAGTCACTCATGACTGATTTCAACCATTTTGAAAGTGGTTTATGTACACTGAACTTCTGTTGTGTTACAGATTTGAACTGGTTTCTGATCACTTATATCAGTTTATGTGTAATTTTTGTCTCTAGTCTGGAAGGTACTGAACAGATATTAGGGGGAGATCTGTACCACCAATGTGCTGTATCTGAGAATGACACCAAGACACAGCCCACTGCTGACCCCTGGAAAAGATTAAGGAATCTGAGGGTTACTTTTGACAGACTCTTTTCTCAGTAAAGTAAGACTTGCAGTGGAGTCAATGGAAAAGCAAACTTTATTAAAATTTTCAAATTATGAATATTGCTAACAAATAAAGAATAACACAATATATCTCTACATACACCTTTACAATCCAAACAGAAAGAAGCAGTCTTACAACTTAAAATCACTACATCTTAAAATCCTAAGAATTTCTAAGTGGTGGCAACTCTGTTAGGGAGACATTACCCATATTTGGAGGTTAAGTTCTAAGAAGTGTTGGATCTTCATTACATCAACAGATGGGATCTTCAGCAAGAGGAACGTATCGCAGAATAGTAAGCCCCCTCCCCCCCCGCGTGTATCCCCTTTCTCAAATAAGGTTTGCAATGTTATTTGATCAAAACAAAACAAATATGGTCAGAAATGAACTGTTTTTGTCTCATATTGTGGCCAGGCTGGAACACGCTGATCTTCACTAATGTAGCTGAGGTAGCCTTTCCTAGAATGTTCTCTCACTTGTGACTCAATTCCTTTTATGCTATTTGCTTTAGCCTCACTTGTGCTAACTTGGCTTAATTTAACACAGCCAAAGATGTACTAAAGCCACTATAATGTAAGCTAACTGGACTCAAACTTAACACAAAGGCCTACATCACCCATTCAGCATGTACCAAATCCCAGAAATGAAGCAATATAGCTGCCCTTACAGCACTGCTACTGCTCCTTGTCTCCTTTTTCCACTACTGGAACTCTTTTCCCATGCTGCTGAATTCAGAAGGGGGAGAATGGGGGGATGGGAAGAATAGGATGAATAGCAGTGGCACTCACTCCCTGGGTTCTGGAGCCATATGAAAACAAGAACTGTGGTCAGAGCCCATGTTAATCAGCTGGTGATCACAACATATGCGGAGCTCTGGTAGGAGAGAGATCTCCCTCCACATGCACTAACCAGCACCCC
>NW_017729032.1:94373199-94378613 GCF_001723915.1 Gavialis gangeticus
CCCCCCCCCCCCCCCCCCGGGACACACACCATGATCCTGGCTCTGCCTACTAGCATGCTCCTTGGAGTTCCTGTACTCCATCTCTGGTATGTTTCTTGGCATGTATTCAGGGCTACTCTAAAGAAGCTTTACTGTTTCATTTCCAGGATGTGGCTCATGTAAAGCAGGAGCCAGTAGGCAAACAGTGCTGCTTGGTGGTGCTCCTTAATATGGCATAGCTTTTTTTTCTTTAGGTGACATACCAAGTAGACATTTAGGAATGTCTCTACCTTTCTGTCCAACCCTCTGAAATCAGCTGGAAATGGTGTTTGTATTTATTTCACTCTTTCATGTTTTCCAATTAATTTTGGACAGCTGAACTCTACCAAACCACATAATCTTAGCCTTCTCTCTTAGGCCACTTCCATACTTAAGTTTGTTGACACTAAGGGACCAGAAAGAAAACTCTCTTGGGCATGAGGCATAATAGTGGGTGGAGTGGGACAGCTGCAGTCTCTAATAGGAAGGTACTAAAGTGGGAGGACACCAAGGGATGTGGGGGACTCAACTAGCTGTTAGGAATGGTAGTGGGAGCAGGTAGGAATGGGAGGGAAGACAGGAAGATTTTTTTTCCTATTTTTTCTTCTTTATGAAGGCAGTGAATGGGGCTTGAGAGGTGATGTTTGGTTGGGCAGGGGGGATGCTCTTCCGGGTAAGAGGCAGGGAAGCAAGAGTGGGCAGCATGGATTGCTTTTGAATTTGGGGGTATTTGGTGGTGATTTGTTTTCTATCTTAATATTTTATTTTGTTTTTATAAGTTATTTTGTCTTTTATGATAAGCTGTCCTTAGCTTTTTCAGGAAGGGCAGCATACATATCGAATGAATAAAT
Source organism: Gavialis gangeticus (assembly GCF_001723915.1). Classification (NCBI taxonomy): domain Eukaryota; kingdom Metazoa; phylum Chordata; order Crocodylia; family Gavialidae; genus Gavialis; species Gavialis gangeticus. The sequence goes on from NW_017729032.1 coordinate 94,374,069, forward strand.
AAATCATGTTTTTCTGATCACTTGGTATTAATTGTGCATTACAAACACAGCTAAGAAAAATATTAAATTTCTGAGAGATTCTTGATTTATGACAAGCCTCACTGGTGACAGGAAAAAGCTGCATCTCAGATGACAGTCAGTGAGTGCATCTACACAAGACACTGACTGCACAGTAGCCAAATAATACTGCTCAGTAGTATGTCTCAACACTAACAGTGCTAACACACTACTGCACAGTTTTATTAGGCTATTGTGCAGTAGCATCACTTAAAAGGCCTTCACTGGTATTACTGCATAGTAACTCTGGTTACCGTGCATTTATTTAGTACTTGATCATACAAGTACTAAATAAATGCACAGTAACCACTTCACAGTAGCATCTCATAGGTAAACACACCCAGTATGTCTTTTAACAATTAATTCCTATATAGTCTATGGAAAATAAATAGCAAGCCACTTGCAATTGTGCCATCTGGTGATTCCCATAACATAACACTGGATATGTCATGCAGCCAGAAATAAAACATCCATTCGAGTTTCCAGAAACTATAGATATTATAAATATTAAGATCATTTAAACTTCTAGCACAAAAGATATTACACCCAACACATAATAATTCTGTTTTGGACCTCATTTTAAGAGAAAGACAAATTAACTACTGGGCTAAAAAAGTGGCGATTCATGAGGGCCCAGTGACATGGCCTGACTACATTCAATCTAGACATATGGATGAAAGTCCAAAATGTATATATTAGCAGCACCATTAATACTGAAATCAATGAGATTGGCAAATAGCTTAGTGTAATTTAAATGGTAATTAATTTACTTATTAGTTGTGGTTTGCACTGTATTTACTTCCAGGTCACTAAGGTACACATTAAAAAGTTATCAGACCTAGTACTGACCACTGCAAAATCCACTAGAAATACTCTTATTCCATCCATTTTATATACACACACACACACACGTATGTATGTATGTATATTTAATGCTTCAAAGGCCCAATCTACATGTTACACTTAGGCTAAGTATAGATAGTCAAAAAAACAGAGGCTGAATTGGTTCAATCTTTGCAGGTTAGTCTAAACTGCGTAGATTGAACCAATAAACAAGTGAACAGACATGCATTTTTAATTCCAGAAATGCAGCCATATGCCTTCAGTAGCTCAGGCTTGAATCTGGGGGGCACTAGAACATGACTCAGCTGGAGCAGACAGTTTGGGCCAAGGCTAGTCTAACAACCCTGCAAGGGGTGGGGGGGTTAATGGGGTAGGTGCAAAGCATCCTGGGATGCCAAGGAATTGAGTTAACGTGAATCTGAAGGGGATCTGGGACAAAAGTTCAATAAAATGATTTAATCTAAATCAATTAAGTCTGATACTACATCCATCTAGGCTTGTCTTAAACCAGTTTCAGACATTTTGAAAAAGGTTTATGAGTACTGAACTTCTGTGTGTTACAGATTTGAACCAGTTTCCAATCTTCTTTCACTTATACTGGTTTATGTGTAATTTCTGTCCCTAGCCTTAAAGCGTGATTAACCAGTTAATCACACTTAAAGTGGTCACCTGGCCACACATTCAGTCAATTAATGGTGTGACAGAAAAAGGAATGAGTTACAAATTTATTCTACAAGATATATGTAATAATTCTGTAGCTGCTCCTTATCACACCATTAACTGAACATGTGGCCAGGGTCCCCTTTGGCTGGGAACTGTATCAGTTGATCAGAGCTTGTAGCTGGAGCTCCCAGGTCATGCTGGCTCCTAGCCCCCATGAGTGGGAACCTCATCAGCTGACGGAGCACCCAGCTGTGGGGACACCCCAGTGACTGGGAGACCACAGCTGATACAATCTCCCAGCCGCAGAGGTGCTTTATCCATCCTTGTGGCTGAGAGATCATATCAGCTGTGGTCTCCCCGTGGCACCCCCATGGCTGGGACACTGCATCAGCTGCAGTCTCACTGTTCCGGGACCCCTGGGGCAGCCCTGTGGCTGGAAGCCTGGGTCAGCTGAGGTGTTTCCCAGGCATGACAGCTTGCTTCTTGCCAGTGCAGGGGCAAGTGGTAATAACGTTGGCAATAAGGTGCAATGGTATCTAATGTGCAATCACACAATCATGTCTCCTGCCATGCATGGGTAGCAAAACTAATATTTTTTGTGATAAAATTTGTGGGTGCTACAAATATTAGTGGAATAATGAAAAAAGGGAACAAGGCTGTTTGTTTTGCCCTTTCTTTTGCCTTTCTAAAACAAGGTGCATATCTTGTTTGGGGCCTGTTTTATGCAAAGGAATGTGGCATATGAAAGCTGAAGCTATACACAATCTGATTAGAAATAAGGCACTATTTTTGTTCCAGTTTGCCAACGTCAGTTCCCACTGGAACAACCTAGTAACATAAGCGATAGCCTCAACATAGTAATATCTTCAAATCAGGCCTGTAAGACATGCTTAGATTAACACAGTGGTAATGGAATGAAATTCAAGAGCCTCTAATATACATGAAATTAAACTAGGTCAGGGGTTGGCAAATTTTGCTACCACAGGCCACTATTGGTGACATAACCTCCACCATGGGCCACACCCCTGAAATTCCCAGGAATTACTAAATGCTACAAAGGGCACAGATAGCAAAAGGCAGATGGCAGGACCCTAGGGATGCCTCCCTTGCAGCAGAGAAAATAACCTAAACACAGCAGCAAAGGCCTTGGGGACACCGCCTCTGCCACTGTGGCTGGAACATACTGCCAATCAACTCAGTTACTACGGGTTAGATTCAGACTATTCACGGCTTGGATCTGGCCCACTATTCATGACTCTGATCTGATTGCTGACACCTGAACTAGGTAATCAATCAGCACTTCTTCCTTTAAATTCTATGGATCTCAATCAACTGCAACAAGAAGTTATAAACACCAAAAAAAGAAAAGTTGGCACTTACAGACTACAGTGGAGAAAGAATCATGAAACTTTCTTCTGTGTGTTTTTACAGGACTCTTTTTCAGCTAATTTAAGAACTATACAGAAGGATAAATATTTCAATATAAAATTGTTTCTTTCATTAAGAACTTTCTTTGAATAATTTGGTTGTAATAGTGGCAGTTCCTGAATGAAGCCAGGGTTTTAATTGCACAAATCTCAGCTCTCTTCAAAACAATCACATACATGTTTCTTAAAGACACTTATACAACTAACTTAGACAATTTTGTTAACTTATAACGTGTTTTTATAAATTAATTAAAAGAATAATTTCCAGTCTTTTATTAAAATTATTATTGAACCTATAGTGCCATTTATTAAAATCCATGCAAAAGAAGTGGAAGTGTGTTTTCTGGAGCCCTAACAACCATTGTAAATGTTTGTCTGCCATCTAGTGGAATATTTAATAATTTTCAATAATATTTGTAGTTCACAATTTTCATTCTCTCCTTTGTAATTTATCAACAACCATCTTCAAAATATGGCAAATTTTAAAAAAAATCAAGGTGAAAATCTGACTCAGAAAGTGAGTGAGGTGAAAATCTCACTCAAATTAATATTTACTGAAGTTTTGGTGGATAAAATCTCCAATATCATTTGAATGAAAAGGTGGGGCTACATAGTCATCTTATTTAAATTATACGTGGGGATTTAAGTTACAAAAGATGAACATGTTGAAAAGTACAGGAGAGATAATCATATAAACCATTTTGTTATTTTTCTCTCTGAGATCTTCAGAAAAGATACTTTGGCATATTCAGACTTACTCACAAAGGCTAAACATGACACATGTTTCCAAGCATTCCAAGTGTTAAACTCTAAACCATTTATTTTCACAAGGACAATATAATTAGAAGTCATTAATATGCATTGATTTAACAGAAGCAAGAATATGTCAGCTGGCATCCATACCAAATATGCCTCTCAATGCAACAAGGTATACACAAGTGTATAATGGAGTGCTAGTGAGACACTAGGACTGGTCAGAAACTTCCCATCCAAACTGAAAAATGGGTTTCCAAAAATAAATGTTCATGAAATGTAACTCCTTATCATGAAAAAAATAATTGCCAGAAAACTGAAAAGTTTTGAATAACTCTCTCTGTGTCTCTCCAACAAAATCTTTCAACTGGGAAAAGTTGTCAGAAAAAGATCATCCGGAGTGCTAAATTCATTGACTGGACTGGGAGTACATGGCCCCCCAGTTAAATGAGACCCCATGATTTATGGCAGCAACACTTTGATTAAAAATATTTTAAATTTTGGTTCTAATATTATGGAGAAAGTGGGGAAAAAAATCTGTTTTGTGATTAGCTCTAGTGCATATTTTTTGCCACCTCTAGTGATAATGGCAGGAGCTGAACAATTTGGTCCACCAAAGCCATTTGCTTGTATCCCTTTACTTGCCCACACTTAAAACAAACATAAGATGATATACCATCTTATTGTGAAGTTTGTTTAATAAATACCATAGAGAAAATCCTCTGATGAAAAATATAATGAAAAGTATCATTTGGGCAGCAAGCAGGGACATTCAGATAGTCTAAGAGCATTCATTTACTAG
>NW_017729032.1:94378624-94382565 GCF_001723915.1 Gavialis gangeticus
CAGGGACATTCAGATAGTCTAAGAGCATTCATTTACTAGAGCAAATGATCTGGATAACCTCAGTGTCACACAACAAGAAAAATGGAAGTGAATGAGTGCAACTGGGTTTGCATCATCTAACACATCAAAAATGGGAATGGTTAGATACAGAAGGAAAAAGCTAACCACAGCAGTGGCATCCAGAGTGGCAAACAATATAAATATGACAAGCCACAGCAGGCTCTTGGGAAGCTGGAACTGCATGTCCAAAATATCACAGAATGTGACATATTCCATGCTGATTTATGCTCTGTACCATTTAACTAGTTTTAGTAAGGCTGCATGGGGTGCCAGTAAGTGCTGAATATGGTGTAAGACGATTAAAAATACAGTGGTAATTGAAAAGTTGTCCAGCTAGGGCAAACATCCAACCAGCCATTGACAGAAGCAGATTGGCAGGTTTACTACTACTTTTTTCTCCTGTAGAGAAGAGCATAATTCTGTGTATCCTATGAACAATATTAGCCAGATTTACAGATTAAATGTGCAAGGCCACAGTTATTGTTGGAGCATGTAGAACTGACTAGTTACGCATCTAATCTGCTAAGTCATTATTAAACCTAACCTGCCTTAACTCAGCTATATACAAGGGGTAAACTTGTACTAAACTAAATAAAAAAGGAAAGTAGATTTAACAGGTAGGGATTAGTCTTAGCCCAATGGTTCCCAATCTTTTTTCACCATGACCCCACTTTCAGTCAGCAGGTGGTCCCACTTTGAGTCTAAGCTTGACTTCTTTAATTTCTGATGGACTCATAACTCTACTCCTTGAGCGCCATGACCCTGTTTGGGGTTGTAACTCCCAGTATGAAAACTGTTGTGTTAGCCCGTCATTCAAACTACAGCTTTCTACAGTACTTTGAGAACGACAAAAGGAAGTATGATATGCGTAAAAAGGCTTTACTTCTTATTATTTAACTCTGCTAATGTAAGTAGAACATGACTTTGGTACAAAATTCTAGTATACCAAATGATTAGCAATAAGGAATGCAGTGTGTTTTCTTTGATTCCTTTTATCCTTATTATGTTTGGCGAAAGAGAATAATATATTTGAAAGTTATCTCTACTGGAATAGCCACCCTACACACTGTAGGCAGGGCGTGTGTAGTATGGTGGCATCCCCAGGGGTGGCTGTAAGCCCCTAGAGGCCCCCCACAAATCCTTTTTTGCCCTGCTTGCTCTGGGAACAGTCTCCCCTTCACTCACCTGCCATGCCCTGATGTCTTTTATGGTTATAAAAGGGGGGCTACCCCAGGGCTTCCCAGACCTTGTCTTGTTTTAATAATCACCTGGTGACTGTGGTCCTTTGCCTTATGGGCTAATTGCATAGCTTCATACCTTCCCTACATCATGCCCATGCCTCACAGGTGGCATCATCATGGATGCTCTCTGTTGCATGTCTACACTCATGCAGACCTCCTCCCCCTCAGACCCTCAATCTCTCAAACAACCCTCCTCTCGTACCTCAAACTGCTTGGTCTCTCACATAGTGCTGCTTGAGTCTCCAGGTCCCTCAGTCCCACATTCAGTCACTCTCTTGGCTGCCAGACCCCTCGGTCTCTCATTTGACTCCCCTTCAAACTGCCAGATCCCTTGGTCCCTCATTTGGCCCTTTCCTGGGGCCTCAGACCTCTCAGCCCCTCAATCAGCCCTTCTCTGGGTTGCCAGGCCTCTTGGTCTTTTCCTGTGGCCCCTCGATGAGCCTCACTCTATTCCTGGCCCCTCGCTGGACTGCTGGACCCTTCCAGTCCCACTACACTCTTCCTGCCCTTGCTGAGCAGCTGGATCCCTCTGGTTCCACTCCTTTTGGCCCCTTTCTGGGCCTCTGGACCCTCCTGATCCTGGTCTTGTCTGGTCCCTACCTGGGCCTCTGAACCATCTGGTCCTGCTCTTCCTTGGCCCTTACCTGGGTCTCCGGACCATCTGATCCTGCTCTTGCTTTTATATTAGGGTCAGCTCCCCTAGCCTTTCCCTGCCAAGGGGTAACCCACAAGGCATTGGGGGCTGGGGTTTTAGGGCACCCCAGACTTGCTCTTCCCAGGGATTTGTGCCTGGTGGCATTTTCTAGAGGCTGCTCTGCCATGGGCAGTCCCACCACCGTGACTCCAAACTGCAGTAGGGTGCAGTTTTTTCATGCCCGGGACCAGCTTAGGCCCTGACCTACATCCCCAGAGCCATGCTGTCCCTGTCCAACAACTGTGGCTACAAGCTCCTTGGCCCCTTACTGATGTCACCTGTCCAGGCTCCTGTGGCCCCAGCTCTCTATTTCTCAGCCCCATGGCTCTCTGGCTGTCATGCAACTCAGCTCTCTCTCTAGGTTCAGCTCTCTTCTTCTTGGCTACCTCTGGCTGTGGCTCTCTTATTTCAGGGCCCCTGGTCTTGGTGTTGTTTTGGACCCTCCTCTACATCTGATGGCCCTGTCCCAGCCATCCTCATTCTGGGCCTCTACCACTTTCTCTCCTAGGCCCTCCTGCTTTTTAGACAGCCCTGGCTTGACCATCTTCACTCTGGGCTGCAAGCCCCTGATCCTCCTTCCTTTCTGGCAGTGGTCCTTCCTGACTGCAGCCTCTCCTAGGCCCTGGACCCTGCCTGGTTCTCTAGGAACCTCCTCTAGCCCCTTGGTTCCTACCCAAACCTCAAGCCCTCCTGCTAGGGTGATGTTCTTTTAGCAGGCTCCAGATCTTACTGTTGGGCTTTTCTCAGGACCTGGGCTAATACCTGCCCTAAGTCCAACCCTCCTTCTGAGTCAGACAAGTCCCTCCTGAGTCAGGCAAGTTCCTCTACCACGCCTAACCTCACCTGCTGACTTCCTGAGCCAGCTGTCTCCCTAATAGCCCTGTTCCACAGCTGCCACCAGCTTTGCAAGCTTCCTGACCAGTGTTGCCAAGTCCAGTTATAATAAACAGAACGGGGCTTGTTTTTTTTAAAAGTCACTTTAATTTTTTGAGAGTTGCAGATTGGAAAGCACCTCATTCCTTCTCTTTGAAATGGGCTGGGCTTGTTTTGAAAAGCAGTGCCATTTTTTTTTCTCCCAAGACTTGACAACACTATGCCTGACCTCTTAAAGTGACACGGACCCCAAGTGCTCTGCCATAGTGGGCTACTATAATTGTTTGTACAACAAAGCACTGGAGTTCTTTCTTAATTTTGCAAGTTCTTCAGAGATCCATTCACCTGGATTTGATTATCATCAGGTGAAAAGCAGAGAAGGAAAAACTGATTATTTAGGCTGCAGGAGGTAGGTTGGTCATACGCACTTTTCAGGATTGAATTGTTCATTAATAGTGCATTTGCTACTGTCTTAGCTAGTATACTTTTAATGTACCAAACACTGCTTCCCTTGGAAGACTATTTCACAGTTTAAATTGTCTTACTGACAGGATATTCACTCTAAATGTTCCTTTTCTTTATTTCATCCCATTATCTTTTCTTAACCTTTTAATACTCTCCTATAATTGCATAGATTCATAGACTCTAAGGCCAGAAGGGACCGCTAGGAACAACTAGTCTGACTTACTTTATACATCAACTGTAGAATTTTTTCCCTAAAAGCTGGGTTAAAGCATATCTCTAAGGGGGAAAAGACTTAAAGGCACTATGTTATAATAAATCCATGCCTCCCCTAGTAAGTTTTATCATCTTTACTGCTAGGAAGGTACTGCTTATCTAAATTCAACTTCTAGTCACTGGATCATTGTCTGCCAGATTTAAAAAAAATCCCTCTATCACATTTCTTTCCAAGTTGGGGTAATTTTATATGCTGATTAAGTCACCTCTCAACTTTCTCATCAACAGGAATCTGGGTTTTCTGTTTCCCACGGGAAAATGGAGAAAACCATGGATTCCCCGTTTTTATCAGAGAAAACGCAGATTTCTCTTTTTAGCAGAGAAATCCGCAGATT
>NW_017729032.1:94382863-94384154 GCF_001723915.1 Gavialis gangeticus
GGCAGGGGTGCCCCTCTGCGGGGGGGCTTTGCAGGCAAGTGATGTGAGGGCCACACACATGCCGTCTGCCTGGCTGCCCAAGGGAGGGGGAGAGGGAAGCTGACATGTAGCCGGAGCACAGCTCCATGGTCGGCTCTGCAGCCACAACGAGGGATGGGGGCATGGGGTGGGGGTTTGGGCTTGCACGCAGCAACTGCCACAAGCTGTAGTCAGGGGTAGCCCAAGAGACACGTTCCTTTTTTATTTGAAAGTTGTTGAGGTACCTGCACTTCTACAGTATATACCCAAAACTAACCCAGACTGAATGTTTTACTCCTGCATAAGCCCCATTGGGATCCAGTAACTAGGTGGAGCAGCACCCCATCCTCAGAAGGGCCTAATTCAATAGGAGTGATTTGAGCATACCAAATGTACACCCATAGCAATAGCAGAGAGTGACAAAAATGGTGAGGGGACCAGGGGACATGACTAATGAGGAAAGACTGGGGAACTGGGTTTATTTAGTTTAGAGAAGAGGAGGCTGAGAGGAGACTTAATAGCAGCCTTTAACTAACTGAAGGGGGTTCAAAAGAGGATGGAACTAAGCTATTCTCAGTGGTGGCAGATGACAGAACAAGGAGCTATGGTTTCAAGTTGCAGCAAGGGAAGTTTTGGTTAGATATTCACAAGAGTTTTCTCACTAGGAGGGTAGTAAAACACTGGAACAAGTTACCCAGAGAGGTGGTGGAAGCTCCATCCTTTTGGGTTTTCAAAACTTGTCTAGACAAAGCTTTGGCCGGGATGATATAGTTGGCGCAGGTCCTGCTTTGAACAGGGGGTCAGTCTAGATGACCTCCTGAGGTCCCTTCTAACCCTAATTTTCTATGATTCAATGATTCTAGGTTAAGGACCAAACAGAGCATCCTCGGCCATTTTCATTTAAAAACATAGATGGACAATGTGCTGTTTTTCCATTTTTATATTATAGAAATCATAAAGAAATAAAGCTGGAAGGGCCCTCAAGAGTTCACCTAATCCAACCAGGGAATCAAACCAGCAATCAAAGCGTTATTTAGCCCCATGCTCTAGCCAACTGTGCTAAATGGCTTCACAGTGGAGCTGAACAGCTGCAAGTTTATAGCCTTGGGATTATAAAAACGCTTATCCAGTAAGGGTGAGGCCTGAGTTCAATGCCTTCCTCAAGTCTGAGGGAATTCAAATCCACATGCTACACTTTTCAGAAGAGAGCCTTATCACCAGGCTACAGGTTAACTCTGTAGCGAAAATAGATACTTTTCTCTATGTTTCTTTG
>NW_017729032.1:94384165-94393088 GCF_001723915.1 Gavialis gangeticus
AGCCTCCAGGGGATAAAATCAGCAATTTATGCAACAACTCTTCTTTGGATCTAGGCCTAGACCAGAGGTTGGCAACATACAGTTTATGAGCTGAATCTGGCCTGTGGAGCCCAAGGGGCTTTGCCTCTGTCTGTGCTCATGCTGGGACTGGGCCACTGGAAGCTGCACCTGCATGACTGCCTGTTGCCTCCACCCTCTGCTACCCAGCTGCAGTAAGGGCACAGTTTCCAGCCAGTGGGAACTGAACAAGGGCTGAACAGCTTCCACCTGGGCAGTGGGGAGAAGCAGCAGCAGTGTGGCTGCAGCTGCCTGGCCCTGGCACAGCTCCTCACCAACTGCAGCTGGGAAATAGGGACAAGGAAAAGTGACAGCAGAAGCATGGGTAACCGATCCCAGCTGCCCAGCCACAGTGGATCCTCCAGTTGGAAGCTGTGCTTGTGCCCCAACTGGGGGGTGAAGGACTGGGAAAAGCAGCCTTGGTATCAGCACAGCCCCCGCTACCTGGACCTGGCATGGGTGTAGGTAAATCCCCCTCATTGCTGATGTGTCCCCAAAGCCATCCAGCCTATGTTGGACTGGAATCAGATTGATCTGGCTCATCTCTTAAAAAGATTTCCAGCCCATGGCCTAGATGTTCTAGACTTAGCATTTACCTACAGGCCATATTGAGGCAATTATCTAAGATGGTCTCTAAACCCTTCTCTATTCTTCTTTCCAAGACAAAGTTGCTCATACTGAAAGGATAATATACATCCCTGTTTCTCAGATATATTACCTTGCATTTAATCTCATTAAATACATGACTTGGACTGTGACCACTTAACCAGGTGATTCAGAAGACTCTGACCTGTCCTCTTATTTACTAACTTGCTGATCTTTGTGACATCTGAAAATTTAACTTAGAAGTTAAATATATATCTATATAATAGATATAATCTATATTCTATAGGTCTATATAGATTTAATCTGTATTCCCAGAAGCTATAGTACTTATGACTAACAACCACAATTGAAATGTGCCCTGTTAAATCTATATAAAACAAGTACTTGTTCAAAATGTCATATGGTACCAAGTCAAATGCTCTGGAGAAATCAAAATATCTGTATCAACATAATTGCCTTTCATAACTAGACCCCATAACTTTGTCAAAAAAATTTATCAGGTTTGTTGTGAAATTGCTGACTGGCATCAATTGCATTTTTAACCTCTAAGTCTTCATTGATAGAGTTCCACATTAATTGTTCTATTTTTTTAATCCAGAACTGACCTCAGACCAACTTGGACTATAGTTTCCTTGTTCATCCCTTCCACCCTTTTTAATTCTTGAAATTACATTATTAGCCGTCCAATCAGTTGAAATATTCAGTTTTGCAACATATGGTAAAAAATAACATTACTGGTTCAGATAACTCCTCAGCTAGTTCATATAAATCTTCTAGCTGTACATTATCTGGGCCTGCTGGTATGAAAATGTTTAATTTTTAGTAGATGCTCTCATACCCTTCTTGTTACAGTAAACTTTCTATACTATGTAAAACATATAGCATACATCCTTGGAGACAAGCTCTTGTTTTTTCCATATATAGAACAGAAATAGCTATTGGACATTTTTGCCTTTACTGTCTCATTATACTGTATTAGTCATGGACCTATACATTCATTTTGCCCCTTATTAAAAAAATATATGTTTTCTCATTGTCTTAAATAGCGGCCTGTTGGATGCTGATACTTCCTTGAAAACTTTAGCATCCTTTATAGTCACTTGCATGTAACTTGCAACCTATATTTGTTGCCATTATCTTTCCCTTATATCCAGTCTTTGTACAGAGTTTTTACCATCACTCTCACATCTCCTTTTAACCATGATTTATCTATTTTTTTTTAGCTAAACTTTTTGTGTGTTAACATTTCATGGCATTTTATCAGTTTGGTCATCGAGTAAAATGTCCTTGACCAATTGCCTGTTTTCGTGAACTTTTCTTCATTTACATATATGCTTCCAGTAAATGATGCTAATTGTTTTAAGCTTTGGGAAACTGTACCTTTTATAGTTTGGACTCACTCAAAAGCAGATATTTCAGCACCTAGAGAACTCTACTGACTGTAAGCCAATGTTTCTGGACATTTGGCACCTCAAAAATTAGGTAGCAGTAGAGCAGAAATTTGGGGACCTACATTAGATGCAGTCACTTATAAGTAATGTGTAGCGCCTAAGTCCTCTTGTGGAACTTTCCTGTGGCTCCTAGAGTTTATATACAAACCATTAAAATGATGATTCTGTATGGTTCCCTTTTCTTGGATTTCTCATGTACTTGACAGCTCATGTGCTTTTTTAACTTCATTGCCTTGTTACACTCCTTCCACAGAATGCTCTTATGCCAAGAAAAGAGTGTGTCAATTTACTGCCCTCGTTCTACAGTTGCTGCAGACAGGGCCAAAATGGGACCATGAATTTAATTTTTTAATCTTCAATTGTGAGTTAACTCCCAGGCATGTCTGATGATTTTGTTTCACTTCTCTGAACTCCCTCCAGTCTGCTTATCAACAACAAAGCAAAACAGAAATAAATAAATACCACTTCACTCGAACCAAACTAAAACTAAAAAACTTTCTGGCATTAGGAGTTTCAGCACTAAACTTATGTTTCTCTCCCAGGAACCTGATATTTTAATGTTGCTCAGAAACACAGAATCTCCATCTTCTGCAGGGCCTAGTACTTGGGGCTTAATGCATCAACAGCCTACTTTATGGTAGGGATTGGATTTACAGCCTCCTGACCAGAAAGAAGCCTGTATCTATCTTTCAGATGTCCCACTAGCCAATACCTTTATCCCAGCACCTGAATAGCCATTTATTTCGCCATGAATTATTTCCTCTTGTAACAAAATGAAGGTTTCCTACCAATTTGAATTATTATCACTAAATGCTAAAACACTTTGGACACTTGTGATCTATTTGATACTAAAGAAGATACTCAGTGAATGTATCTGAAAAAATGTAGCATCACTACATTTAGCTCACACTTTATCAACAAATTAGGGATGCTGCTTATCTTTACAAGATTTATATCCAAGACACACACTTGCATTTATAAAAGGTCAACAATAAAAACAAAAACAAAAGGCTAAGAGCTTGAATAGCTCCCAATTTTTCTTTTTTTAGTTTCACTTCTTTCCAATTTTTAAAAAAGTGAAACATGAAAAAATTACCTTTGGATCCAGATTTCATTATGAATCCTATACTGTTTAAAATAAAACTGTAATAAGTACATATGTGCCTGTATAACCCTTCATCTAGAAGTTCATTTTTAAAACTTAAGCTATATCTACTTGTGCAGCTCTATTAGGCCACAGGAAAATAATAAATTCTGCAGCAGGTTAGTACTTGGAAATACAAGTACTATTCTGCTGCAGAGTTTTTTTGTGCATAGTAATGCACACATTGGAGCACCCTCATGTGCCAGCCAGCACCTCTGCAGCATGTTGAGCCAGGTAAGAACAGCTCCAGGCTGGCAGGCTGGTCCCCACCCCCCTGACTCCCTTTTACCCAGGAGTGCTCTGACCCAGCTCCATGTGCTGTGGTCCTGGGCACACATTCAAAATGTGTGCCCAGGAGCAATAAACTCCAGTGTGATATGTGCCAGTTTATTGCTGTGAATTAGTGACACGTGTAGACATGCCCACATTGTAGCAGCTTGTATCAATATCATTTGATACCGCTGCAATTGCTATGTTTACCTTTACCCCTATAGTGAAATACTTGCTAAATGGACGCAGCATGGAAGTACTGCCCAAGTGCCCCCATCCTGTAGACTTACTGTTGATCTCTGTTTACTGCATAAAGGTAGGCATGTTAATAACATTTCAGTTTTGGGATGTAAAAGGAATCCTTTAATATCTAACAAAAATAAATATGAGAATTTTTAGTTGCTAAGGCTCTAATTCATTCTCTTCCTCAAGGGACTGATCCTAGAAGGTTATGAACACCTCCAACTTCAACTGGCTGCTCAGCCCTAGTTGGTTCAAACTAACTGTGGAGAGTGTAAGAGCACAGCCTTGTGAGGGTTTAATATACTGAAAGGTGATTTGGATTGCAAATATAACAAGAGCCATTCAAACTCTTGTGTTTGAAGCTATGGAAAGATGTACACCTGGTAATTTCAAAGAGGGAGAGAGAGATATCCACCTAGAGCATGCAGGAGCTCTCTTACATTTTAAGTTTCATATATGCAAGCCAGGAGCAATATCAGTGAAATAAAACAGCTCCAGCTTTAACCCTGGATGAATATTTGTGGTGGTTCTATGGCACAGGGGAGTAAATGCAAATGGATGCTACGAAGTGTGTTTTGGAAGGGGTGCCATATTATAAGCATGTGTAGCAACTTCAGCATAATACAGCAACCTACAGTCCATGGGCCAAGTCTGGCTCAGAATGATCAACCTGGACATGGGTGGCATGGGGGATTGCGCAGCACAAAGCTGCCCTGTGCAACCTGTCCCTTCTTCAGCACCCGCCCCTGCAGCCCTTCCTGCTGCTCTCACCTAACTGCAGAAGGGCCAAGTGTGTGCAGTAAGGATAACCAGACAGCTGGATCTTGGAAGGTAAGGGGACAAAGGAAAGGCAGTGAGGAGAGATTGCAGATTAGCAGCTTGTGGTTGGTCACTGGGAGTTATGTTGCAAGCTCCAGCCTGTGGGGCAAAAGGTTCCCAAACCGTAGTGCAGGGGTGTCCAACCTTTTTGAATGTGGGGCTGGATCATGAACTTTTTATCGCCCAGTGGGCCAGCGAGCCACATTCAAAGACCTCACAGGAAGTGGTATCACATCAGGAAGTGATGTCACGTGACCTTTGACACCAATGAAGTTGCAGGAAGTGACAATGAAATGGGTCTGGAAATGTGGTTTAAAATCCAAAATAAAAAATATAAAAGCAACAATTAAATAATGCCAAACACTTGACTAAAATAAACACTTTTGCTTCTACTCTTTTCTCAATGAATGAGAAAAGCATAATGCAAGTCGACAGATCCAATGTGGAAAAGATATCAGTAGAAACTAATCAAAGCTACAAAATATGGGCATTTTTGAGAATAATCTTCAAGTAGATTTACTTTTATTGCATTAACAACTTGTTAGTAACACATCTTTAACAAGTAGTAACAAGTTGAACCCCCAATCCCCCACAAAGAAACAGAAGCAAACACAATCCAAATACTGGACAATATTTTTACAAAGATTTTTACCTGCTGGTTAGGGGGGAGAAACGTAGCTGCCCCTCTCCCATGTGCCCTTGCCCTGCTTCTTGGGAACAGTAGCAAGCACACAGCAGCAGCACCAGCCGGGCTGATGATGCAAAGAACTTCCAGCGCTGCTGTGGCTGTTTGTTTTTATTCCTTCTGAGAATGAGCAGGGGGATTTTGGGATGTGAATCTCCCGCTCTCCCCCTCACCTCTCTTTCAAGCTCTCCTGGAGGACACAGGGGCATATGCCAGCAGGTAAATCAGGCGGCAGGGAGCTCCCTAGCAGCTGCCTGGGGAAGGGGAGAGGGAGGAAAAGCGTTGTGTGGGTGAGGAATCAGGTATGGCAGAGCTGGCAGGGAAAGGAAACTTCCACCTGCTGCTGCTGCCGCTTCCTTATTCAACCAGTGGTTGCTCATCCTGAAAATCAAGCGACAAGAGCCAGCAGCAGCCTTCTGTCCCAGCCCAGATGCTTGCTCCTTCCCCCACTTCCCTCCCCAGCAGCTCAGCATGGCCACAGCTGCAGCCAGGCACAGAGTGGAGCAGGGCAGGGAGAGCCACTACCACGCATGGGAGCCCCAGTACAGGCTCCTCCTCATTCTCCCGGTTGCAGCCTCCCCGGGATGTGCAGGAAAGATGCCCTCCACTCTGCCGCCCATCTTGCTGCCCTGGCAGCCACATGTGCCCGCACCACCTCCTGCTCCTGCCTCAACCCAGCACAGCTCTGCCACTGAGCGCCAGCCCCGTGCTGCTGCCTCCACCTGCTATCAAGGATGCCCCGTAAGTAGTCCAGGCACCAGACTGCTAGCCTGAATACCTGGTACCTATGCTAGGCTGTAGATATAGCTATTAGCAGCTACACAGTGCTTTGGAAATGTAAAGCTACAAATATAAGATCACTGAGCACCACATATCATTCAAATTGGGTTTTTGAACACATAAATAATAGCCATTCATACAATGATGTATTTTTACTTGTAGAAGAAAATAATGTGTATTGTTCCTATAAATTAAGATTATTCTTACACTGCATTTATAAGTGTTTTGTTTATAAAAAGAATGCCAAGGGTACAATGATTAAAATCTGTTATATCTGTTATTTATTGCTTCAAAGTAATTAAACTTCTGTTAAGTTATAGGTAAACCTAGAGGTATATAAAGATGAGGTGGATATTGACTATGAGGTTATTTCACTCCCAGGCTGATAGCAAGCAGAATAACTGGCCACACCACTAGATAGCACCCATCTTGTACACACTTTAACAGTTCTATCAGAACTGGTGTTACTTTTTGGTGAAAAGCTTGCACAGTGTAGCCATAGGGTAGCACAATTCTCAAATTTAACTTTTGCAGGAACTATGTTCACCTGTTAAATTTACACACGCCAATACCTACATCCTGAGTAGCTCATTAGACGTCAACCTGTTATGAGAACTTTGGTAGGGCTGTCTGAAGCAGAAACACCTGTGTCTTTCCATTAAATGATTATATACAAAAAGAATGAAAGGCAAGAGTGTAAAAATCAAATCCAGAAAAATAATTAAAAAACAAATTTTGCTCAGGGGACACGCTCAAACACACAGCCCAAACCAACACTCAGCAAGCCAAACACAGACAACCCTGGATCACTTATCTTCCAGGAGCATGATCTGGTGCCTGGCTCCTCTTCCTCCTGTTGCTCTCAGGAAACTGCTCCATGTCTTATTTCTACTTTGTACATGGGCACGTGCATGGGGTGTGAGTGAGAGAGAGAAGGGAAAGTGTGCGACTGTATAATTTGTATTATTTTCATAACACACCATGCATTGAGTATCTCAGCAGCTCTGAAAGAAAGATACCAGTAGTCATTTTGTACTTTTAACCAAAGAGAAAAGAGCCAGTCACTGAAGTGAGATTAGTCTGATGTTTCGCTACAGCTTTTGCAAGAGGAGATGGTGTTGTTCATAGAAAAGGTGGCCATGATCTCTGTTCACTTTTTCCTATGGGAGAAAAATGAGGTGGGCCCCAGGGAAGCTGGCCACCCCTGGCTTCTAGGGCTATGAAACTAAGTGGAAAAGTAGCAGGAAGTGCACGTGTCAACATTATAGGCAGGTTCTTCAACTTTATTTTTTACATACTTCTGTAAATTGATTTAACATTATACAGTTAGGAAGGCAGACAACTGTTAAATTTACGATGTTTTTCCCCCTGAATTCTTATCTGTATTTTCATGACTACCTTTTTGACATTTTTCATCAGCGTTTAACAACATACTAACACATTTTCTTATAGTAATATTTTGAAAGCATACTTTTGTGATTATATATGTAACAGGATGGGCATCTTAGAGGTCGCCGCGCTCTCCCCTAGCACCCCTTACTGTGCCAAGTTGCCTAAAGGGCATCCTCCATTCTTTCCTGCCACATCTTTGATGTAATATATGTATTATAGAGAGGCCGTCTTTCCATTCTTTTGGCCCTCTCAGGCACCTGGGTCCCCACGCTGCCGTGGACCCCCTATGGAGGCCTCCTCCATCCCCTTATAGCCTCACCCAAGCCACCAGTAAGACAGAAAACAAAACACAAGCCCCTGGGCTATAACAACATTCGAGCCACCCCAAGGGTTCCCCATCTCACCAATATCACGCTGCTCAGGCATTCAGGCTTCTACCCTTTGCTCACTTAGAGTTCCTTCCCCCATGGCTGCCAGCAGGAAACTGCCTGCCTGGTCTCTGCCCTGGGGTTTACATGGAAGCCAGGCCCTGCCCCTTCCAGTCAGCTGCCTGTTGACGGGTGTGGGCCCCTAGCTCCCTCTGGTTGCCCTAGCAACCGGCACCTGGGTAGTTGTCCTGGCTCTACCAGTAGCAGGCACGTTAGTGCCCTGCCACAACATACCTTAGGAACTCCAAAGTTCTTTAAGAAAAGAAAATAATATTTTCAGTTACAATTTCTATTTTTAGGGGAAAATACTCAAGTCAGAACTGAACTAAATTACAAAGGTTTCATTCAAATAAAGATGTTGTTATATCAACTAACTCTGATACTACTAATATTCCAGGATAATGAACACACATAAGCAAAGTTAAATTCCCCAAGTCTTATTAAGATGGTTTATTCCATACATTTAAAATATCAAAAACAAAAGGTTTATGTAACCCAGCTAACTGGAAGCAAACATTAAACTATGCAAATTACTATTAAAACAAACTTTTTCCCCCTGTTTTTCATATTTGTATGCAGTTGAAAAAAACAAACAAACAAAAAACAGCTTGCTTAATGCATGTGACCTAAATTATCTATTTTGATTGTACAGAATACAAGCTTTCATTTTTTCAAGAAAGCAAGTCCCCCCCCCTTCTATGCCTCCAGGTTGCAAAAATAACACTGCATTGCTGTACTTTTGGAAGGCTATCTTCCCAAGTCTGTAGACAATTTGAAACAATAAATCAAAAAATAAGCTACTGCATCCTACTCATTTCAATGGGAATACTCTAAATTCTTCCTCATAAGGACTAACTATTTCACAGTTAGTCAGTTTAACAGATAAAATGAGAAAGGTGTGGGAACTGATGACAGAAGAACAGGTGACACAAAGATACAAGAAAAGAAAAGAAAAAAAAAAGAGAAGGATAAAGGGTAAAACCAGTGTGATAACAGTAAACGTTCTACTTTGAATGTGGCTATACCCCAAATGTATAGCACAAGCTTC
>NW_017729032.1:94398088-94404485 GCF_001723915.1 Gavialis gangeticus
AAAAGATACAAGAAAAGAAAAGAAAAAAAAAAGAGAAGGATAAAGGGTAAAACCAGTGTGATAACAGTAAACGTTCTACTTTGAATGTGGCTATACCCCAAATGTATAGCACAAGCTTCTTACCATCTTTAAACATGGTATTTGGCTTTCTCCAAATGCAACTCTGGTATACTTAGACTAACTAGGATGAAGGTAACACTATTCACATTTTAAAGGTTTGCCATGGTCAGAATTATAAATCTAATTAAATAAAGCAGCAATGAAATCAATACAGCAATACTCTGTATAAATCTATATATTCCATAGCTGTTTTGTGACTGAATTCAGATCATTCACAATTTTTAAATAAGAAATTATGCAGTTGCCAAGATGAATTAGTGATATGCTAAATAATTGGCTTTGCATCACCTTCAAAATGAAATTTAAGGTAAGTGAAAATAATTTCTCACTGTTGTATAGTTAATAGGAAACCTGGGAATATATTTAAATTAAAGTTTATTAATTAAAAAGTACACATGAAGTAGTATTTTCAATTTCAGACTAGTGCAAAATAAACCATCTAAACTGTAATGAACAAGTCATTCAACATTAGCATTTGTAATAGAAAAATTAACAAGTCATACATAATATATTAACATAGATGAAGTTTCTACATATTTTCAGCTGGGTTCAGTGATCGTACACTACTTGACAGACTGCTTATAAAATGAAAGCTCTGATTTACAAGGAACACATGTAACAGTTGTATTATTTCCAAACACTACTAGTAAAAAGAAAAAAGGAAAGTGGTAAGTAATGAGGAACCATGAGATAATCCCATCACTAGACATTTCTAAACTCCTCATGATGTTTACATTTTCATATCTCATTCTTTTCCTTTCAAAGAAGATTACAGGAATGTTCCAAAACCTTTAGATACAGAAAAAAATTAGTGCGTTTCTGAACAGCAGCCAGTCTTCAAATCCTCTGCTAACTCTAGAGCCTGACATTTCTCTCATCAGCAGATCTTCACACATGAAGTCAACTTGTCATATTTTCAGCAGCCTAGAAAGAGAAGCACTATTTATTATAACGAAACCACTAAAATAGGTACCAAGGCATAAAAATTAGCTGTAACAAATATAGTCATTTCTTGCAACTACTTTTACTTGGTCAAGAGTATTTGGATACTTTAAAGATGCTCATAAATCTTTTGATATAATTTTAATCTGCTGCCAAATGATTCTTTAATGAATTACTTTTGTTTTCAAAATGTTTTGAGTTTTCAATATTCCGTATTAATTTAGTAATCACTTGACAAATTTTAAACATAGGTGAGGTAAGGTGAGAAGCTCTCTCAAGGAGCTGTATTTTCATCTTATTGCTTGTGCATGTTAGGCTAAACATAAAGGTAACATTAGGTTACATGATACCATATTTACCCGAATCTAAAGCTACCATATATTTAAGGTGAAACCCCCACCTACCCTCAGTAGTCAGAGTCTATACATGGAAAAATGTAAGTGTTATAATCTTCCATGCACAGAATCTGATTATTGGAGGGTAGTCTTAAATTCATCCACCCAAACTAGTAGTAGGGGGGCAAGGGGCCAGACCCCTGCTTCTTGCTTCCCGTTTGTGCTGTGCTTGCTCCATATGCCGTTTGCCCTCCCTTGCCACTCAAGCCCCCATTGCCTGACCTTTGCCCCCTGCACCCTCTTGTCTGTCCCATTCCCCATGCCCATCCAGGACTATCCTGACTGCCTGCCTTCCTCCACCCCTTGCAATCCCCATGCTTGACCCCCTTCCACCTGCCCCTCCACTGTTTGCACCCCTCCCTGTTAGGGTAGCTCATCACATTTAGCTTTAGTTGCACCTGCTTAAGAGGTGAATATTATAGTTTTATTTAAACTTTTCTTTTATATTCAGCTTTATTTAACCACTGCTTAAGTTTTTGTATCGCTGCATTATTATTTGAACATTTTTTTTCATTTTGCTTGCAACAACACATCAGCTATCCTTGAGTTTGCTTTCACAGACAGCTTATGTTCCACTGTCACCAACACTCGCATGTGAAATGTAGGCCCTGTTATGAAGTTCAAATTAACTGACACTCAACTTACTGAATCAGAGGGAGAATATGATTGGATATGTTAATGAAAGGTGATAAGAGCGGACCAACTGGACAGTGCCCAACTAAAGCCCTTGGAATTTCTGGAGTTGATGGACAGACCAAATTAGGAGTTTGGGGAATGCCCAAATTAAGGTGTGTGCATGTGATGGGTTTGTTGGAACAAAGAAATATGCTGACAAGATAAAAACATGAACAGTATGATGATCACAGGGAAACCAACCAACGGTACCTGGAAAAGAAGAGTCAGAGGAATAAAAGTTAAAGAAAAAGCATTAAAGAGAGGGGAACAAGGAAGTTGGTGCGTCTCATCATCCAACATCTAGACTGAAAAAACAGCTATTACCGATAGATGAAAGAGCTGTGTGAAACGGCTGTATTTAGTTTCAGTTTTAGCCATTTCGGAGGACAGCGATTAGTTTTGGATCACTGTTCCGTTTCAATTCAGATGAATCTGTTCTGAAATTTCGATGCTGTTTTGGATACTCGGATTAGCTAGACAGCTGCAGGTTCTCCTGAGGCTTCTCTGGCTATGCCTGCCTCTGCCCTGGTGGGGGGAGCCATGGAAGAAGCCCTCATGGTTGCCCCGCTCGGCCCCATCCCCCACCCCAGCCTCCCAGCACTTTACAAGGAGGGCTGCAGGGCTGTGCCGGACTATTTCCAGGGGGCGCCTCCAAAGCTTTTCTGAAATGTTTTGGTTTCGTTTAGCTTCAAAGATGTTTCGGAGCCTTCAGTTTCATTTCAGATTCGGTGTTTTGGGTGCCAAAACACCTCTGAAATGAAACGGCTGCTGAAATTTTGCACAGCCCTACTATATGACCACCTCTACTTCCAGGAACCGATTGGCCACCTTTTCTGTGAAGCTGAGTAACACCTGGGATTAGGTAAGACAATTGCACTAAGTGTTTTTCTCTCTATGTAGAAACTATTAATACATTTAGTAAGTTAGATTTTAGTTAAATTGAATGATGCAAGGTGTATTCCATGTTCACTTTGGGTTGATTATGCTTTAGCAATCCTTTCATGCCATGGGCACATAACATCCCCAATTCCTTACCTCTGGCTGCGGTGCTGACAGCAGCAGCAACAGTCCTTGCCTGGCCAGGGAGAAGCAGCGGTAGCAGCTCCGGGTCTAGGTGGGTCAGGCCCATAGGGGTCGGAGCCAGAGCTAAATTCTAAACAACTGGGAGAGCAGGAGAAAGCTATGCAGTCTCCCCCATGCATACCTCCTCTTCGCTGCAACTCAGGTCCAGCTTGCCCTCAAGTCAGAGGCTGCACTACCATCTTTCCTTGCTTTCCCCTCCCGCATTGGTGATTGGCAAAAAAAACCTCCTTCATCTTGGATTTGAGTACATACAGTACTTATGGCTCAGTGACAAGATCACACCCTCTTGTCATTTAGAACGAACGAACGAGTTTGTGTACACCTGCTCTTTTCCACATTTGATGAAATACATAGAAAGTATGCTTTTCTGCTTTGTTACATTTTAATACCAAATTCCAAAGTTTCATTTACACAAATTTGGGACAGTGGATTCGTGATACAATGTAAAAAAACAAAAAGAAAAAGGAAAATCTGACCACATGAAGGTGTAAAGCAAACATTTCTCCAAGATTCTATTTGGGTTTTGTATTGAAATTGTCCTTCCAAATAGATAACCTACATGTACAGTGGATTCAATCACATAATATTTTCTACTTTTCCAAAATGGCTCTGAAGCTCAAATAGGGTAGTTAAACTATTTAGGATATTCACAGTATAGTCTCTTTAAAATAATGTTTTCGTTGACCATATAAAAGGAGGGCTGTCCAACTGGAAGTCCCTGGGCCTATTCAGCCACAGCTAGTCCTACAGCTTTGGCCATGGGCTCCAGGTTCCCCTTGCCTCTCTCAGCTTTTGTTTTCTTTTCCTGTCCCAGGGGATGGTGTGGTGCAGCCTATGGTGCTGTGGGAGCTGCAGTGTGGTGCAGCAAAGGAGCTGGGGTGAGGGCCACCCATATACAGTGCTCTGGTGGTGGGAATGCCATCAATGAGTTTGCTCACACTAGCGTGGTCCTGAGCTGCTTAGAGGTTGAACAGTTCTGATCTAAAAATATAGTGTGGTTTTAGAATACTTTCCATATGAAAAAGGAGCATAGACAGTGTAAAAGAACACTAAAAAAATTATAGCCTTTTCTTAGATTTAAATAAACTTTGCATAATATTACTTAAGAAGTTCTTTCTTAATTAAAAGTAACTAACCTAGATATAGAGCTGAAGTAGCGAGGTGGCCAAATTTACACATGACAAAATTATTCTAAGTGGTAAAGACCAAAGCAGGTTGTGAGGAACTACAGAAGGATCTGGCACTACTGAGTGAATAGGCAACTAAGTGACAGATGAATTTCAAAGTAGATAAATGTAAAATGATGCACATGGGCAAAAATAACCCAGACTATATCTAGACTACAATGGGCTCAACATTAGCTGTTACCACACAGGAAAGACCTGGGAGTCACTGTGGACAATTCACTAAAAACATCAGCTCAGTAGCCATCAGAATAATACCTAACATTTTGTTTGACATTAAGACAGGAACTCTTTATATAAAAACAGAAAGTATCAACATGTCACTTTATAAATCCATGGAGCAGCCACACCTTGAATATTATGCTCAGTTCTGGTTCCCACACCTCAAAAAGGAAATACAAGAACTAGAGAAGATACAGACAGGGACAACAAGGAGGATTAGTGTTCTGGAGAGCCTTCCATGTGAGGAGAGACTAAAGAGGCTATGCCTATTCATTTTGAAGAGAGACACTTGTGGGGCGGAGGGGAAGACATAACAAGGACTTACAATACTAAATGGTGAAGAGAAAGTAAATAGGGATTTATTATTCACTCTCACACACAATGCAAGAACTCGGGGTTATAAATGAAACTAGCAGGTAGTAAGTTTAAAAAAAACAAACAACAAAGACAAACACAAAAGGAATTTTTTTTTTTTTTTTTACTCTGCATGCAATTAAAGCGTAGAACTTTTTGCCACCAGATATTGTGGATGACAGTTTAGAGATTTAGAAAGGGATTGGACAAACTCTTGGAAGAAAGGGACATCAGTAGCTATTAGCAGTGGAGTTGGGGATACAGCCTCCGAATCAGAAGTTCCTGACCTAGACCCTAAATGCTGGAGGCTGCAAGTAAGAGAAAACAGTGAAGAAAACCCTGGCCATACCCACTTCACTCTCCCTTTCAGCATCCACTCTCTGCCTCTGGTGACACAGGATACTGGGCAAGAAAGATCTATGGTCTGACCCAGTAAATAGTAATTCTTATCCTACTGGCAAAAAACCTTACTAGTTACAGGTGTCTAAGTATAACCAACAGAAATTTGTTTCCTTGGATTTTTAATTTTTAATGAGAACGTACACAATTTTTACATGAAAAGACAAAAGCATAGTATTCCGAACTTCTAATTACTTGTAACTTTTTTTTTTTTTAAATGAAATACATGGAGTTTGTTTTTAAAGATGGCTTACCTTCAGAGCTTCTGTAGCTTTACGCAGTTCTTTAATAACAGAGGATAAGGCCTCTGGGTTTATCCCTTGTTCACAAAGCCGCACACAAATAGACAAGGTTTCCATATCCAAGCCAGTGTTTAATATTCTTGAAATCTCAAATAAAACTACAATTATTAAAAAAATTGTAAGTTTGTTTCTATACATTAGGAGTGCTACACCATCCAGCCCATATGAGGAAGTAAAAGCTTTCGTTCTCTAGCCAGGGACCATTTGCCTGCCCCCAGCTAGACAGGCACCTCGGTCTCCTCTGGAGACTGCTGTTGCAGTTGCCCTCCCCTGCTCTTCCCTCCACCCCCTGGTAGCTCCTGTGCCAGCTGCCCCAGTCATCAACATGAAAACCCTGAAGGAGCAACCTCAGCATTTGGGAATGACCTTGTCCCCTCAGGGACAAATCAGGAACGGGAAAGGAGCAGACAGTGGAAACAGCAAGGCAGAGTAAGGTCCTGCCCTCTGCTCTTACCTGGCACCAGGTAGACCAGTGGTTCTTAACCTTTTTAACATCAAGGCATGTAGAGTATAGCTCAGCGATTCTACTGGGGTAACACAATTCTCAAAGATTACGGAGGGGTGGCTTGAGGCTAAAAAGGTTAAGATACACTGCTGTAAACAGAGCTGCTACACATGGTGCACAGAGTGCACAGCTCTGCTGCATGACCAGGCTCAACCATGTGTTCCACGCCCCAGGCTAGAGTGGGGATGGAAATGGAAGGTAAATGGCAATGATGGA
>NW_017729032.1:94404799-94417854 GCF_001723915.1 Gavialis gangeticus
CCCCCCCCCCAAAAAAAAACCCTTGTCTTGGATTTGAGCAAATCCGGTACTATTCACCTCATCTTTCACTTAGAGAACTGAAGCAAAGCAAAGGATAAATTATGAAAAGCTGATAAGTAATTCAGGAACCTTATTTTAAAACCACTCTAGTGTTCATGACTGAAATTACTGGGAGTTAGAATGATAGGCACTTTTGAAAATTCCTCTAGGTACCTAAATACCTTAAACATCTGGGCCTATTGTAGCATAAGCTTCTTTGAAAGTCAACAGAACTAAAGTCCTTACTGCCTAGGTCACTTAAAAAAACCAAAAAGACAAACAGACTTAGGCACTTTCACAACGTTATCCAAAACAATTTGTCAGGAGCACACAAGAGCCACCTACACGAATGAAATTCTACAAGTGTCATAAGTTTTGCCAGTAAAGTTCTCCAAGACCTAGAGTTATCTCTGTAGGAATGCTCAGAACTGTCACAAATGTGGCAGAACTGGATTGCCTGGTGCTCATCTCCAATTTAAGCATGTCAAGATTCACAAACTTGGGTATTCCTGTGCTTAAGTCCTCTGAGAAGCCTGGATTCTACACATGTGATAGCACTGAATTCAGACAGCACAGCCACTTAAATTAAAAAACAGAGCCAAAGGAGGCAGTATCCATCTTTTATGCAACATCCTAATACAGGGGTGTCCAATTCAAGGCTTCTGGCTGCCTAGACAATCCGCCTCTGGCAGCAGGGCAATGGCTTGTCCCAGCTCTGGAACCCAGAAGGTAAATTCTACCATTGCTCACCTTCCCTGCACTGCCCTCCATTTTCTCCCTGCCTTGAACCTCAGTTGCCAATGGCAACCCAGAATTCCCTAGCAGACAGACAAAGATGCATGTGTGGGGAGCAGGCAAGGGCTGAATGGTGGTAATGTTCATCCTCTGACTTCCAGAACCACATCGACACAGCGGCGCTGAAACCCAGCTCAGGAAAGCGGTACTTCAATTTACTATTCATTCTTACTTATTAAGCATCTTTGGTTTCTTGAGAACAGTAAAACATTAAAATAGAAGTTGAATCAGATAACCATTGAATCAAGAACCAATGAATAAAAAGTGGAAGTAAAACAACCTGTTAGGATGGAAATTTAGAGGAATATCTCCAACCATTAAAACTAAGTAGCTCAGGAACAGCCTTCCAACAGCAGTAATGGGTATGAAGTTCTTACTAGGTTTAAAATGGAGCCTGGGCAGTTTATGAAAATGACTATATGACATAATCAATTTTGATACTAGGGCACTGAACATGATCAAGCCTTCTAGACCTATGTTCCCAACTAGTGTTTGAAACCCTGTTGCCACCCATTCATTCAAGTAAATGTGAAGTGTTTCTTCTTATTCCCCTCAAACAAGAAATTTAGCTCTTAAACTAATTAACAAGTTTGAAGGAAAGACTATTTTGAAGTTTGAAGGAAAGACTATTTAGCAGTCTCTCTCATATTTTATACCACCATTGTGAGTTCTTCCCTAAACTATTGTTTACAAAGGTCATTTCAATAGGCCTATCCAGTTTTCATATGTGAAAATTACTAATGGACACAGTTGATGAATCTAAAAAATTCTTTAGCCATTTTTTCCTGTCAGCAGTAAGAGTTACAGGAAAAAACAACATCAGAGCAACACTAAAATCTATTTTTACTCTGAATTTTTGAAAGTACCTTCAGGTTCCATTATTATTGTATTTAATTTTCCCAGTACTTCACTATGTCTAGAGAGAGATTAGACTAATTCTCTAGACAAAAACTGGGTACTGAAGGGTGAACCTCATTCTGCCCCATTCGTGCCTGCTCCCAAAGATAAAAGAAAAAAAAAAACGACTTGTAAATAACTGAAATAGGCACAATAAAGTTGTGCTGCAAAAAAACAAAACAGAACACGATTCTGAAAAAACAAGACAGTTGTGAAGAGACAGCATCTTGAGCTCACCCTGCATACTTGATTTGGTCAAGCTACAGAAAATCACTACCTTGATTACGTAGTGGAAAGAGCTTATTTACATTGTTTAACAGAACAACCAACAGGAAAACTCAGGGTTTGGACTCAAGGAATTCCCAGATTAGTGTAACTGCATTTTGAATCCGGAACAGATGTACAGGCCTGTTATAACAGTGCAAGACTGCCTTGAACAGGTCAAAAAAGTGGTGCCTGATTTTCCAGGTAACTTTTGAACCAGTTCACTGTGATATTAGATGTGGATACATAATGTTCCATGACACTAATCTGGTCAGTCCTCCATTAACTCCTCATTGCATCAACCTCTTCCTTCCCAAACTCTATTACCCCTCACCTGTCTCCCCTTGTGTTGGCATTTTCATCACTGAGCTCTCTTGCACTGCTCATTCAACCAAAGCTATCCGACAACCAGCTGCATCTTCACTCCCTACTCCACTGTAGCCCTTCATTATGCCTCCCCAGGCCCTAGGAAGTCAGAAGTGCGAATCTAAGCACTTTTTCCTCCTCCCTTCCCCCAGACCACCCCAAGTGAGGCAAGCACATGGTAGACTTTGCACCACTGCACTTGGGTTTACAGAAAGGAAAGCAGAAAAGGCAAATGCCCCTAGCCACAAGTCCCTCACCATTTGGACCCTGAAAAAAAGGGTCCAGATATACTCGGCTCATTCCTGCCTCCTGGTGATGGAGTCGCAGCACTTCATAAGAACTGTCAGTTACATACTTCCATCTTACCCAGCATCCACCTGCTTGACCAGGAAGGAGGTTCTGGTCCCGAGGACCCCCAGTGACTGCAAGGTCATCTTCCTGCCTCTCATTCACCTTGCTCAAGGACCAGTGGGCACTGTCCAGTGTCCTGTGCTCACAGTCCCCCCCTTTGGGGCATTTGTTGTGAACTGAAATCCTGGTTTTCTCTCATTAAAAAAATTTCAATTTTCAGTTTAAGAAAAAAGGAACCCAAAATCCACATTTTTCCATGATTAAAATGAAGCACCACTAATATCTAGTGGATTTGGTCAAGGTACAGATACATATCTATAGATTAGTGGCGTTTCATTTTAACCACAGAAACACGTGGATTTTGAGTTACTGCTTTAATCTGAAAATTAGGTTTTATATTTTTTTAAAATCAGAGAAAACCAGGATCCCTAGCTATGAACTTCTGACCTTCACTTCCAGTCCCGCTTTATAGTTAGCTGGCACCTACCTAATACCTCCCCTGCGATAGCAGTGGCTAACCCTTGTTCCAGGGCCCAAGACCTAGGACACCACCGTGGGTGTTCAACAGGCCCATCTCTCATCCACGCCAGCCTCTGGGCAGTCCCGCGGGCTCACTCCTCGGGCTCACGCAGGGGTCAGCAGGCACTGTGTATCCCCCACCCCTTGCAGAACTCGTTACCAATCTCTGCTCTTCATTCCTGCCCCATCAGGGTTTTGGAAATCTGTCGCTGAATACTTAACTACCCCTGGGCATCTAACAACCTTCGTGCAAATCAAGCGCGGAAGGCAAGTCTGCAGGCCCGGCGTGCGGAGCGGGAAAACGCCGGGGGGGGAGGTGGGGGGAAACCAGGGTGGCGCTCGTTTCCTCGAGGGAAGGAACAGGGCTGCCCCTCCTGCTGCCGCAAACCCCTGCCGAGGCCAGCCCAGCTCCAGACCCTTCCGGCGCCCGGCCCGGCCCAGCGGCAGCGACAAACACCAGTGGATTCAACTAGCCCCGCAACGAGCGCCCACGCCCAACTCACCGTCCATGGTCTCCCGCACAGCGTTCAAGTTAGCCACATTACTTGCCATGGTGACAGACAGCGCACGCCTAACCCGCCACCCGGAAGCAGAAACTAGGAAGCGGAAGTCCCTCTTAACAGGGAAATACATAAAACAATTGTAATTATTATTTTAAAATATAAGTATATTTCCCTGTTAGGAGGAAAAGATAAAACATAGTTTATTTTTATGTAAAACAAAACTTAAAAAACCCCAAACAAAACAACCCCCATCTCACCTCTCCCCGGCGCATGCGCAATTACACCTTAGGAGCTACTTCCGCCTCTGCCTGGCCCGCTGTAATGTTTCAAATACGCCCCACCCACTCCTTCGTGAGGAGGGGTGGGGTTACTCGTTCGAATTTGTTAAGTAAGCCCTGCGCCGATTGGTCCGTTCGAGAGCGGTCGCCATGCGATTGGTTAGGCGGGTGAGGGAGCGCTCGATGATTGGGTAGCGGCGGAGCGTGGGGGGCGGGCCAGTTAAAGAGGTGCTTTGGGTCAGGCAGAGGCGTCGCGGACGTGGGTGGGTTGAGGTGGCTTCATAGGGATCCGCGGGCGGAGGCAGGTACTACTCGACCTTGGGCCCCTCCCCCCCCCCCCCGTACAAGCCTTTTGGGGCTAGTGCGGGCTAGAGCCCTCGTGCCCCCTAAACTGATTGCTTCCTCGGGGAATAGTGTCTTCGCGCATGCACACAATGGGCCGGGATTAGGAGGGAGTCGGGGTTTTGAGGGGTTCTGACCCTACGACCACGCATGCGCAGAGCAGGCTGGGAGTGGAGCATCGAGGGGCTCTAAGGATGCAAAGCTGGAGGAAGGGCAGAGCCTCGGGGTCCCTCGTCCCTTCTCTTCCCCCGCCCCCCCACCGCCCCTCTGGGTTTGGTTGTACATTTCACTTAATTTCCTAAAAATAAAGTTTCAGTGGCAATAGTGTGGCCCCAGGCCCCATGTGTCATGTGTCACTTGACTTTCTCTGCCAGCTTGAAGGGGGAGGAAGTTCTTACTTTCCGGGATAAGCAAGTAACTAAGGCAGTGCTGGGGCTGGGGCCATGTGCCCAGTCTGGATATTTCTCATCTGCCCAATCTGGTGTGATGGGTTGAAGGGCATTCATTGGATTCAACCCCTGCCTGTGGCAGTTGGCGGCTAAAGTTGCTCTCTAATCCTGTGCACTGGCTCCAGTCTATGCTAGGGCTGTGTCATCTGGCTCAGGACTCTAGTTAATGCAGGTACTGCATTGCCCCACCAAATTTCCAGACCTGGGGGAATCAGTATCAAGGGCTGGGCGGGGCTTCAACTGACAAGAGTGCACAAAGCTAGTTGAACACAATGTGCAGCGGAGGAGGGTTGTTACAGGGTCTGAGGTACCCCAATGGTTGTAGCAGCCTCTAGACTGACTTGACTTGGGGATCAGTATTTATTGCATATAATGCACATCCCATTTTCCCTGAACTCATTTTGGGGGCTGGGGGGTGGGGTGGAGGATGCAGGTTTTATCCAAGAAAAGGCACTGCCTTCTCTGGGAGAAGCATGGTTTTGAGTGGTACCTGTATACTGTTAGGTTTTCCACATACAGCCTTTCAGTAAAGAGTTTTCTTCAGACACTCAAGGCTAGATGCTGCTCCGTCTGTTAAAACAGTGCCTAGGCGTGGTTCTCTTCTACTGTGAAAGCCCCAGGAAAATTTAAACCTTGTTGGATTCTTCTCCACCTCCTCATTGCTACTTTTTTGTGATGGAGTCTTAAGGTTGAGATCAGTGCAGTTACAAAGCAAAATGTATGGGTTTGGATGATTGTCCAGCTATTCAAACTGGGTGGAATAGGATCACGCTTAGGATATGAACAGGCATCTCATGTGTCCTGGGACCAGTTGTGCTGGTAATTGTCCTGGAACAGAAAAGTCATGTGATAGCTGTGTGCATGTTGCCCTTCCAGTTGGAGATAAGTTAGTGGCTGAACTCATGGCTGCTTTTCTGGCATTGATCCAATGATGCAATCCCCACATGTCTGTTGAGATGCTCTTCAAAGTATCTTGGGGCATACTTAGCTACCTTATCTAGTAAACCTTTTTTGGGGTCTGTACTGGGTCAATGAAAATGGCATCTGGTTCATGTTCAAATTAAAGCCAGGTATAGAAACCAGGTATAGAGTCATTATCCTGTGACAATTACAGTGTACTTGTAGCTGGTCTAAATTTATTGAGCAATTAACCAGTTAATTGCATGATAACTACCTTGCACATGTAGCTAGCTGGTCTACACTTACTGCACAATTAACCAGTTAATTGCATAACATGTTTCCTGTAGCAGGGGCCTAATTCTCATTCTCTGATTTATCTGAAACTGATCAGAAAACTGACCAAATTTAAACTTCTTATACTCTCTTCCGTCTGACTAGATTTTGAATTGCTAGTGTTTCTCTAAATGATGGTTTCTTACTGCAAAACCATGGGGTACTGAACAATCTAAAATTATAACTTATTTTCCTTCTAGGTATTGTACTGTATTATGGGTGATAGAAAAGAAGCTAAAATGCAGATAACGCCGGAAACTCCAGGACGGGTTGCTGTTCTGAACCCTTTTGAAAGTCCAAGTGATTACCATAGTCTGCAGGAACACGTTGTTTCCAGTCCTTCTGTCTTTAAATCGACAAAAGCCTCATCAGTAAGATTTAATCCTTAGTACATGAATGTGGAAGAAATATCAATACTTGCACATACAAATTTTTCACACTTTGTAAACTACATATTATGTGTAATACAACTTGAAATATTTTTACAAGAATTTAAACACAGTTCCTTCTGTGGAAGCTTACAGTGTTACTATGGTTTGTTTGTTTGTAGTGCTGTGTAACTGTTTTGAAAGTCCTGATGATGTTACTGTAGTTTTAGTGATTTTAAGAGAACCCAGCTAGTTGTACATGACACTATTCTAATTGTATTGTTGACTTAAAGATTAACAGTATTGGTTAACTAGGTTTTCTGTAGAGAAATGCTATCTGCAGTAACCCTTGTTCCAACCTTTTGATTCAAGTAGGCTGGGTGTAATTTTAAACTCAGTAGTCATAATGCCGCCTATTCCATGCTTTATCTGGCCCTGTTTTAAGTCTTGAACGCTCTTCTATACAGTGGCCTAGTTTCAGTGCGGAGGATGGGAAGTGTCTCTACCTCAGAACACATGGAGTCTGGAGGTAGCTGATGTAGGTTTGAATCTGGGTCTCTGGTGAGGTCTGTAGCTACCGAGCTATCACATAAGATGGATACCACTAGCACCTTCTTTTCCTTTTTAAAAAGAAAGCAGCCATAACTGCATTTTTGTATGAATGAGAACTTGTATGTGGGTGCATGTTAGGTGTCCTCTGAAGACACGGATCATGTGTATCAGGGGACTTAGGGGAATTTCTAGGTTTTGAATTTTAGCTGGTCTTTGGTATGATTTTGGCCCCAAGTTCAGACAGGAATCAGCTCAAGCCATGTGTGGAAATGTAGCTCTAGGTGACATACTTTTTGACTTTAAAATTTTCTAGGCACCAATGACTTCAGGTTCCTACAGGGCTAGATGGCAGCTGAACAGGTATTTCTGGATCTCAGTTTTGAATTTAGGGACCTAATTTCTGAACTGGATCTGATCCTTAGATACATCATTTACCTCCTTCATGTCCATTTCTCATCTGTGAAAGGGGCATGGTGGTATTCTCATAGTAGTTCTCTGAGACATATTTGTTAAGAACTTTGATAATGGAAAGCATCAGTTAATGCAAAATAGTAGACATACTTTGTTGTTTCACTTCCTATAGTATTGGTATTGGTTATTAAAAATAAAATTATTAACATTTAAGTAGTCACTTTCTCCTTTTTTGTTGTTTAAATATCTAGCTTACACTGATTGAAACAATTGCTGTCATCTTAGGGAGGTAATGGAAGTGCCGTTCCTTTTAAAGATATGTGGGTTTTGTTTCCTTTTGCTTGGAATAGTAAGCACTATGCTCTTTGTTCTTTTCTTAGACCCCAGGAAAATTTAGGTGGTCTATTGATCAGCTTGCTCTAATAAATCCTGTGGAAATTGACTCTGAAGATGTTCGGCGTCAAGCAATGTATTTAAGTCATGCCAGGTATGTTGCTTTTTGTTTTACCTAGTGAACTGAAGCAATATTTGAATACCTGAAAGTTGTGCTTACACACGTACATTTTTAATGTATCTCTATGAAGAGTGAACATTTTCTATTAAATGATAGTGCATATAACATTGCTTTTTTCCTGCAGTTATTTAGATTTTTATTTTGTTTTTTTAAGTCTCTGTTATGGATATAAAATCTTGCCTCTCCATTATTTGTCATGCCAAGCTCCATGGAACAATCCTGTAAAGAGGCTGGATTACCTGGGGCAGATTTTGGGCAGAAGCACACCTTTCAGTCACTGGTACGTGGGGAATTTCCTCTAGTTTGTTTTTCCTGCCTTTACAGGGCTGACCAACTCTCCTATACATCGACAGGTGTAGGGCTTTCTTAGGTACACATATGTGATGAGCACATCAGGACTCTGCCAACAATTTTAACTGCTTTTATTATTTTATGGCATGGGTCTAGTATTGGGTCCTGCAAATACTCCCCTGTTTCAATGCCTAATGGGTTGCAAGCCATTAGTGGAGTTTGATATTTCTTGTAGCAGTCTTGTTACCACAACACAGTCCGGCCCCAGCCGCTGTCTTGCATTTTTACGCAAGAGACGGTCCAGCAGCAACCATAGTGGTATCATAAGAGTTATGGCTAGGGATCTACCCAAAGCAAGGTGGCAGCCAGCTAATTTCACGGGCAGGTTGCGGGGCTGGCTCCCATTTTCAGGGGTTTATTGTGGTGAGGCTTCCTGCACTTCTGTTTGAGGGACCCTGGTGGAGTTCCCCACTGCTGCTGGGGCATATGGCTCTGCCTCTTGCTACTGATTGGTGGAGAGGGGCGTGGCTGCGTGCCAGGTCGCCCTCTCAGTCAGTCAGCAGTGAGGGGTGGGATTGGCTCTTTCCTGCTTGCCATAGTGCTACCAGCCCCCTTAGTTCCAGTGTGCGTGGCCAGGAGGACTGCTCATAGTTTCATAGTTTCATAGATTTCGGGTCGGAAGGGACCTAGTAGATCTTCTAGCCCGACCCCCCGCCAGGGCGGGAGAACAACAAAACCCCAAAACAAGAAACAGGACTCAAATGTTTGGTGCTGGCTCGCACTGGGGAGCTACCATTTTATTTTTAGTAAGTTTTTATTTTATATTTATTTATTTCTTTCTGTGGATTTCGCAATATCTACAATATCCATGAAATTGTGATTTGAGTAGGTCCCTAGTTATGTCACTGCTGATGCTTTCACTACAGTGTCCTGCCACTGGTTCTATCTGCATTTTCAGTTACATGTGGCAATTTTCTGAAGGTATTGCAAAACTAGTCAGAAAAATGATTGGAGAAAGGGAGATAAGAGAGGATGAACATACTTATAAATAACCAGGTTCAGTAATGCAGCAAAGGGCTTCTACATAGTGTTTTGAACTAACTTATAGCTCCATCAGTTGTTTAGGTATTTGTCCCAAATGGTTTCTAAATATAAAAACATGGTCTGAAACTATTCACGTATAATAACCATATACAAATACTTGAAATCCTTTTCTGTACAAGAGGTTATACAACTAATTGTCAGTATGAATTTCTTCTGGTTGTGGATTATACTGTTATTAATTTCTTAAAAGGAGAGTTTTCTAATATATATATTGTTGACAGGGAGAGGAAACTGAAACGTGCAGTTAAATAAATTATTTGAATAATGGTCAGAAAATTTAACTGGTGGAAAACTATAATATAATTTAACATGATTTCTTTGGAATTACTATTTTGTATAAGATTATATAAAAGGAATGCACTATACAATTCATACTGGAAATTTTGGGATTCTTGTATATTGGCTAGGATAAGATGGATAACATACATACCATTTGAAGAGGGGCACTGAGGACAGGTAGAAACTGTCAGAAATAACTACATTTACATGCATGTTTCTTTATGTTCTTTCCATTGGGGTTTTCTCCCCCTCTACCTGGTATTATTCCTCATAGTGAATCTTTTTGTCATGTTTAAAATAAGGATGTATTTAACATGTAGTAAGTTTAAAAGTAGAATGTTTTTATAAGTAAAGCTCTATTTTATTCCAGGATTTAGATGGAAGAAGCAGATCTATTATGAAGACAGTATTTTTTTTCAGGTGTTGCTATTAAAATTGTCTATTGTGGAACTTAGCTTTTTGGTTTTTTTTTAAAGTAGATAGTTACAGAGGAACTGCACATAATAAGAATTATTCCTTGCATGGATTTATTTGGTAAAATTTGATACTTAGTTTTAGTTTAAGATTATAAAATGGCGTACACTGAATGAACTTCTAATTTCCAGAACCTCAAATATAATAACAGTATTTGTAACTTACTGCTTTTTAATTTTCTTTATTTAGACTAGATAAAGAGATGGAAGACAAAAGACAAAAAGCAATTGAAGAGGTAAATAAGACTGAAATTTATATTTAATTGTATATTAATGTTATGCAAGTAAAATGAACAGTAGTGAAAACCTAAATAGTAATTACTGCCCAGTACCTTTGCAGAGTGGTAGGTAAGTTTTAACAGGGCATGTGTGTTTCTTTGTTTAAAACATCAGGCAGCGTATTGCTTTTCTCTTGCTGTTTAGAATAGAAATCTCTATTGCCTGCTTTTATTTGATTTTTGCTTCCCTCAATCAGGATCCAAAGAAGCAGAACTTGGACCTTTATGTGATCGTTAGTTACTTGAACTGGAAATATATTTTGCTTTTCTTGTAGTACTTCACAAGAATATCAGTGACAAGCATTGTACAAAGAATCCTCCAAAGCTTACCTTTTAATAAGTTTAGGAGTGAATCTGCATGTTCAGTCCTGCTGGTAACTATCATGATGCCTGACAAATTCTTGTATTTTCCTAAAGATTTTTGAAGAGATGGCTGGACTTTTTACTGAAATAAAACTATTTTTTTATAAAGGAAATGCCATTGGGAATTATTTAATCCCATACAGTATAACCTCATAAATCTGGTGCCCTCGGGACCAAGCACCTGACAGAAATTTGAAAATGTTGGATTTTTGAAACAGGCATGGCAGCCGGTCTTGGAGTGGGAAAGAGTGATAACGGTGGCTGGCCCCAGAGCAGCGGCCACATGCAGAGTGACGACGTGTAGTGGTGAATGGTGGTGGCAGGTGCCGTGTTCAAGCTTCCCTCTCCGCGTCCAGGAGGGCGGGGAGAGTGGTGGCTGATCCCAGAGTGGCAAAGGGCAAGTGGCAGGTTTTTGAAAAATCCAGATTTTTGATATCTGGATTTAGGAGGCTATACTATATTATAAATGTCATGGCTTGACAATTTAGCAAATAGCTTCTCTCAGAGTCTCAATTTAAATACATAGAGGTGAAACTTTGTTGTTTTTTCTGGGTTCTCTAGTACTCTTTGCACTTGGCTATTGTTAGTTGTAAGAATGATGACAGGGCATTTCTTACCATCCTGTTGTCTAACTCTATAGTGAGAGGAAAAGTATTGTAAATCAGCATTAATATTCTTATAAAGACTCACCTGTCCAATGCATCCTTCTTCTTATATTGATAAGTGCCTCTTAAAGTGAAGGCTTATTTCCTACCTCTGGATGTTTAGGAATTAGCTAATTTGATTGCCTTTGAAGGAAGTTGAGTACTGCATGTTCTCATGAAACTACCAGATAGATGATCTAAGGTACTTGGCTTGGGCAGCTTACTCTGTAAAAAGACTTTTTGTAAGATAACATGTAGTCACATAAAATATCTTAAATGCATCCCTACGAAGGTAATAAAAATCTGATTGAAGAAACTACGTTTTCTAAAGGTAGCATATGCAGGAGTATTTATTACTTGGAACTTAGAATTCTGCCTATCTTTTCCTAAAGGTTTTCTTTTTCCCCAAGGTGTATGTGTAGATGCCAGCAGTGCGAGTTAGTCAAAATGTTGTACCTTGTATTTTACGGGTTGATTTGGGAATTCTCTGGCTGGTTTCATGGCAGTTAATGAAGAAACTCCGCGCAGACTTTGTTTCTTCAGAGTGTTCTGCTTCATTTTGCTTTGGTCCTTCTTTTAATATTCTTGATTTCAAGTTGCACCTGTCTCTTCTCTATTTCATTTTTGCTATTTGTTGTCAGGGTGTGTGTTAGACTAGAATTATCAGTTTGAAAGAAGTTTTTTAGTACCTTTTTAATCCCAGAATCCCGTAGTTTTCTCTAGAACTTTTTTAATGCATTGGTGGAGTTTACCCTTGTGCTTCATTTCCTCTGTGCATTTCTGCAGAGCCTGTAAACAGCAAGCGTTCTGAAAGCTGTGCTGCTTTTTCTCTTGTACTTGAAAATAGGAGCCTTCAAGTCAGGAAGAAAACTATACTAATACATTTTTTCTAGTCCAGTTTCTTTACTGCAGGCACCTTACATTAAGTGCTGAATTATTTTGTTTCGCAAAACACCTTTTTAAGTTTAAAAGAACGTTAATGGCTTGAGTGTCTAAACTTAAGGAACATCTGGGTTTCAAATTAAACAAACCTTAGGAAGACGAGAAATACTAAGTTAAGTTTGTCTGTCTATTTTTCTTGAGCCATGCATCAAAGGTC
Source organism: Gavialis gangeticus (assembly GCF_001723915.1). Classification (NCBI taxonomy): domain Eukaryota; kingdom Metazoa; phylum Chordata; order Crocodylia; family Gavialidae; genus Gavialis; species Gavialis gangeticus. The sequence goes on from NW_017729032.1 coordinate 94,417,212, forward strand.
TCTTATTTTTCTATCTATACCTGTACCCTGAGCAAATAAGAAATCTGTGTTACTGCATGTATTTCAAATTTCATTTTCAGTGAGCATGTCTACATGTACATTTACACCAATTTAAATTTACTGCATAGTAGGTTGCTGCGCAGTAAGCAGGAATAGTCCAGCATCTACACGTGCAGGTATTAAAGCACTGTAATGTTGTGTGGGCTGATTTGATACTAAAGTTAGTCCCAAGTCAGTCCACTGTGCAGTAAGGCGTCTACACTTGCATTACTGCGGAGTAACTAATTGGGCATACATTTGAAACCTGCATGAAGCAGGTATCAAATTTATGCTCAAGTCAGAGTACGTTGCCACGTTTACAATGCAGTATGGGCATGCACGTGTAAACGCTTGCCTGTACTGTGTATTAATTTTGGTTACTATGCAGTAAATGCACACATGTAGAAATGCCCAGTGATTTAAAAACCAAGAATGTCTAATTTTGGCTGTCTTTAGGGCTTTATGGTTATACATAGGGATGATTTTGCAGATTTCACTGAAGTTGCAAAATCGGGCATTTACTGCGGAATTGGGCAACGTCAGCAAAATCCGCAACAAGAAGGGGAAAAAAAAGAAAGAAAAAAGCTTACTAAAAATAAAATGT
>NW_017729032.1:94417972-94418899 GCF_001723915.1 Gavialis gangeticus
CATGTTGGCTAGTCCTAGGCCAGTTGGTGGTGAGGGGTGGGGCTGCATGATGGACAGGCTTCTTGGCCAGTCAGTGGTGAGGGGAGGGCCCTGGTTTATCAGAGGTGTGGGGGAGGAGGTTCTGGGATAAGCCCTCAAAAATGGCAGTCAGCCCCATGAACTGCCTACAAAACGGGCTGTCTGCCTCCTCAATTTGGGTAAGTTCTTAGTTGTACATACTACACATGATTTTTCTTTTTTTTTTAATAAACTGATTAGATAAATTGTATTCTAAATCTCCTACTCATTAAGACAGGCTCCAGCTCTGAAGCTTCAAGTGTCAGTCATTTGTCCAAGTACCAACAGACCAGTGACTTATTTTTATTTTTTTCAGCCGGGGTGCTACAGCCTTCTGGGGTGCCATGAGATCCTTTTGAAGGTGCCATGCAATATGAGCACAGTTGTGTATTAGCACAGGCTGTGTGAAATTTCACCAGCCATTTCGTTTCGCATTCAGACATTTTGATGGTTGAAACACCGAATCCAAAATGTAACACAGAGCTCTGAAACGAAACGGGCCATCCGAAACGTTTTGGAAAATTTCCAAAACATTTCGGAACCAGGTTTGAGGGGAAGGGGGAAGGATTGCTTTGATATTGACATCTGTAGCTGGTGGCCAGTGACAAAGATCTGTCCCATGCTGGGGAATCAAACCGGGGGTTAGGGAATGAATCTGGTAGCTGGTTTGTTTCCCTAGCTCCCTGATCTTTCCACTAGCTCTTCCTGGGGGTTGCGGGCCCTCAGATGATGTGGGATGACAGCAGGCTGCCGCTGCCAGTTGGTGATGGCAGCGGCTCTTGGCTATTCCCCCAGCCGGCAGCAAGCATTCCTTGCAAAATCCTCTTCAACCTCCGGGGGCACGTCTACACATGCACTTTAATGCACATT
>NW_017729032.1:94423899-94463190 GCF_001723915.1 Gavialis gangeticus
CCATCTGACAGGTTGATCCACCCCAGCTCCTAGGCAGTGTGCAGCGCCCTGCTGAGCTGCGTTGCACCCACGTGATGGTGATGGTGTGGATGCCAGGTGAGGTAGGGGTGGCGATACCCCACTGCCCCACACTGCGCAGGGCAGGGGCTCTGCCACAAGCCCTCAGGCCCCAGTCACCGCTGCCAGAGCCAGTAAGTGCAGGGCTTTTTTTTAAAGCTCCTCACTCACTGGCTACGGGCCATGTGGTTGACAGCATGCTGTTGCTGCCAGCTGGGGCCAGCACGAGCACTCGAGTCTGCCCAGGGCAGCCTGTGCTGAGTGCTGGGAAGAACCCAGTGCTGGTGCTGGCTCCAGCTGGCAGTGGTAGCCTGCTGTTATCCCGCACACAGATCCAGGGGGCCACAACCCCCAGGAGGGCTGCGAGGCTGTGCCAGACTCCTGGGGGGAGCGGGCCCCTGAATCTGCATGTGGGATGACAGCATGCTGCTGGCAAGGGATACTAGTTTTGCTTTGAACAGCTTGAGGTGCAGTTTCCCAGAAACCCCTGCACCTATCTCCTTGAAACTTAGCAGGCTTCATCGCCTCAGAAGGAGCTAGCATCCCTGCAAGTTTAATCCGAATCAAGCTAAAAATGACAAAGTTACGGGCAGTTTTATGATTCCCCATTATAGCCTATGGCCGAAACACCAAAATACCATCGAAATTCCAAAACAGCTCCAAAACAGTTTCGGCTGAAATGAAATGGGACACTGATTCGAAACGCTGTTCCTCCAAAATGCCAAAACTGAAACGAAACACGGGTGTTCTGCGCAGCCTTATTGTGTATAGAAACAAGCACCTATACATAACTCCATAGATTTCAAATAGGAATTCATAGTGTCAAAAATGGTTGTGGTCTTTTGGAGTTCTTTGTAATTGAAGAATTGTTTTATTAATTTCCATAATCAAAAAACAAGTGAAAACCAAGAACTGGCATATTCTGAGGAGTGTCTTGGGTCTAATGAGAGGTGCCACAGCAATAGAGACACAGTATGCCTCTAGTTGTACACTTTTATGCCCATATCATTTAGATTGAGAACATTTAAAAGAAAAGGAAAACCTTCATGGAGTGACACAGAAACAAACTTTTTTTTTTTTAAAAAAGATGTTTTTGTGTGCAACAAGTCATATAAACTTAAGATTGGTGATGCTGATTATCAAAACTTAATGCGCAAAGAAGAAAAAGAGAGGAGGTGATATCTTTGCCTGCCTTATTTGAGACATCTTAATGCATTTCCAAGTTAAAAATACTTTTGTGTAAAGGTTCAGAAGACAATGAGATGTTGGACTTGCGCCATGTAGTAATGGTCTGAGATGAAGCAAGCCCTTGATGTCGTATATCTCATTAGGAAAATCTGCTATTCACTTAAGCCCAAACCCGTGAGACCGTGTTGCAGTATTTTATTTTGACATGTCTGGATTACATAGGCCATGTACAGGTGTTATATTTCTATGGGGACAATTCCTGCTCTCTCAGGAGAAACTATGAACATACAAACTTTTAATTTTTCCTTTAGGAAATATGTCCCAGGAAAAACTAGGTCAACACTTAAATGATCTTCTTTGCAAGAGAAGCTCTTTTGCCAGTACGACAATGCTCCCTCCATTTTTCCCAGACTGAATGGGTTGGGTGGTTTGCCCTACTGCTCCTTGCTCTTCCAGATACCTGGTCTGGAGAAGGTGCAAGGAATCTTTCCTTGTGGCTTGAGTCCTCTTGGGGACCATGAAGATTGAACTGCTGCTGGTTCCCATGGCTTCCCCAGACTGGGATCATGCTGATCTAGTGAAGGTGTGGAGAGCAGTAGGAGTAGAAGTGGGGCAAGTAGCTGCAGACTGAATGCCTGTATCCTCCGTCTCCCAGAAAGATTTCTAGTTATGGAAACTTCTCACAAACATGTCATCCTAAATTAGGCTCTGTATTGCAGTGCATGGGGAATAGCTAGATGCTTCTAAGTAGGATTTACGAACACCATCATGTTGACCAGGGAGCAGCCTAAGTTGGCCTGTAGAAAATGCTGATGCTTGGTCTGACTGTTAAATCTAGCTGCTTTTCAGGGCTTAACTAGCTGCTTTACTCACACTTGAAAGTCATGATCCTGAGTCCGCAGCAGAAGGTAGCTGCTTAGAACCTTTCTTTCAAAAAACTGGCAATGGATTACTCTTTTCTTTTAAAATGTGACTGTTAGAGATGATGGTAGTGCTTCCCCCTTATTCAGTAGCTGGAACGCTCGTAAGATGTGTTGTATCATATTCATTAAATAAGTAGGTTACCTTGGACTTTACCTCAGTGAAGGCTATTAAAAACATGACTGAGAACTATCATTTGTTTCAAGAAAAACTGAGGTTTTTAAATAACGTGCATAACTCAAATTTAAGACATGTATCTTATTTGGTTGAGGTATGAATCTATAAAATCCCAATTTGGTTTGGGAGAATGTATGATTTTTGTTTCATTTCCCCCTCTAGTTTTTCACCAAAAGGCTTATAGTTCCCTCTCCTTGGACTGATCCTGAAGGGAAGCAAGTTTCCCAGTTTCATTCAACTAAATGTAAGTGGGGTTTGGGGAGGGGAGGTACAGTGTGCATGTGTGCGCACATACATTTTGAAAAGTATCTGCTAGAATACATTTTGAGATCTTCTACCACTGTCTTTATCAGCTGTAGTTGTTTTGCACAATGAATGCATGTATGTTTCAGTTTTAGGAAGCCTTGTGGGAGTTGGGGAATTACTGACAACCTGAGTTTGTGGGGAATGTAAATTTTGCGTTTGAAGTAGGTTTTGCCCACTGCCTCTCACATTACTATGAATTTGATTCTAACCATACTCTTTTAGTTTCTGGTCTGTCAGATATTTTCAGTAAAGTCTTCATTCTTTCTGTTTCAATGACAAGGGCATGGGCAGTCCCCTTGTTCATAGGTTTAACCAGAGATTTTGTAGTGTAGCAGGAGACTGGACTTTGTGACTGAGGACGACCCCTTCCAATCCTACCTTCCAAAAATGCATTTTAAATTTTTTTTCAAAATCAGTCTAATTTTACGCCTTTTGATTTTGGTGGAGCTGCTTTTTCACATGGAGAAACTGAAGTACTTCTGACCAGCAATAACTATAACCTTCTTCTGGCTCTCCCTCTTCCCCCCCTGCCCCCCGCTCAGCATCACCTTGTAACCCAGCCCCACTGCCAGCCTGGGCCCCACCCTGGCTCTGGCCTCACCCATTGGGGCTGTGCGTGGTGACAGCAGCTGCAGCCCCCCTGCTTGCCGCACTGGGAAGTGTTTGCCACTGCCGTCTCTGGGCTGCTCAGTGTGTGAGCTCCAGGTGGGCAGCAGCAGCCAACACTGCCTGGCGCAGCAAATGGGGAGGCCGCAGCTGCTGCCACTGGGCAAGCTCAGAGCCAACTTGGAGCCCAGGGCTGGGTTACAAGCTGAGCGCTGGGAAAAGCGGCCCCTCCCTCGCTCGCACCATGGCCGGTGCCCCACACTGTAGCTGCTTGCAATGCGTGTGGGGCTGCCTGTGCCTGCTCCAGACAGCCCTGCATGGGCTGTGAGCTCCTGCAGCAGGGAGGGCTGGCCATGGGGCGGGTGAGGCGCCGCTTTTCCCCGTGCTCAGTACTACCTTCTTCCCTGCCGGCGAGCAGGGGGTCGGGGCTGTGCGCTGTCCCCCACCTGTATCGCGGGGCTGGGGGACACTGGGTGTGAGTGGGTGCAGGAGCCAGAGGCCTACACTGGTGTTCTGGTGGCAGGAGCGCGGGGTCCCAGCTGGGAGGGGCTCTGTGGAGCTGGGCCAGCTCCACCCTCTTCCTGCTGGTGCAGCCCAGCCTGGCTCCACAGACCCCCACCAGTGTTGGCCTTGAGACATTGGTCCCAAGATATTGGGACATTGGTCCCAGGACGGTAACCAGGGAGCGGGGCACCTGTCAAGGGGTGGGTCTACCCATGCAGCCCTTGACAGCCTGCCAAAACTGGGTAAGCGGCCCTCTGCCCAAAATAATTACCTACCCGTTCTAATAAAAGATATCACATCTACTCAAAGAACCTTGCCTGCCTATGTCCTTAAGACCAACACGACTACAACCAAAAACTCTGTAAATACACGAAGCATTTTTGAGAAATTCCTCAATGCAGTTGCCCACTATATTTTTACAATACTGCTATTATGTTTCAGAATTGTAAAAAGTTTGACCTTAAGCTGAAACTGATTTCTCATTTGTTTGTTACTTTTGCAATGTTATTTTTCAGGTATAGATCTAAGCAACATTTCACCAATCGGAAGACAGTTAACTGTGCAATCTGGAAAAAACAATGGTTGGTATGAAATGAAAAATGAACAGATAATCATAAATAAGCCTTTTTTAATGTTAACTGTACTTTTTTTTTTTCCTTAAAAAAAAAGTATTTGACTTTGATACAGTTAGATAGTTGTGTTACTTTTTCTATAGGAGTAAGCATGTTGGAGTATGCTTGCTTGTTCTTTGAAACTCAAATTGCAAACTGACTGACTTGTATTGCGTAAAAAGGTCTTTTGCTACCTTTTTTTAGAAGGGAAGAAGTGTCTACTAGGCTAAGAGCCTTGTGTTAAGCTACAGAATCTTTCTGTAGCATTGTTCATAGAAATGTTTTGAGTATAGTCGAGCAGTTTTTAAACTTAGTCCAATTTTCCTTCAAAGTGATTTGTTTGCAGAGTAATGTGCTTAGATCGTATCAAATGAGACTGAAGAATTCTTTTTTTTCTCCTTCTTTCTGGAAAGATATATAAGGGGAACATTTTAAAGTGTTTCATCCATTTTTGCATGAAATCCCCCCCAAGGCCTTCTGTAGATCATTCCATTTTCCTTTTGTCTTTAACCCCCTTTTCTCAAAGTCTTTGCTTCCAAATAGGAAAGGCTAGGCATGGTAACGTCCTCACCTACCTTTGGGTCTGAATGTGCTTTTTCCGGTATTTAGTATTGCTAGTTCAGGGAGCTCTCACGTTGATTGTTTTATCTTAATTTATGTAAAGCTTTCACTCTAACTTTTAAGTAATTTTCAACTGTAAGCAATTTACCAAGATAAATGATTTAATATTCTCTAAGCTAATTCTGTTTTTGTTCCCTGCAGCTGCTTGTCAAACAGTATTGTCTTTGCCTGTGGACTTTAACTTAGAAAAAATATTAGGTATGTCACATACTGAATTTTAATGAGTAGTGTGTAAAATGAAAATCTCTTGCTTGATGTTTAGAAATAGAGGAATAGTCTATTGGAAAGCTGGTGTATAAATTACTTTTGAACAGTTATACAGAGTACCAGTATTTTAGGGAAGATAACATTTCTTTGGTTTGTCTTGTGGCATCTTTCATCTTAACTGAACATGGTTCAGCCAGGTGGAGGCACGGTAGCGAAAGGGTTACAAATGATATATGCTTACAGTAACAGAAATACTGTTTCTATTTCTCAGTAGAGAGGTTAGTTACTTTTACAGTAACTTGTACTTTAGATGTTCTTGCCATGCAAATCGCAGTTCATGCATCCTCTTTATAGGAGTTAGGTTGTTTTTTTTGGATTTTTGTTTTTTTACCAGAAGTGTCCTTTAGGGACCACACATGCCACATTCCTTACTCTCTGCCTCCTAAATGATGGAAGTTGAGGAGATTCCAGCTATCACTTGATTTAGGGCAGCCAGTTAACAAGATTATCTCTGCTCTTCAGTGGATAGATTTATTTATTCTCCTCTCTCCTTTTAGGGGAGAACAGGAGCTCTCCACTTCGAGACCATTTTCTGTTCCTGATGTAGTTTAAGAATATGGCTTTTGAACTTTATCTGACTTGCTCTCTGCTTTGCAATATTGGCTACATCCTAAATTACTATTTAATTACCCAGATATTTTTCATCCTTCCCTTTGAAGGAGTTGCATGCTTTTTGTTGGCTGCTTTCTGTCTGTTCATCTTTGAAGTGTCTAGAATGTGCAATAACCTTAAATACTTTGTCATAGTTTGGGAGAGGTAGCTAGGGAAGAGGAATAAGAGATTGCTTGGAATGATTTGGAACCCTGGATTTCTCTAAATCTTGGTGTTTCAAAGTGGCAGTTGTTCTCAAAGCCTAAACAGCTTAACACATGTGGCTGAACTGAATTAATCTCTTTGGCTCAACCTCTGTAGACAGGAAAAATAATGTTATAACATTTTCATAAAACTGTGACTATAGGGGAGAAGTTTACTTGTTTTTATTACATTGCTTGTCTGTTGTCTTGTAGTCCCTTCAGTATTTTGACAGTTTCAGTTTTTTTAAAACTGGTTGTTCTGGGATGTTTATAGGTAGGGTCCTGGCTTCTTTTTTGCATTCTTTTTCTGAAGACAGGTGAAACTGGGTGGCTTGATTAAACTTTTTTTTTTTTTTTTTTTAATCTTTAGGGGACTATTTTAAGACTGAAGAATTTGCAGATCAGTCTCAGGAAAACCTTAGTTCCTCATCACTTAGAAGAAAATTATTTTTAGAGGAGAATGGAAGTGTATCTGAGTGTTTATCCCCTTCTTTGCAAAGTCCATGTAATAATCAGCCACCATCACTTGGAGTGCTCTGTTCAATAGATATATCTCCAGTCCGGTGCAGAAGCCCTCTAGAAACATCTAGCTCAGTAAGAAGTTTGTTCGTTTTCTTTGTGTACATACTGATTTAGCTGGTATAAGTAAAGTGAGTGAAGTATATGTGCTTCATAACATTTCACAGACTGGATTACAATTTTTGGACTAAGATGTGTGTTAATCCAAAGTGTCCTAGTCAAATTCCACTTTGGTATAGATATTCTGCCTAACTAAAACTTCATTTTCAAATTTCAGTGTTGTGCTGTTGTTTTACTACCTATCGAATTGTTGTATATCTGGTGTTTATTGTGAAGCAGCTATATTTCTTTGTGGAGAAGTGATTGTATCTGAGCAATATTGAAGAGAAAGTGTGCAAGTGATTTTATTCTATGTGCATCTTGTGATGGATATGGGATCATTTAGTTCAGAATACCCTATCCAAAAAGTATTTTAATTGTTGAGAATATATTAACATTGTCTTTTTTTCCCCCTAAATTCATGAAGATTGCTTAATAAAAATGTGAATCCAAGGACTGTTTAGTATTTAAAATGTCCTTTAGTACAAACAGCTAATCTGATGCTTTCACTTAAAGCAAATCTGCAAAGCAGGAAATTTGTTTTCTGGAAGGGTCCAAATGATCCGGTATGTCAAAACTGCTGCTGTTTGGAAAGAAAAAAAATCCCCCACTTTTTGGAAATCTTGAGAATATAAAATATCTTCCCTGGATTTTCAGAGAAATCTGAAGTCTCAGATGAAGATTAGAAGCTTTTTTTTAAATTTTGAATTGAAAGAATAAGTAGCTGACTCTGTAACAGGTGTTAATTCTCTGAGAGTCAATAAAAGGTGTAATAATCTAATAAAAATTACTTCTCAACCAGGTTTTGACATGTGTTTGTCATAAACCTAATTATCCAGGGACTCTGGACTTCCATGAAAAAGTTAGTCACACATGAAATAATTCAGGACTTGAGTCCTGTATGAACCTTGTTTTTTCCCTTTAGGGTAAAGAAAGCACTGGAAAGGACAGTGTTGAGCAATAAAACTGCCATGCTTAGTGTCATGTGATCTTTTCAGAGCTGGGAAATGCAGAACACAATACATCTTGAAAGTCCAACACAAGCTCACTGTAAATGAACTGGCAAGGTTCATACTGTACTAGATGACTGCATGTGAAAAACTATTGCATATAAGATCATAATTATGGAAATAATGGCAAGTGTTTGCTGTTTTCCTTTGCTCCCAATGAAGCAGTCCAGCTCTATTCTGAAATGTCCAAATATAGCTTGAAACTGAATCCAAGCTTACACTACAAATGTTTCCTGTATTTTGGTGGGAAGGAGTGATTTGACTGACAGAGCTGTGCCACAAGAGAAGTCATACCAGGAAAACTATTTTTCACTTGGTATAGCATAGTTTGAAGATGGGGGTGGTGGGGGAGAAACCATTTTGGCAGAAGTGTAGATTAGCTAATATAAAATGTATTTACAATTAGGAACCCTGCCAATAAAATAGGATTGTAGAGCTATACTGGCAAAAGTACACCTAGTGGAAACCTGGCATTAGAAGAAAACACTTCTTCTACTGCCCCTTCCAGGGGAAGGATTTCTTTTGGCTGGCTTATGAATTGACTTTTTTCAGATTTTATATATATATATAATCTGAACATATATAGGAAATTTCTACCCCTGCTTCACTGATGCTCACACCCTTGAACAGAGTTGCTTGAACATATATATATATGCTATGAACATATATGTTCAAGCAACTCTGTTCAAGGGTGTGAGCGTCAGCGAAGCAGGGGTAGAAATTTCCTCACTAGTGCCATGTATTTCAAAGATCGGGGGGGGGGGGGGGAAAATTTTCCCCCCCCCCCCCCCTCTTTTAAAAAAAATGCACCAGGGGGGGAAATTTTTCCCCCCCCTCCCCCCCCCCCCTTTTTAAAAAATCGGCCACTGGGGGAAAATTTTCCCCCCCCCCCCCCCTTTTTTAAAAAAACGGGGGGGGGGGGGCGGTTTCTCACCTGTATATTAATGTAAAGTTATGCTATGCTTATTCTTTGTTTTAAAGGGTCAGTTTTCCTCAAGTCCTATCCAGGGAGGTACAAGGGCATATAGTCTTGGGAGCATAACCAGTCCCACATTTCCAGAGAAGTCCCCTGCAAATACTGCTTCTCCTACTTTTTCTCCAATTGCTTTTCAGATAAGAAAGACACCACTGTCAGGTACAGTTTAACTGTATATGCAGATTCCTTTCATGTAACTTGTATTTTTTTGTCTGAAAATGTTTTTATTTTAGTGGTAAATTTGTCCCCATCTAGGGACAGGATACCAGACTCATAGACTAGCGATCTCCTCTGGTATGGCCAATCCTAAATTTAGAAGTAAAGCATGTTAAATATAAAAACTGTTAACCTGAATATAAATTTAAAGCACAAAAAATAAACTTGTGGAAAAAAGAATAATGAAGCCTCATGAAAGGAAAGAGTCTGCGAGGGATTGATCTGATCTGAGGAGGGACTTTCTTTTGAAGCTATATGTCAAAAACAAATATGGGTAATCAGGATTGTAACTTAATTAAAAGTTGGGACTAGAATGATAACTATTAATCAGTAATCCCTTAAATTTGAGCTTGGTTCCCCAAAGATGATTTGATTTGAAATGAAATAAATTACTGATTTAGAGACCAAGAGATGCTTATTATAATAAGACACCCCGATTGCTTGTAATTTGGCACTTGATGTTATTTATACTCTGGAAGGACTCGGGCCACTTGCGTAAGTGATTTAGAACTGATTTGCTGTGTGATAGTTTGATATATCTATGTATAATGATTCCAAAGCTACTTCAATTTTAGGCCTGATTGTAAAAAGTTTTGTTAATTATTTTACCCCAAATATTCTGTAAAATATATATATATTGTATGTTATATTTTACAGCTTTCTTTTTAACACATTTAATGCATATAGTTAAAATAAAAAAAAACATGATTTTGTATTATTGTACTATATTAGAACATTTTGAACAAAGACCAATTTATTTTGGAAGCTATTTGGTATTCTCTCTGTGCTGTAACAGACAGGCCATGGAAAGCAAATCTTTAGTTAGAGTTGGATATTAAATTGCATCTATGAAAATGAAGTATAACGTAGAATGTACTTCTTGATGGAGCAAGGTGACATCTTAGACTAATTCAGAGGAAGTGTGTGTTTTCATAGACAGCAACCTACTTCATCAAACGCAACGAATGCTAGTTGATTCCTAGCATCTGCTGGGCTAGGGACAGACATTCAAAAAGCCTAAGCTTGAATTGATTCAGTCTTTGCAGGTTCGTCTAACCTGCAAAGCTTGAACTGATTTGGACGTGGATAGACATTTCCTTTTCATTCCAGAAATGCAGGCACATGCCTGCAGTGGCTCAGGCTAGAAGCCAGGGGGCACTAGAGCAGCCCTTCCTTTCCCTCTATAGTGCTGAGCTGAGGTGGGGTGTGGCCAGGCCCCAGCAGGATGCTCTGATTATGAGGGGTTTAAACCCCTACCCTGGCCTGCACCGTCTCTGGCTTTTCCCCAACTTGCTGCTCAAGGGGCCGGAGTGTTGCCAGACCCCAGCCCCAGGCTAGCACTCTGAGACAAAGAGGGAGTGTGCAGTGCATACATCTGTTGATGGTACTGAGCTTTTCAATCTCCCTCTTTGTGTCTGCCAGCCTGACAAGGCTGCAAACCAGCAGGAGTCTGATAAAACCACAGTGTTTATCAGCTCATCAGCAAAACAAAATCCTCTCTCATGAGTTCAAGCTCTTCTTAACAGTGTTTTCCAAGGAGGGACGTTACGAGCTGACTTGTTGATTTTTTTTTTTTTAGCTTGAAAAAGTCCTAAGTCAGGGGTTCTCAAACTTTGTGATACTGTGATCCTGAGTGCTGGATGGCAATGGCGGGGGATGGGGAGCTCACATGTGGCAGCTGCTGCCGCCATCCACCACTCCATGCACTGCCTCCCTGCGCTGCCATGCACATCCTCTTGGAAGTTTGCAACCCCCTTTTAAGTTGCTCACAAACCCCCAGGGGGTCATGACCCACAGTTTGAGAACTCCTGTCCGAAGTGGACACTGTTCTGTCTGCCTTTGTCCTGTCCCAGTTAAAGTGGACACTCCCCCTCCCCCCCAGCATTGGCTAGCATACCACATGCCTAAGGGCCACGGGCTGGGTTCCAGCTCCCACAGCATGGATGGTGGGGAATCCCTGCTTGAGTAGTGAGGGAAGCCAGACAGAGCTCTGGCTAGGGAGAGAAGGGGTGGAGCCACCCTGTTCTCTGGAGCAGAGAGCACAGCCTAGCCCAGCCCAGGGCTGCAAAGCATCTGGGATGCTCTGGGGGGACTCTGGTTTAACTTGAACCTGGAAGGGGACATTGCATAAACTGGTATGACCCAAATCAGTTAAGTCTGATACTACATTCAACCAGGTTTATCTCAAACCAGTTTCAGCCATTTTGAAACTGGTTTATCTGCACTGAACTTATATTCTCTTCCAGGTTTAAGGCAGTTTCTGATTACTTAAACCAGTTTATGTGTAATGTCTGTCCCTGTTGAAGTAAATTGCTGCATATGAAAGCCTATACTTCTCTGAACTTGTTAGTCTTTAATGTGCCACCCAGACCTACTTTCTACCTAATTTCAGACTAATGGCTAACCACCTTTGTTAATAATAATATGTGGTAAGTAAAACTTTTGAGAATCTTTCTTTCAAAAGGAATATTGATTTCTTTTGGAGATAGCATTGTTTGAAGATAATGCTCTCCTTGTGTACCATCTAGTTCAGTTGTCATATTTCTAGTTAAGAAAATGTCAGGTTTTCTTCTATGTAATATCTAATAGATTGGTTTATTTTTATTTCTATCACGGACAGAACAAAGGAAGTTTATGTTTCGTTCTCCTGATGTTCCTTCTTCATCAAAATCAAACATGAGGACATCTCCCAATACTAGGAGTCCTTATATAGATGGCTGTTCTCCAATTAAAAATTGCTCTTCTATGAAACTTGGAGCATGCAAAGGGACTGCACAATATCAGACCTCCCTCATTAGGATACCAATTACACTTGAAAATCACAATCAAGAGGAAGATAATAAGGAAAATGCCCCACCAGCAGAAGGCCTGTTTCCAAAAATGGAAAATTCAATAAATCTACGACACCAAGATGGTGATACTTTTGCCCATGGCACACATTTGGTTGTGGCCACTGTATCCATTGCACCAGATCTCTCTGAAGCTTGTGAGCAAGGACTGTCATCGTTGCAGGAGATAGAAGGGTCAAAGGAAAATAATACTGTAGATATGGTCGACCCAATTGAGGTGTCAGATGAGAACGCTTGGGTAAAGGAAACGGTTGGTAATAGCAATATGCCAATGACAAGCTTCATGACAGGAATTACCTTCAGTATTGAAAGTTCTCACATGTTCATGTCACCTCTTGCAGAAAGCAGTGCAATTCCTTGTGACAGCAGTAGTATTCAGGTAAAATTCTTCTGGTTTTGTTATAACCCAAATTATCTTTTTGTGTTCACACGTTTGGTTCCTATTCTGAAGCTGTCATCTCTTATTGAATGGGACCGAATGTTGAAATATAAGACTCTATTTCTTTTTCTTTCCTTGTGACCAGAAATACAACAACTTCAGAGACTATCATTTTTTTTTGCTAACTGATAAATTTAGGTTAATCCAAAACTAGCATTCTGGCTCTTGTTGCAGTAGATTCATTAGTAATTGGAAAGAACATGTTACCAGTTGGCCTTCTTTTGCTTTACAATTCATGAATAGATATTTCCGTTTTATTGTTAAGCCTACACTTGTTTTATTTTGTAAAAAAATCAATCTTTAATGTCTAGCCAAATCAACTGCGTTCAACCTTTAGCAAGTTTGCTAGAGGTGGGGGAGGTAGTAATTCAGCTAGATGGTTTTGATTCAGACTAATCCAGTGTGGTATGGGGGCACTATTCATCTGAAGATGCTGATGCTATTAATGGTCATAGCTCAGTGGAATTTTATTGCAACTCTGGTGTACTTCCGATGCATTTGTTGAATATCTCCTTGAAGTTTGAGCTGGAGGTTAAACCTTTTAGGACTGTTACAGTATATTGATAAACAGCTGTCATGTAGCATTTCAGGTTGTATTTCAGTGGTGAGTTAAGTTGTGTAATCACTGACACATTCAGATTAACTATATGTGCTGTTCAAATGTAAAATATATCAAATATTGTAGAAGAAATAAATGAGCTTTATTTGAAATAAAGTACATAGCATTCTAATATTTAGCTTTGTTTCAAGGTGGACAGTGGCTATAATACACAGACGTGTGGAAGCAGCCTTATGGACGCTGTTGGAGCTGAAAGCAGTTGCAGAGAAAATGATCCACATGCTTATGACGTTCCAAACAAATCTGAGCTTCTCAAAACAAAAGTAAGAGAATAGTATTTTTCCATATCCAGCATCCATTTTTGGAAAAGCCCTGACAGTTATTTCCTCCTTCCCTAATGATGTGATAGTAACTGAAGCATACTCTAATTGCTACAAATTGTTTAAGGCCCTGTTTTACTGCATGACGCACACAGTCAAGATGCCTGAGGATGGAGGAAAAATTTTAACTCTTAATTATTTTGTGCCCATAAGTGCCACAGAAACGTTCTGTAGCCAAACTCAGATTTGCTGCGTCTCAGAGGGTAGGTGGTGGCTGACAAACAACCAGTGGAAAGAGCTGGTTTTTGCGGATGTCCAGAAAATACTAGTTGAAAAAAAAGAAGTTTGCCACACCCATGCACAAAGCCAAGAAATTATCTGTTTGAGAAGAGCAACATCACTTTATAGGCTGCCAGATTCCAGCTATTTTTCCATGGTCTTTAAACGCTAAAGAGCTTAGGGCTGTTCGTTTCTGTTAGAGCATATCTGGCAATGAAATCAGGTCCTCAAATCCCTGATACCCCTTAAAGTCTCATACTGTTTTCTTATGCTTTGTGGTAGCATAGCATCTTAAAGATTACATTCAAGCTTTTCTCCTATCCAAGAGCTTCCTCCTCCTTGGGAACATAATGTGTTCAAACCAATGTACTCTCCTTTTAATCCTCTGGTACAGGAGAGGGGGGCAGTGCTTTTGGGCAGAGTGCCAAAAACACCCACAACCTTGACTTCTAAGATTTTGGTGTGCCAGGTGTGGGTGGTGAGGAGCTCTGAGAGGCCTGATCCTTGTTGTGGCAGCACAGGCCGAGCTACTTCCTCACTGTCTGCCTCATGGTGCGCATGCCAAGCAAAATGCCTTTGCATACCACAGTCTGGCGCACATGCCAAGGGTTGCCTACCCAGCTCTAGCAGTATACTAACACTCTCACTTGTCTCAATGTAAGCAAATAAGCAACTTGGTTCAATTTATTTCCTTTCCTACACTTTAGTCCAACCAAGGAAAAGGCAGGTTGCACGTGCCTTCCCACCCCCCGTGCTCATTTCTGCCCATGGCAGGGGGTCAGACTTGATCTGTCTAGGTCCCTCCCGACTCATTGATTCTATGTGATTGCAGTTTTTTCATTATAAGTATACCTGAGACTAGTATTTTCCATCTATCTTATAGTCTTTGAGGATTTTCTTCCTACATAAGGACTGACTCAAAGAAGTCAAAATGATGGCTTATCCCACAGTAACTGTGGTTCTTTGAGATGTTTTGACCATATGTGTTCTGTGACCCATACACTCTTGCTGCAGTGGGATCCTGTAACATCTAGATTCTGGACTGAGAAACTGAAGTAAGCCACTTCCTATGGTTGAGGTCATCTCTAGCTCACTCCACAGGTGTAGGCCCAACATGTACTGCTGGCCAAAAATAGAGCAACGGTTCTCAACTAGGGTACCATGGCATCCTGAGGTGCCTTGAGATCCTTTCAAGGTGTTGCAGGGTGCCATTCTATTAGCACTGTTAGGTGTACAGATATGCACAAGAAACTCAAGAGATTTCAAAGAGGAATCCATAGTGTCAAAAACATCCTGAGCTGTTGTGCTCTTTCTGAGTTCTTTGCAACACAAGAATTGCTCTGCTAGTTTTCTGGAGTCAAAAAACAAGTGAAAACTAAAGGGCTGGAATTTTTTGAGGTGTCTTGAGCTTAAAAACATTGAGAACCAGTGGTTTAGGGTCTAACTCGCATACAGTGCATGTGTTCTAGAAGCATAATACCTGCGGACAATAGGCCTATGTGAATAAGCAGCTATTCGATTTGGCTTCGGATCCGGCTGCTTCAGATGCCAGGGATCCGATCTGGAGCTCCATATCGGTTTCCTGCTTCAACTTGGCCAAAGCAGCTCCGGAGATCCGGCCATAGGATATAATGGGGAATCAATGAAATATCTATAACGTTATTTTTTGTCTGATTTGGATGAAACTTGCAGGGGTGGCAGCCTCTGCTGAGAGCATGAAGCCTGCCAAGTTTCAAGAAGATAGGTGCAGGGGTTTGGGGGGAACTGCACCCCGAATTCTTGAAAGCAGACTCATGTCATGTCTATGTTACATCACGGGGGTGAAAACTGCAGGGATGGTGGCCCCTGCTGAGGCCACAAAGCCTGCCAAGTTTCAAGGAGATAAGTGCAGGGGTTTGGGGGAAACTGCACCTCAAGCTGCAGACAAGCAGAACTCATGACTTGAGTGACACTGTGTGTGTTTAAGGCGCAGCAGGGTGAAAGCTGCAGGCCTGCTAGCCTCTGCTGCAGCCGCAAAGCCTGCCAGCTGTCGAGGAGATAGGTGCAGGGGTTCTGGGGCCCTGCACCTCTAGCTGCTGACAGGCAAAACTCATGACATGGGTGCTTGCGCAACTAACTGTCTTGGGGGCAGTTGATTGTCTGTATTGATTATTTCCTTTCCTTACTCTGTGTTTTTGTAGGTGTTAATCCTTGCTAATTAACTTGTTTTATCTAGTAGCTACTAGTTCCCCCAAACCCCTGCAGCTATCTTGCTGAAACTTGGCAGGCTTCATGCTCTCAGCAGAGGCTACCACCCCTGCAAGTTTCATCCAAATCAGACAAAAACCAACAAAGTTATAGGTATTTCATTGATTTCCCCATTATACCCTAAAGCCTGATCTCTGAAGTGGTTCAGAAGCTTTGAATCGCTTCAGAAAGCCTAAAGAAGCCAGCGCTTCAATCCAGACATGCTGCTTCAGACACCAAAGCATCCGAATCTTCTCCGGATCCGAAGCACAGTCCAAAGCTTCGCACAGCCGTAGTGGACAACACTGAATTTTGTAGGCTGAATGAGTCTCTTAGTTTTCATTAAGCTAAAGAATGAAGGTGAGGCACATTTATTTTACAGTGATGACCTGCAACATGTAGGGTCTTTAGAATTAGTTTCATTTTGGAGAATTAACTGTCAGTTTCTTGAAATGAGCATTTTCTTGAAAGAATCACAAAGTTTTATTTGTGCATCTAGGAGCTTCCTGGTTTAAACCGTAAGGACAGTCATCTACTGGGAGCAAAATCTCCAGAGAAGCGACCATGTTTCCATAAAGTGAAAACCTACAATACAATATTCAGTCAAAATGCAGCTTGCAATTTTGCTACTTGGAAACATACCGGTGAACATCAGATTCAGGGATTACACAGCAATGGTATGTGATTTGTCTTGCAGAGATCCTGAAGAGTGTTATATGATACTTTTTAATAGTTTGTTGTACGATGAATTTATTCTTTTTATGATACTACTACGAAACTTCGGAACCGTTCATGGAACAGTCAGTTCAGAGAGCAACCAGTTCATCTCAGCTGAACTGATTGTGCTAGCCACATCTAGTATCTTGACCTAGTACAGGGGTTCCCAACCTTTTTATGCTGAGAACTGGCAAACTGTGGGCAGGCAGCCAACTCTTCTTTATACTCTGTAGGGTTGGCTGCTAGTATGTGGTATGCTGGTCATTTCCAAGCCACAGTTTGCCAGTCCATGGTCACTTCCGGTCTGACAGCCAACCCTCCTGCGGACTGGCAGCCAAACCAGCAAAACCATGGCCCAGGGGTTGGGAACCCCTGACCTAGTATCTTTAGCCCCTTTCTGAAACTGGAGAGGCTGTTAGATAGCATTTTTCCCTGGAGCTCTCTCTGTGAACTGTGGTGGCTTCATATTGTTCCAAAAGCTTGGCTGGATGTTCAGCTTCTGGAGAAATATGCTTTGAGCAGACAGAGTTTGTATTTTAGTTACTTTAGAATCATGGACCTTGAATATGCTATCTTATAAATTGCAGTACCCCAAACTAGTGTTCAGGTTTTATTGTATATGAGCATGTCTTGTATCCAGTTTGTATGAATAAAAATCATCAAGGGAAGCCATTGTCGTTATCTTCAAACTTACTAAGCTTAGAGTTCTATCAAGTAATGCTTGGAGTAAACTTTTCAAATCTTGTAACTGCAGCTCTTTGTAGCCTATTGCCCATAGCAGATTTTTCCTTGCTTGGTAGTAGTGCTTCTAGTTTTCCCACTCCCCCCCCAGACTTCATCCAGATATGGAGCTTCAATGCATAACTTAAGATTTTATCCAAGTATTAGTGCATGCCTTATTTAAATATCTGCTGCAATTGCCAGGTACATTTGAATGGTTGCTAATTACTAAAGGTGTGGTTAAATAATAGGGAAGAGTGATTAACATAACACTTCCCACTCCTCCTTACACTTTCAGCACAGCCTGTTCCGGGACAGACTTGAGAAATGTTTTTTGCCCTCTATAGTCTGGTCTAGCTTATCACAGCACAGGATAGGAGTACAAAATGTGCTCCTTCCTCTTTTGACCCTTTCTCATCTAATTCATAACTAAACTAGTACCACCTTAACTCCCTGTCCAGTGGGATAAGTCCCCCTGATTATGTGAGTACATCCTGACTGATAGTTCATGCTTGTGCTCTCATTCTCTCTTGCTAGTTAATGTCACTGTAAGGCCTTCTTTAAGCTGACCCTTTGTTTCAGTTCTTTTCTTGATAAGTTTACTTTTCCTTGTCTTCCATACAATAGTATTCTGGAGTACTACTTTGGAAATAGTGAACTAGTTTTAGTTTCCATTGCACAGAAGTCATTGTTTAGTTGGATAATTACCTTACTTACTTGCATATCACATACTCCCCAATTTTGAAGGCAAGGTGCATGTTTTAAGCAAGGAAGCTGGTATTTCCACACTGCTGGAGGCGCTAAAATGGCTGCCAAGCACTGCACTTTTCTCCTGTTTCTGGCTATATGTGGCAGGGGTGGGGGCTTAAGCACAGTTCTGCTGTCTGTCTCACAGGAGCTGCACAGCTTTAAGTTTAATATTAATCATAGCTAAATTGGCAATAGTTTTAAAACTGCGTAGTGTGGATCATTCAACCATGGGCAAGTCCTTGCTTTAGCAGGTAAGATCCCAGAGATTTTTTGTCATGCTGCTTTCCCAGTACAAGGTGTATGTCTTACTTGAGAGCACAGGTATGCAGAAAAATATGGTTTCTCATTTGTTCCTGCTAGTTAACTTTCAGTACTGCTTGAATACAGTTTGAATTTTTCAGTGAATCTCATAGTGCGCTGTACTATCTCCTTAGCAAAGTAATTGGCTAATTATGTTATCCGTAGTACTATCAGAAAATATCTGGGGCATCGCTTTCCTTTATGGAATTCTACAAACATCTTTTCCCTTATATCTTTCCTGTTTAACAGCTGCTTTACCTCTAATCCATCTTTCATTCATCATCAAGACCGCTGTATCGTTTCTGACCTTTAACTTACTTCCCGTGCCTTAACTTCACAAGTTTTAGAGATCATGTTGTCAAGCCTTCTGCAAAAATTGTTGATATTTTCAATACCTCATATGCTGAAACTGTTTTAGCTGTTATCTGTTTTTCTTGCCTTCACTTTACAGCCTTTTTATCTATAGTAATCTTTGTCTCACCTCTCTGGCCTACAATATTTTCAGCAAAACCTGTCATTACCAAGTGAACCACTCTAGTATCCATATAGAGCAGCTTCACTAATTAGTTTGATACAAAGTGAACTTCTTAGTTTTGGAAGCTTCCTGTGGACTTTCCCTAGGAGTGTGGAAGTTGTTTGCATTGCCTTTGGGGTGTGACCCCCAGAACACTGCTGAGAACTATGCCCCATCTCTGTAAATCTTGCTCAACATATGCCCAAACCCAGAAGTTAGGCAAGGTAGGTGGTCCTGAGCATACACCCAGAGCCACTTTCAGGCTCATGCTCTAAGCTGTGCTTCTAGGTGTTGTGCTTCAGCCACCCTAAATCAGATGGTGCCTGTTATCTGGATTTGGGGGCATGGTAAGTATGTGGGAGTAGACAGGGAGTCGGAGGAAGACATACCCTCAGGTGCATCTTAACCCTTTACTTGTGCAGTACTGACTTCTGTCCCTGTATACAAAATCCATATTGTTGGCTGGGTACTTTCTTCCCACAGTTGTCTCAGTTCTCTTCTTTGCAATGACTTGCTTCTGTTTTGTCTGTCTCATCTACAATTTGTATAACAAATACTGTATACAATGTTGTAGTTGTATTGTATCAAGGGTTAAAAAATTAAGACAGACTAAGGAAAATGAACAGTAGCCATGACCACATAGTAAAATCCTAAATGAATAGTGGGGGCTTAATGAGACCAGTCTTTCCTGAAGTAAAGTTCCTCTATAGCAAAGTTTCTGTTACTATTAAAAAGCTGCAAATGGGGGTTCACTAGAAAGCATTTAATTACTCCTAGTTCATAGTAGTACTACTAGTAATCCAGAACCTGCAAAACTGAATCAGTAAATATACAGACTTGATTAGGTTTTCTGAGTGCCACTAGATTTAAATGTGAAAGAACAGTATCCTGAATGTCACTTCAGTCTACTAGTGAAAAAAAGTTTAGAATTTAGCCTTAGCAAATCATATGAATCTTATCAGAAGTTTTTGTCCAAAAAACAACCATCAGAAAGGTATCAGTTCCTCTCTTGAATACTTCTAATAAAGTATTCTCTCCTACCCCCACCCCCTTTTTCTTTTTATAGCAAGTTTACCTAGTCCCAGGACTCTGGATGGGATATCTACCCGTCATTCCATGCAACAACCTACAGAAATGCCTCTCTAAAAGTGATTAGACCATGGAGGCGTTAGCACATCATAAAACTACAAATGGAATTAAATTTCTAGGTTAGAGCATTGTATCAATTACATTATGAACACTTGAAAGATATGTGAAAAATGATTTTTTTATGGCAATAAAACAGTGCCTGAAGAGAGATGTTTAGGCAGACTAGTGTAAGAAATGTAATTTAATTACAGAAAGCTGCATTGTTTTTATTACCTCAGGAGTGATAACTCTGGAAAAGTGTATATAGAAATTAAACAGGGAATTTTCTTACTACCAATAAAATGTATGCCCTGTTTTTTTCAAACTTGATGTTGCAATTTTTTTTTAAATGACTTGTTTTTGAAATGTGTTATCAAATGGATATACTTTTCAGAGCTTCCAATACTTTTCTATCTTCAGGGTTAGTTTAAACAGTCTATGCCTTATATAACAAAGTAGTACAGGGATTGAAAAACACACTGAACTAATGTGCTGGACCACTTATGGTTAGTCTTGAAACTGTGCCGGATCCCCAGAAACTGTTCTACTGATGGAGACAGAGGTCCAATCACAAAATATCATGGCTATATAAAGATACTTTATACCATGAAGGGGGGGTTAGACTAGATGAGCTCTGGAGGTTCCTTCTAGCCCTACTTCTCTAGGACTTTTTTGAAAAGATGCTGCTTTTTTGTGCTATGAAAAACAGCATGTCATGCAGTGAGAAATAACATTTGCCATTTTACTTACCACTCCTGCTTCTCGTATTAGAAACTACTCTGTTAAAACAATCTAATGTTTCATGTGATTTGAAGACAGGGGTTTCTTTGATGTATTTTTTTTGTGATTAACATCAAATGGATACTCATGTGCACACCCACATCCACTCACCCAGCTCCCAATGTAAGATGGGAGAAAAGGGGAAAGATGATGATCAAAATTTTGTTAAGGCAAAGCTGGATTTCTGACCTAAACTAGGTTTCGAAGCCCATTGGTAGATCACTATGGATGCTTTCAGGTCAAATTTTCTTTTCAAAGCAACCCATACCAACCATCAAATTTTTCGCTGTACTGTCTGTAACTTTTAGACTCCTCTGTATGAAATAAAGGAGATTAAGAATGTGGTCTTACCATTTAATGTTACATTTTGTTGAATTCTTTTTATCTGCATATTTCAGGATCAGAAGTTTAAGTAGTTTCAAAAGAACAAAACAATCACTAACATTGTTTAATTACTTCATAAAATAAGCAGAAATGAAATAGCACAATTGGGTGACTAAAATAATAATTTGTAGAAAACTGTTATCTGTCCTTTTTTACTGTTTTAAATTAGATTATGGCAAGAAGAAACTGCAACTATTTATTTTCCTTTTTTAAGGAGGAAAAATCCTTATTAAATATTTTTAATTATGTTTTTAAGTAATCATTTCATTTAGATCTACTGTATAACTTAACTGCAGTAGTCTTGTGACCATCGCCTTCATCTTGTTTTACTTAAGCATATGGCTGACACATTGCACAAAACTGTCATTGTTTACATTTAAGAAAAAAATGTTTTAGCAAGGATTTTTATATTATGAATGACTGTATAATTAAATGATTGAATATAATAAAGACTTATTTCTCTTAAATACCCAATTTGTTTTGGATACTTTATATCAAGTGTTACATATCAGACTATTTTAATACACTCATGCTCGAGAGAAGAGATTATATGCGTGTGGGGGGTGGAAAGAACCATTTGAATTAAAGCTGATTTTGGTTCGACAGTAGCCTAGTATGGAAGGTACTGGGGTTTGATGTTTTTTACCTTAGAGCACTACATTCATCTGTGGTGCTGCATAAAGATCATAGCACAGGGGTGGGCAAAATGTGGTCCAAGGGGCAGATCCAGCCTGCTGATTGTAGCTGTCCCCACAGTGCTCCACTTGAGGCCAAGCCCCATCCATTCCTGCCTTCACCCGCCCTACTGCCAGCCCTGGCCAGCATGCACAGCTTCCTGGCAGCCTAGGTACTGCTCAGCTACCCCAACCTCCAGTAGCTCTTCTTCCTGCCTACCTACTGCACAGAGCAGCAGCAGCTGTGGGGATGCATACCAGGTACATGCCCAACCAGGCAGCTCCTGCCCCAGTGTGTGGGGCTCCAGCTCCAGGCTACCTGGCACTCACCCTGCAGGATGATCAGTCACCTGGGGGCAGCCAGGAGCTGGAGCTGTGGTACTCAGCAGGCATGCCCATGGCTGCTGCTGCTTCCCTGCACTACCTGCTGTCCAGAGCAGTACAGCTGGGGCAGGAGGAGCTGAGCAGTACCTTGGTTACCAGGAAGCAGTGCATGCTGGCAGTAGGCACAGGGCAGGAGTAAGTGGGGCTAGGCCCCATGCAAAGCACTGGGGAGGGCAGACTGCACCTCCACTGCACCACCCAGGTGAGTTCTGCTGCACATGCTCCCTGCCCCTTCCCCCTGGTCTACTCCTAGGACCTAGTATGCAGACAGTCTCTGCCCTCATCTCCCTGCCTCCCCTACATATCTACACCCACACACACAACATACAGGAGTAAGACTTTATTTTGAGCTCTTACCGCAATCGTCTCTATATATGCAACTCAAATAGGACAAAAAAATTTGAAAGAAAATTAAAATGTCATAGATGTTTGATTTTTAGTATAAGATTTGTTTTTTTATCTATAATATATTCAAACAATTAGAAGGATTTTGCATGTGCAGCTCAACAGCTCACCAAAACTCATTAAGTGGCCCACTAGCCAAAATAACTACCCACTCCTGCCATAGATTCATAGTTGCTAGGGGCTGGAAGGGACCTCTCGAGATCATCAGGTCCAGCCCCCCTTGTGTTTGGGCAGGAAAGACTTATGGGGTCAGATGACCCCAGCAATGGGTGCATTCAATCATTTTTTGAAGATATTCAGAGTAGGTGATTGTACCACTTCTGCGGGGAGTTTATAATATGTCATAGTGCATATTACAAGTTACTTTTGTTATTCATTTACTTTTAAAGCATACCTGCATGTAGCCTTTGTAGAAGCTTCTTTTGGAAGGAAGGGGCTGCTTGTCATGATTTCCCTCCCACTCCCCCCCCAAACACAAAAACACCACAAACCCAAAACACACCCCTTCCTTTAACAGTGAAGAGGACATTTTGGAGATGAGGAAGGGCATTTTGTGCCCAAAAGCTTGTCTTCTGTCTTTTCCAAAATACATAGTTGGTCCAGTAGACTATATTACCAAACAAAATAGGCTTCTTGCATATTCCCTATATCAAAAAGGCTATAACACTGCCTGGAAGCATCTCTTTCCCTATTGATGTCTGAATTAAGGGAAATAGGTAGAGTCTTAAAAGGTGGGCTATTTGAATTTATCAAAAAATGGGAGCAGAAGATAATAAGAAATATAAACAACAGCTATGGGGACTTGATGAAGGAAGAAAGTAGGACTAATATTGTGAGAACTTGATAAAGCTATCAGTTTATGGAGGAAAATACCAAAATATCAGTGAGCTGAATAATTTAAGTATTTTTCAAAGAATGCAGTTATTGAAAGGAGGGAGTCCAATTTAATGAGCTGCTCAATGGTAAGAGTGGTAAAGACAAATGACAACTATTTTCTAGACACAAGTCACTTGTTTGAGGAACAGGATTTTTGTGGGCGATACCTTTTTGATTTGAGGAAACAATAGAATCAAGAGGTAATCAGAGTACTTGAAACCAGTTGGGAACAGGAGTGCAGTACTATGGAAATGAGCTTGACTCCATATTAGTTTATATCATCTTTGTTTTTGGTGACATTGGGCCGAAAAAAGCAAGCTGAAGGAAGTGAGCGTATGCCCAGTTTTGAAAAAGGGAATGTAAAGGACTACTGTGGGAGTTTCCTTTTCATTACACCATCTCAGATTTGCTCTCTCATTTACATATATGCGCTTTATGGACATGAGATAAGGACAGAATTAGTGAAGATTGCAAGAGAAAAGGTTTGTTGAGGATCAGATACTTTCAGTTCAACTGCTGAAAACATGAGATACAATCAAAATGCATTTAATTCATAAATACTGAGAAGTTTGCTAGGATTGGCCCTCTTAGCCATCCATGGATTCATTAACAATTCTTTACTTAACCCCCGGGAGTGATCATCCTCAACTGTGAAGGATCATTGCTGCCAAGGACTGAAAAAATATATTAGCATATCACAGAAATGGCCTCTGCTACAATTAAAGAATGTGGAATCCAATACAAATATTAAAATTTCAGTTATATTATCTGAACAACTTTAAATTGAGTGAAACATCTCCCCTATTTAACCTAATTATAAAATTGATATAGATAGATGCACCATTCCAGGTATTTAATGTGGATAAAGGAAAATTGATACAATAGATTTTTTTTTAAATCTCACTTTGCACTGAATGTAAATAGCCTGCATCAACTTTCTGGATATATAATATAGTATGAAGGTAGTTGGGACTGGAAATAGACTAGTCAACAACAACATGCCTGGTTATAAACGAAAGAGCATAGCTTAGATAAGATTCCTAGCTGCTAGATGACTAAGATATCAAATCAGGCAATTTACATACTAGGAGAATTAATTTCTTCCCTCATCTAATTATTATTAGTAATTAAGAAATCTCTATTGTTCTCCTTAGGAAATTTTTAGCTCTAAGCAATGAAAAGGCCATACTTCAGAAACAGGAAAATCAACTGAAAAGAATACTTGTGTATACCAACTTAAAAAAAAAGAAGAAAAACTAAATATGGTTTAAATATGTTACTTAATTCAAGTGGCTGTAGGGGAAAAATATATAATTGGAAACTGCAGGGACTAAGGAAAACACGGAAAAAACAATGGCTTCATCATAGGACATATCGTTGGGGTAAAGGAAAACAAAGTAGCCATTTCTTTTATAAGGCCTTCATGCTAATCAAGGAGAGAATGGAGAAATAATAATGAAGGAGACTAAATAGAGTTTCAGTATGAAGCTACCAAGAAACAGGGTGAGCTTACGAGACATGAACTGCACAGTAGCTGAATAATACTACGCAGTAGCATGTCATAGCACAAATGGTGCTAATACGCTACTGCACAGTATTATTAGGCTACTGTGCAGTAGTGCACCCACAAATCCCTATGCTTGGCTAAACTTTGGTCTGTTACCTCTCAGGGAAATGTACTAATTAAGTTATGGGTGCAGGGCAAGGTCCTCTGAACTTTTTGGACCTGTTCCAATTTTTCCATTTTTATACAAATTGCCAGAAGTAGAGTAAACAAATGAGAATGACTCCCTGAACTGCTGTTAGGTCATGCTACTAGTATGCAAGTAACAGACTTAAATTCCCTTTAGTAGAGGGTATTTAAAACATCTGTTCCCGTGACCCCTAGGTAAGTACACTAGACTAGTGGTTCTCAACCTTTTCTGTATCAGGACCCATTTGTAAAGATCGATAGCCAGTCCCAATCCACAGCCCCCTAGCCCTGCCAGTGCCCCTCACTCCCAACCCACTGTCCCCTGCCCCCTCAGGCCATGCTGGTGCTCCTCACTCCCACTCCTCAAGGTATACAGTCCCACTAGGGGGAACGCCTTACTGGGCTTGGTGTTGGCTACAGGGGAGGACCTGGTAGGGGAGCTGCAGATTAGTGGTCACCTTGGGGACAGTGACCACCAATCAACTGAATTCCCATATGGTAAGATAACTAGTAGGGTGAAAGTGCTTGACTTTAGGAAGGCTAACTTCAGTGTGCTCAGGAGTCTAGTCAACAATGCAGTGCAGGATAAGAGTATTGGTGAGATGGGAGTCCAGGAAGGGTGGTCGTTCCTAAAGGAAGCTATCTTTCAGGCACACAGGGAGACTATCCCAGTACAGGGAAAAGGAGCCAGAAAACTTCCTTGGCTAAACACGGAAATTCAGGGGAGCCTAAGGGCAAAAAAGGCGGCATATAGGCAGTGGAAGCAGGGGAGTATACCAAGGCGGAGTATATCTACTTGGCCCACACTTGCAGGGAGGCAGTTAGAAAAGCCAAAGCAACTACAGAGCCAAGGCTAGCAGCACAAATTAAAGACAATAAAGTCTTTTTTTTTTAGGTATGTAGGAGAGTAAAAGGAAGGCACAGGGCAGCATAGGACCCCTACTGAACAAGGAGGAGCAATTAGTGACAGACGGGGGGGGGGGGACAAGCCTGAGCTATTCAATGAGTTTTTTGCCTCGGTGTTCCTGAACAAGGCTCAAGATAAGTCTCTTAATGGAGTCTTAGATGGGCATCAGAGAGACATCAACCCACCAACTGCTGATGCCAACTTGGTGCAGTGTCACTTGGATGGACTGGATGTGGTCAAGTCAAAAGGCCTGGATGAGTTGCATCTGAGAGTACTGAAGGAATTGGCCGGTGTCATAGCAGAGCCACTGGCACGGCTGTTCGAGCGCTCATGGCGTTTGGGTCAGGTCCCGGAGGACTGGAAAAGGGCCAGCGTGGTCCCTATTTTCAAGAAGGGGAGGAAGGAAGATCCAAGTAACTATAGGACAGTCTCACCTCCATTCTTTGAAAGGTCTTTGAAAAGATTATGAAGGATCATATTTGTGGGAGTCCAGCGGGAAAAACAATGCAGCAGGGAAACCAGCATAGATTTGTACCAGGTAGATCATGCCTGATCAATCTGGTTTTGTTTTATGACAGGGTCACAAAATGCTTAGATGCAGGAGTAGAAGTGGATGTCATTTTCTTGGACTTCAGCAAGGCCTTCATTATGGTATCTCATCCCATTCTCATAAATAAATTAAGAGGCTGTGGCACAGATGTTTACACGGTCCAGTGGGTTGAACCCAGAGAGTGGTAGTAGACAGGTTGGTATTGGCCTGGATGTGGGTAGTGGGGTCCCGCAGGGTTCGGTCCTTGAACCTGTACTCTTCAATATCTTCAATAGTGACTTGGATGTGGGTGTGAAGTGTACTCTGTCCAGTTTGCCAATGATACTAAATTGTGGGGTGAAGTGCACACTCCGAAGGGTACAGAATGATTGCAGGCAGACCTGGACAGGTTAGAAAAGTAGGCAGTACACAACAAGATGCAGTACAACAAGGACAAGTGCAGACTGCTGCACCTAGGGCACAAAAATATCCAGCATACCTACTAGTTGGGAAGTAACCCTCTCAGCAGCATAGAAGCGGAAAGGGATCTCGGAGTCATAGTGGGCTCCAAGCTGAACATGAGTCATCAGTGTGACAAAATCATCAACAAAGCTAACTGCACTTTATCATGCATCAGCAGATGCATGACAAATAGATCCGAGGAGGTGATACTTCCCCTCTGCGCGGCATTGGTCGGACTGCAGTTGGAGTACTGCATCCAGTTTTGGGTGCTGCACTTCAAGAAGGATGTGGAAAGATGTGAGGGTCCAGAAGAGGGCCACGCATATGGTTAGGGGCTTACAGGACAAGCCCTATGAGGAGAGACTGAGGGACCTGGGCCTTTTTAGCCTTCATAAGGGAAGGCTGAGATGTGATGTTGTGGCTACCTACGAATTTGTTAGGGGGATGCAGCAAGGGACCTGAGATGCTCTGTTCACCAGGGCGCCTCTTGGGGTAATTAGGAACAATGGTCACAAACTGACAGAGAGCAGATTTAGGCTAGATAATTAGGAAAAACTTCTTAACGGTAAGGGTGGCCAAAATCTGGAATGGGCTTCCAAGGGAGGTGGTGCTCCCCCCTACCTTGGGGGTCTTTAAGAGAAGGATGGATAGGCATCTGGCTGGGGTCATCTGAACCCAGCACTCTTTCCTGCCTAGGCAGGGGTCCAACTTGATCTGTTGAGGTCCCTTCTGACCCTAGCATATACTTACGTATGAATCTATGAAACCCACAGCTCCCTGCCCCCCCCCCCAACCCTGCTGGAGGGGGCCCCTCAAACTGCCCCCATCCATGCAGGCAGCAGTGGAGCAAGTCCAGCCCCAGCACAGGCTGGACGGAGGAAGGCAAGCCTTTGGCACCTCCCCCTTGCTCAGAGCTGAGGCTCACTTACTGAGCCAGGCAGCCTGGTCATGGTCTCTCTTGCCCCCCAAGCAGCATCTCCCAGTTGCCTTGCCCCAGCGAGTATGGGCACCCAGCAAGTATGGGCACCAGCCCCAGTGATGCCAGCCAAGCCACACAGCTCCCCACTGCCCTCAAAGGACCTCCTACCCCCACCCACTTCCCCTGCTGGAGGGGCAGGCGCCTTCCCCCTCACCCTCTTGGCCAAGGCTGCATCAGGGTTTTTTCCCCCAATGTTGGCAGGCACCCACCCTCTCCCATACCCCCATTCCTTCCACACCTGCATCCAGCTGCTGGGGGGGGGGGGGGGGAGAGAGAGGGGGAGGGGGGGGGGGGGGGGGGGAAGGAAGGGGGGGGGGGGGGGGGGGAAGGAAGGGGGGGGGGGGGGGGGGGAAGGAAGGGGGGGGGGGGGGGGGGGAAGGAAGGGGGGGGGGGGGGGGGGGAAGGAAGGGGGGGGGGGGGGGGGGGAAGGAAGGGGGGGGGGGGGGGGGGGAAGGAAGGGGGGGGGGGGGGGGGGGAAGGAAGGGGGGGGGGGGGGGGGGGAAGGAAGGGGGGGGGGGGGGGGGGGAGAGAGAGAGAGAGAGTGTGCGTGTGTGTGCGCGTGCAGACGCACATGCACCTGCTGCCTCATCATGCCAAGCAGCTGTCAAGCAGCTGGAAGGCTGCCAGCCTGCAAGGGAAAACTCATGGTTTCCAACATTTTTCTGGGACTTCCTTGCAACCCTCTCAAGTATTCTTGTGACCCACAGGTTGGGAAACACTTCACTAGACCCTAGGCCCCAGAGGCATCATTATTCCTGCTTTGGCACAATGAACCTTCAAATTCCTGAATAAAAGTTACAGAAACATGAGCACTACAGCACGGCTTATATTTAAAGGTCTACTCAATTCAAGGAAACCATGAAATCCAGAACTGTCTGCAAAAATGAAGAGAAAAAAAATGCTGATCTTCAGTGGGATCCAGAAATCTTTGTTGTGACTGCAGCCCAGCCCTGCCTGTGTGAAGTATGATTTCTTTTGTCTTGTACTAAGTCCTATTCTAAGGCAACTACCATGACTGGATTAGGTCCCAGCAGAGAAAAAAGTCAAACACTACCAATGCTTGAATGCCTACCAGCTGCTTAACCCAAAGAACCTAGTCTACCAGCTACTTAAATATCCAAATTAAAATATAGAGCTTCAAAACCCCTCTCAGATTCTGCTTAAATCCCCACAAAAACTGAAGTCCCTGAGTACCTAAATGCTAATGCAGGGCACAAACAGAACTACCTACATACCTTGACAGTGCTGGCACACTGGGATTCACAGACAAATTATTCCCGTTTCCCTCAGCTACTCAAACAAAACAGTTTCAGGAAAGACAGACAGCTGCCCCTTTTAATTCAGTATACTGATGATTAAATCACTCACTTGAAATAGAGTTCAAATACATATTGTCTGAAAGAATCTGGACACACGCCCCAGATGATAATTTAATGAGCAATCTACAGCATACTCTGAACTAGGGCTCTCCCAGTCCTTGTTGAAACTGTTCAACTTTAAATGGAATTAAGCGTTCACTGAAGCAGTGAATCAGGCTCCTCCTATAAACAGTTGTACTAACTCCTTGCAAAATTTGGCATATAGATTAAGAAAAGACTCAAATATTTTTTTGTACAGTAAATTACTTGCATCCTGAAAATCTCTGCCCTTTGATTTCCCATTGTTGTTACAGAATGAACTACTAAAAGGAATGTTCCTTCACTTTGTACAAGTATTTATTTTCACCTGCCAGATGAAAACATTGATGTATTTGGTTTAAAAACTTTTACAAATATACTTGCATGTTTAAATAAAAATGCAAATATTTAAAAATTACAAATGGATACCTAAAAAGAAGGTTTTAAAACTGTATGATGTTTCTCAGCATTTACAATTTCCTCCTCAGACACAAAATACAAGAAAATAGTTGTACTAATTAGCTGCTAAAATGCAGCTATTTCTTCAGCTTTTTCTTCTTCTTCTCTGGTTCATCACTAGCTTTCTTCTTCAGTGTTGTCTGATCTGGAATACCACTTCCTAGTATCTGCCACATAAAACAGAGTTAAAAGACTTAATTTGCAGTCTTCTCTAAGAGAAAAATAATGTGAGGAGTTGGCTTTATCAGATTTAGGTAAAACTACATACAGATACCACTATAAGAACACCATCTGATCACAGGTATTCAGAATATGTCAAAATTACTATGTAAATATCAATGTCATAATGATGCTACTGTAAAACTGGAAATAAAAGAGAATAAGGAGTGGAAAAACAAATTTAGAGTAAGGACAAAGAACAGTGCTGAACCTAATGGATGTTCAAAGTCTTGTATTGTAGTTTAAATAGGAGAATAATGTAATGTTTGAAAACAGACCCAAGTCTTTTCTAAATCAATGTAAATATCAGAAATGTAGAATCTGAAGAAATCTTCAAGAGATGGTTTAGTTCAACTCCCTGCAATAAGGTAAACACACAAACTTAGGCGGTTTGTGAGAGAAGTTTTCTAGCCTGTTCTAAGTGTCTAAGCAATTCCACCATCTCCCTGGGGTGGAGAAAAAGGGTACTTAACAATTAGAATGCTTTTCCCAATATCCAACCTAAATCATCTTTGCAGCACATTTAGCCAATTCTTTCTTGTCCTTCCATAATGGCCACAGAGAACAACTGAATGAGTCATTAAGACTGTATTTATGCAATGAAAGAGACAGAGAAAGACTTATGTCCCATCTCTCTTTTGTAGATTAAACAAACCCAACTCCCTTAACTGTTCTTGAAAAGTCTTGTACTATAGCCAAGTACAGCAAAAAGATTGCCTCTTATGTTTTAATGGTATATCTGTTATTACACATCATGTCATCTGCCTCAATTTTCAACAGCATCAACTGCTTGATCATCTCTCAGACCCTTTTCTGTCATACTTCTGCATTTCCAGATAATCCCCACTTTGTGTATTTGCATTTGATTTCTCCTTAAGTCTAGCACTTTGTATTCATCTATATTCAAATTCATTTGATGTCAAAATCCTTTTGGATTTTGATTCTGCCCTCCAAAGCACTTGCAAGACTTCCTCCAGTTTGCTATCATCCACAAAGTGTTTTAATTCTTACAACATAGTATTGCTTTATGAAATATATAGATCTATATATCTATCATTTACTATATTTAATATATTTTAATAATCCACGTACAATTGGTAGTTTAAATACTGCCAGTGAGTGTGCATGCATGTGTGCACACGGACACATGCAGCCTACGTGCTCTTTTATTTCTCCAGCTTTTGCCTCCTGCCTCCCACCCCTGGGAGTGGGGCAGCAAAGCTCAAGTAGCGCCAAGGAAGCTGTGGCTGGGGGGAACTAACAATCCCATGCTCTGAGGCAGAGCGAGCCCAGCCCAGAAGTAGCGGGGGGCGGGCAGACATGGGCCCCCGTCAGTCAATGTGCTAGTTGTATATAAAAATAGCTGCACATACACAGAAAACAAAAAGGAACTGCTATTCCTATACTAGATTGTGCTTCACAGAATTCTAAAAATTACCACATTTATGTAGCACTTGTGCTGATCAGAGAAGAAATTCAAATATTTTCAGATGGATTCTCCTAACTTTAAAACACATTTGACATTTGTCAGAGGTGCTAAATTCTACAAGATTCTAAGATGTGTAAACTGAAGCTAAACATTTCAGCCATATCTATAAATCATCCCCATCTGTGGAATTTCCACTAGTGAATTTTATTTTAGAAAGTCTTTACTCAGTGATATTCATTTGAAAGAGTTCTGGAGCTTGCAGAAGCCCTATAAGAGTTTTCTTTTTTAAAATACAGTCAATGAAGTTAGACTGTTTTTACTAAAGTAGATGTCACTTGAGAATCACTGTTCTCTGCTACTGAAATAAATACTGTTTTTAAAGTCAATATTAAGTTCATTATAACAAGATCTAAGATTACTATATGGTAATACAGTACTGTGAATTGTGAAGCTGGTTTTCTTACCTTAGGTTCTATCAGTGCCATACGGATTTTCTGGTGTTGGATATTGGAAGCATCTAACACGATGTTCACTTTAACTTTGTCAAACGTATAAAATGTTGTATTTTCCACAGTAAGAGATGGTATCTAAAATTCCAAATGTTTTTAAACATGGCATTTTGTATACAAGTATTCAACTTTTGTAGTTAATCCCCAGCCATTATTTATTTTCATCAATTGTATCTTTTCCTGGCTTACAGCAGACAGCACTTGAAATTCTCAATATCAAAAGTTACACATACCAAGACAAAATGTTTCTGCAGTTTAAAAAAACATACCTAAAAAATACCAGTTAGAAAAGAATACTGTAACCTGAACGAAGTACTCCAGTATTAATCAAAAACTTTGTTTTGCGGCATTTTTTTTATATACACACACACACACACACACACACACACACACACACACACAGAGATATAGATATCTATCTATATAAACACTGAACTTCAGTAACAGTTAGTGAAATCCAGCCATTTTCAGACTCTTTTATATCCAAACTTTTAAGCCTGAAAGCAAATTGCTTTTTCTACAGATTAGTTTAAAAACTATAAAAAACCCCTACAATATCCCCTGCATCCAACAACTACAATACAAATATAAGTCATTATGCTGAATTATTGAATCAAAATCCAAAACTACTTCACTGTAACATACCTCTGGATTGTAATTGAGACTTGGTTTTGGTTTATCTTTTTCTTCAAAGAAGACTGTTCCTTCCAAACCAAACTTGGGAATTAAAACAACAATTGCATTCTTTCTTACAAATAAAATGTATGCCTCCTCGTTCACCACTCCTTTACTTTTGAAGAACAACTGGAACAGAGATGGATTGTGAGAAAGAAAGAAAGTGTCAAAAAGTATTGCTTAAAACAGAAAATGTAATGGCTTGATATGAAGACAGTATCAACAATCAAAGTATCAGAACAACAATATCAGAATTCAACAATCACAAGTACAACCCATTCATATTAAAATGATCAAATGTAATTATAGTATCGAATAACAATTTAACTTTTTTTCTTTTTGCTATTCAGCAGCGATTTGAATCATAATTCCAGGATATATTCAACATATTAAAATATAAGATAAATTAGGTGGCTTTTTGACAAGAACCAATACTGTACTTGGCAGCATTTACAGTATTTCTAAGAACAGGAAAAATGTACTAGAATTGTTGAAGGCCTCTCATCTATTATCCTGAACATATGCTCTTCAGAAACAGAGTTACATTACCCAAATCCCCGCACCCTGCAAAGGGAATATTATTGTAGCCTTAATTATTCCTTAAATATTTCATACCAAGTTCTCTTGTTATTACCTTATACATCCCATCAATATATTCCCTATTGATATCCAAGTGTCTCCTACGGTTTGAAAAAGGAAAATGCCCTAATCTGAAAACTACTTACCTGTGTATGGAATGCAACCGATGCTCTTTGTGCATACTGAGCCATTTTATGCCGATAATTGAGATTTTTACACAGGTCTGCTAGCTTATGTTTATCTGTGAGTTCTGGATAAGTACTATCTGCCCCTATTGCCACAGCCAACAGTCGGTGTACTATTATATCAGCATACCTGCAGGGATTAAAAAGGATTACCCTTGTATCAGAAAAAAAAACTCATTTCTTGTACATTTCTGAATTCTATAACTGAATGCACATAAGCTAACTTTTTTTTGGGAATTATTTAGTTGGTCTAATAAAAGATATCACCTCAGCCCCAAGAGTTTTGTCTGCCTATGCTTTTAGACTGACATGGCTACAATCGATATTCCTGCATTTAAGCTATTTATTTTAAAGATCTTGACCAGGCCTCAGGTTTTATTAAACTGCTATTATGTTTGCATGCAGTACAAACCAAAAGAACTATATATAGCTTAGTTATCACATAGTATTGTTTTAAAACTGAAAACAAGATGATAGATAATTAGTTTTAATTGATATACCACTTTCTTTGTTTTGAAAACTTTCATAAGGTCAAGTACCTTCTGATTGGTGAAGTAAAGTGTGTATAAATAGATGATGCTAGACCATAGTGATGAAAATCATTGTCCATTCCAGAACAAAAATAGACTGCTTGCATCATGCAACGAGTGGCCAAGATTCGCAACAGTGTATTTAGATATGGAAAATCAGGAGTTTCAGCTTTGTCCAGAGAGTCAGCTAGAGCCTTTGCTGAATCTGTCTTAATTTCTAAATTCTGTTAAAATAAAAAAAAAAACCAGATTACTTCTGCCAAATCCTTAAAATAATGTTGTATATTATGTAAGCATATAGCTGCATCATCTTAGCACTTCAGACGATACCATGTATATATTATCCCATGACTTAGCAAAAGGAAGTTATACCTAACCAACCTGATTTCCTTCTTTGACAAGGTGACGTTTTTGAGGGTGGGAGGGAATCAGTAGATGAGAGCTTTGACTTCAGCCAAGACTTTCAATACTGGTACCCCATGAAGTTATTAGAAGTTAAGGAAATACAGTGTAAATGAAACTACTCTAGGATGGGTGGTACAACTGCTTGTATCATTGTGCTCAGAGTGGCCATAGATTCATAGATTGTTAGGGGCTGGAAGGGACCTTGTAGATCACTGGTAATTCTAGTTAGGAACAGGTACCAAGGAGGATTTCCGAGGCATCTGTCCTGTCTTGTACTATTCAAATACCTTCATTAAGAACTCAGGAGATGGGACTGAGTGCATACACAGTAAATTTGCAGATGATACTAGGCTAGGTGAGGTAGCAGACACCTCAAAGGACAAAATTAGAAATCAGAATCACCTTGGTGAAACTGGACAAATGGTTCCAAACTTAATTAGATCAAAGTCAATAAGGATCAGCGCAAAGTACTGCACTTACAATGGAACAATCAAATACAAACTGGCAAACAACTGGGTAGACAGTAGTACTACAGAAAAGGAGTTGGAAGTTATAGTGAACTGCCAACCAAATGAGTCAAAAGTGTCCTACAGAGACAAAAAAGCCGATAGCATACTGGGATATATTATGGAAAAATGTTGCATACAAATCATCAGGGATCCTGGTTTTTGCTTATAAAAAAAAATCCCCAATTTTTTAATTAAGAAAGTAACCTCAAATCCACATTATTTAAAAAAAAAAATCCCAATTTTCAGATTTAAAAAAGTAACCTCAAATCCACATTTTTCCATGATTAAAATGAAACGCCACTATAGATATAACCAGGATCCCTGCAAATCATTCTATTCATCACTACTTAGGTCAAACCCAGAGTGCTGGATTCAGTTTTAAACACTAGACCTCAAGAAGGATGTGAAAAAAAAAAAGAAGAATTCAGAAAGCAACAAAAATAATAAGTAGTCTAGAAAGGATGACATACCAGGAACAGCTGGAAGAACTAGGGCTATTTAGTCTAGAGATGATAGAAGGTAGATTTTAGAACACTCTTCAAATGCAAAAAGGGTTGTTGTAAACAGGATGGCGACTGATTATTCTCTATTCATAGTGGACAGGCAAAATAAATAAAGCTTGATCTGTACCATGAGAAATTTAGTTTGGGCATTAGGAAGAACCTTTTCACTATGAAGGTGGTTAAGCACTGGAACACACTTCCTAAACAACTTGTAGAAGCTTCTAAAGATTCTAAATGCAGATTAGATGCTTGGCAGGGATGGTTTAGACAAGGATGTTCCTGTCTTGAACAGGGCGCTGAAACAGAGCTGGGAGAAAAATCACGAGATCAGCTATTTTTCTATGATGACATCTGAAAGTCATCCCTGAAGTACTAACAGCCCAATGGAATGTCAGTCTTACAAAGAACTTGACCACTGATCTCTGATGAAACACATGGCCTTTGGTGGGCCAAAATATTCAACTTCTGACATTGTTTAATTTTTAGATCTGATTAACCCTGTACTGGGTTACGCTGAATATATGTTTTATGATTTCTTGAAAGTAGACTCATTTAAAAAAAAACAAAAAACAAAAAAAACAACCCTATAAGGACCCAAGACAGGGAGGCTCCCTTTAACAGAAGACAAAATTCAATTGTTCAGGTCAGACCTCCTAATTTCAGTCTATACTTCTCTTCTGAATTAAACTGCATTTTTCATATATATGAATATATATACTTATACATGGAGAAAGAGAATATACGCATATGGACACACATGCAAGTAATTTTAAGGCAGCAATTCTGGCATTAATTTGCACTTTAGTTGATTTGAACAACTACCTTTTATTACTCGACTCCAACAGAAAGATTTATTTCAGTACATATTAACCCAGCGGCAACCTTCTGGGTCAGAGACGGGTGGGGGCTAGGACTTGTCACTGCATCTTCCTGCTGAATGTCCCCAAAGCCCATGTCCACAGGGGTCAAATTCAATGGCTCCTTGGGTTAAATTTATCCCACAGGCTGTAGGTTGTCAACATATCTATGAGCTCTTCCTGAAACTGTTTGTGAAACATATTCCAAGTACGCCATTAATGTAAGTAAAAACTGTTCCCTTAAAGAGTGTCCTGTGACAAGAAAGGGGAAATATAGCCACCTCTAGCTTACAAGGAATGAAAATGCAAGACTAAAAGATTATATTATTTCCCTTATCTGAACATAGGTCTTTGGTAACAGATTGCTGATTCTTTTGAAATTAGACTACCTACTGCACTAGACAAGTAGGCCCAAGATACAAGAAATGGTCTTTCAAGACAGAAATGCAAAGTATTTTACATATACTTTGCAAATTTAAGAGGGCTACAAAAGATAAAAAGTGTAATTAGTAAATTACAAAGCCTTTTAATTAGAATTATTTTATTCCGTTGTATTACAAACTTGCCTTGGATTTTGCTGCCTTTACAAGGATGTCATAATTTGATGGAGGAGGAGCCGGGTGTTTTCGGAGCAAAGCACATTCTGAGAACTCTTCATAAATTTTCTGCGCAACAGAGATATTGGCAAGCAACATAAACTCTTCAATCATGGAATTTGTTTCTCTGTCAAGAGAAGAGACTTTGTAATTTTGTAAGCATTATTTCGAATTGGCTTAATATATATTAATATAAAAATGCCGTTTCACCATCTATAACACAATTACAAAACAGAGCTTATTAGAACTACTAATGTTGATTATTGCTACAACAAACAGCAAAATTTAAAAAAAGCTATAAACATGAACCTAACTATTTACAGAGGCCCAAACACGAGGGAGAGAATAAAGCAAAAGAATAAACAATTTTATTTTGGAGTTAAACTGTAGGATTTAATTTTAAAAACGCACTTTTTTCTGAATCTCTAAAATCAAAATAGCATTGCTTATTTAGGACTTAGTACAAACAATATTTCTAGATGAGACTTCTTACATTATCAAAAGTTGGTTAATATTACTGTCCTGAAACTAAAAGCACGCTAACAGGAGAATACCACATACGAGTACAAGTATGCAAAATAAAGCTGAGAAGGACTCAGGGGGTTTTTTTGACTCAAAAGTTAAGTGGGATAACCAAGAAGCTGGCTCAATAGATGAGCTTGATGCCTCGCTTTTTAGAAGGCTTCAGTATTATCATCTCACACATTCTATAAAATCCCTTAACATCATTGTGCCTCTGTGCATGCAAGTTCTGTATTTTTCCCTGATCTTTGTATTCCGCATCCAGGCTGCATCTACTGCTCCCCCCAGACTCTGGTCTAATGCCCCAGCCAAGGCTCTCAGTCCTCCTTCCAAAGGTACTTTTTTGTCTTCATCATGGGGACAAAGCTAGCAGATGTCCTTTTTCTAATTCCATAAACTCTAGTCCTTTGGGAAGGGGACCCATGAATGCAGCAAGCTAGTTCATCCTGAGTTGGGTCTGAGGCTACCTCTGCCTGAACTGTTGAGCTGAGCCCATATCTCTGTTCATCGATGGTTATACAGCACCACAGCAGAATGGCAGGAAAAGAGAAGTGTTAAGTCTGCTGCAACACTAACTTTAGGCATTTAATTGTTTTTAAAATGTGGTTTAAGCTCATCACATTTTCTAAAGCAATCAAATTTCATAGAATCAACTGCCCAGACTATTAAGTGAACTTGGCACTTCTACCAAAATGCACAATACATACTTTAGCTCCTTAGTCTGCAAATCAATAGGATCATGAGTTTCACTGTCCATATGGAAACGGACTTCAGGTGAGGAAAGTGTCAAGGCCCTGTAAAGGATAAATAAAACTGGAAGGGTTAGTTTATACACTTCTGTTGCAAGATCTGATTTTTCAATAACTGCCATATAACTGTAATTTGTATTCATATTGTCAAGTCGCAGGAACTTGCTTTGCATGATTCAAGAACAAAGATACTATTGTATATTTATTATTGTACTTTTTATTACAACTGTAATGGATCTACATTTCTCCATCCTCTTTCAAGGATAAAGGAAAATTAACATTTATTAACATACATCTACTTGAAATGCATCACTATTATTAGATGAAAGGTGGAACTACAATCCTCCTTCATATGGTTCCTGTATGTTGAGGCACTTAAATGATTCCTGGCAGTTTTGATAAATATCGTATTATTTCAATTTTCCTAATGGTTTCAATGTTCTAGGTTTTCTTTTCTTGACTTTTTTTTTTTAAGCAGCACATTGGCATTTCTTTAACTCAAAAACAGATGCTTAAAACATTAAGTCTAGCAAAGTGGCTTTGCTTAAGTGAAAGTAAAATGTGATAACAATATTCAACTTTGTAAAGGGGTCAGTTGCATATTTATAGTGGATAACTTTTCATAAGAATTATCATCCATGCAACACTTAAAGTGAGATATCCCAATTTCCACATATAAAAGAAAAAAATCACATACAAATCTCTCTTTTAAAAAGCTATCTTAAGCAAACAAAAGAAAAAAATTATTGGGTGAATTAGCATTCTGTTTCATAGTCTGTATTATTTCAAAATGACAACCTGGCACACTTCCTTGAAACTTAGTATTTGTAGATAGATTTAAGGCAAGTGATCTCTCCTGATCATAAGACTAAGGGCATGTACACACAGAAAATAAAACAATTTACCCGTTATCTATTCTTCTCTTCTTCAGAATTTTTGCTAATTTATTTAGCCCACGTAAGCTAACAGTGATATCATCATTCATGCTTGTTGAATCAATTCGCATCTGTGCTTCAGCATATGTAAGAGAAGCCTTGGGGAAAAATGCAAACAAACAATTTGACAATGCCACATATAAAATAAGTATTGAAGTAGTGGATTGAGTTTGTATGTCTTCTGGAAACATAAGGTATGGTACATTGTCAAAAATCTCCTGAAAACCACCACAAAGGAGACAATGATCCCATGCTGAATTGCACTCAAAACCTAAATAATTTCACTATCATCAGGGAATCACCAACAAATGGAAGACCTGCATAATGA
This sequence comes from Gavialis gangeticus, assembly GCF_001723915.1. Taxonomy (NCBI): domain Eukaryota; kingdom Metazoa; phylum Chordata; order Crocodylia; family Gavialidae; genus Gavialis; species Gavialis gangeticus. The sequence continues at coordinate 94,463,032 of NW_017729032.1, forward strand.
GTTACACAATAATTAGTAATTACATTGAAACCTACAAATAAAAACAACAGTCGTTATGTATGTGGGTCTGATTTCAATGGTGCTGACAACCAGCAGCTTTCGCTAACTCTAGCTGGAGTTGTGGATGTAAAAAAGCAAGCTTATAATGCTTATGTCATC
>NW_017729032.1:94463201-94464356 GCF_001723915.1 Gavialis gangeticus
TCACATACAAATCTCTCTTTTAAAAAGCTATCTTAAGCAAACAAAAGAAAAAAATTATTGGGTGAATTAGCATTCTGTTTCATAGTCTGTATTATTTCAAAATGACAACCTGGCACACTTCCTTGAAACTTAGTATTTGTAGATAGATTTAAGGCAAGTGATCTCTCCTGATCATAAGACTAAGGGCATGTACACACAGAAAATAAAACAATTTACCCGTTATCTATTCTTCTCTTCTTCAGAATTTTTGCTAATTTATTTAGCCCACGTAAGCTAACAGTGATATCATCATTCATGCTTGTTGAATCAATTCGCATCTGTGCTTCAGCATATGTAAGAGAAGCCTTGGGGAAAAATGCAAACAAACAATTTGACAATGCCACATATAAAATAAGTATTGAAGTAGTGGATTGAGTTTGTATGTCTTCTGGAAACATAAGGTATGGTACATTGTCAAAAATCTCCTGAAAACCACCACAAAGGAGACAATGATCCCATGCTGAATTGCACTCAAAACCTAAATAATTTCACTATCATCAGGGAATCACCAACAAATGGAAGACCTGCATAATGAGTTACACAATAATTAGTAATTACATTGAAACCTACAAATAAAAACAACAGTCGTTATGTATGTGGGTCTGATTTCAATGGTGCTGACAACCAGCAGCTTTCGCTAACTCTAGCTGGAGTTGTGGATGTAAAAAAGCAAGCTTATAATGCTTATGTCATCCAAATGCTACAATATCAAACCAAAGCATGCATCAGTCTTAACATTTATTTTCCACAACTGAATTCATTTAGTTTAGACCTTTGGTGCTTTTAAAAGGCCTTATATAAATGAATTTGAAAAGTCATTTTACTCATTTAAAAAACAGAAGCTTGAAAAAAAGAAATGAAGTAATAGGAAAGAAGAAAATATTTGTATTTGTTTGAGCCAATGTTTGAAAAGTTCAGTCTCTGGTATAACTTTGATGCTTATTTTCACAGCAATAAAATGATATTTGAATTGAATGAACATAACTAACCTTGGAATTAATAGCGCTTTTTGTAAATCTGGTTTTTAAAATTTCAGCTCTGTGGTTCATTTCCCATATACATGAAAATGCAAGTCTTTAAAAAAAAAAAAAAAAAAAAAAAAAGAAAAAAAAAAAA
>NW_017729032.1:94464367-94475402 GCF_001723915.1 Gavialis gangeticus
AAAAAAAAAAAAAAAAAAAAAAAAGAGAAAGAAAGAAAGAAAAAAAGGGAAAAGATGTTAGACAATCTATAAGAAAAAAAAAATACTAAAAGGACAACATTTAGTAAAGCAGCCAATATGAAGGACAAATACCTGTCCACATTCGATCTCAGGGAACACAAGTTGGAACTAAGCAACTCCGGAACCATATCAATCCTCTGTAAAGTAAGGGATAAAAGTTTGTTTACTAATACACAAATGTATATTTTTCTCCACATGATACTCAAGTATTTAATAGCATGAAAATAGAACTGCTATGGTTTCATTAAGTAGTTCTTCCATTAACTGTTTCATGAAAAATGAACTATTTCCCAGGGGTTTTGAAGACAGAAAAAAAAAATAAAACAAACTACAGAGCTTCAGAGAAAACTTACTACCTTATGACATGATATACAGAAGTTTCCATTCTCTAGTTGTTGCTCTTGAAAAACAATGATGGTCCAACAAGAAATATTATGCAATAAGGACCAAAATAAATTGAACCAAAATAGATAAAAGTGACTGTGTGATGCTCAAGTCTCTGTAGACTCCAAAAGATTTGGCAGCCAGCAAGGAAAGATGGAAGTTTAATATATTATATTATGATGGCCCAGCCTTGACAGTCACGTTACCCACAAGTGCTACACTATTGTATTTATTTTAGGACCCTGTTCTTGTGTCCAGTTGTGCTTCTGTCACTACGAATTGCTGTCAGCTCTTCTCTTCCTGACTCATGACCAGTAAAAGTTAAGGACATATGTCCCTAGTCCTCTCGTTTCAAGTTACTTGCCAATTAGACACAAATAATATACCAATTTCAGAAGCAGATGTGCTATACCCCAACTTTGAGTTAAGATGGGTATTCGCCTTATAACAGACTTCTATGTTTAATATGCTTCCTACTACACTTAGAGCTGCCCTTTAAAACAATCCTGCCATGACGGTTGGCAGCCTTGATACAAGCAAAGTTTCATAATAAGTTACCAAAAGAAGCATAAGTGTAAGCAAAAGGTTTCTATTTTATTAAGACTGGAGATGCATTTCCATCCCAAAGAATTAAAATGCATGGAAAATGTACATCCCATGTAAACCAAAAATCTCAATGAAAAGAATAATTACTTTTTCACACAGATACACTGTTGTTCCTCTTTTTGCTGACTCTTGGTCTAAAGCATTTCCTGGTTGAATAAAATGGCTGACATCTGCAATATGCACACCAACCTTGAAGGAAAACAAACACAGTTTATGAGGGAGCAATGGTTCTCAATATAAAGGATCCTGAGGTTCACATCTCTCTTTACCATTTCATCTCTACAGCAGTTAATGTCACATGAACAAGGATAATTAAATTAATTTGAAAATGAGGGTATCGTAAAATGTGGACATGGATCTATTCTTTTTATGGGCACTTAACTTTTATCAGTATGGTAACTCTTGTCTGTAGCACCCCACCACCCTCCACAGCTCTCTTCCATCTCTCCAACCCAGGCTGCAGTTTGTTTGCTTTTCCTTTGTTTTCTTGCCCTCTAATGTTGGCACTCTCTAGTATTATCATAAGATAATTTAAAATAAAAACTACTACAATTAAAACAGAGGTAGGAGGTGGAAATAAGTGATTTTAATCAAATTTAAATCTCCCCACAAAAAGATCTATACACCTCTAGAATAAAGCCTTTTATTTTTTTCCAGTTTCTAGAAATTTAGGTTTGATTTGTGAGTCTTAACATTAAATTTCAATTAATGTTTCCACATTCATTTGTTTAACACACAAGCACTTCTCCCCATGCAAACAGATACCAGAGTTTACTAGCTAAGAGAACAATAAGTGCTACCTGACAGATGCACAGTTTTCAGCTAACATAAAAACCTGTGTGTGTGTGTATCCGTATGTGTACCTACGGGACAACTCTGGCCCTACAACAGGATCTACCCAGGTGATCATTAAGGCTGAGTGGAATGCCAACGACTTCTACCTGAATGGTTCAGGATGCAGGGTTGAAGCCTTTTAACATACGCTGTTAGTATGAGGTGCGCCAATATATCGGTCATATATCAATTCACGTTATCAAAAATTAACATCACTGGCAATTGGGTTTTTTTGGCCAGTGCAGCCAATAATGTCACTGATAAATGACATTTATGCACTAATGTAGCATGCATGTGGCCAGGAATGCAGCCAGGCAGCTTGGAGAGCAGCGTCCTGCCGCTAAGTCTCTGGGGGAAAAGGAGTGGGGTAGGGTAGCAGCAGGGGCAGAGGCTACCCAGCCAGGGCAGTGTGCACAGCAATGGGGAACTACCCCTCCCCACCCCCCCTGGATGAGCTGCCTGCAGGGTCACATTCGCCATCCTGGCTAGGCAGCGCCTGCCCCTGCTCTTTTCCCTCCCTTACTGTAGGGGCCTCAATCCCTGCCCCCCGCCCCTCCGTTTCTCTCACAGACTTACAGGCAGGAGGTTGCTCTCCAAGCTGTCAGGTGGCACTTCTGTAAATCAGCTATCAGTTCGGTATTACCTGACATGGCTGATCAGCCATCAATATTGGTCAAGAAAATCTTTAATCGGTGCACTCCTACTTAGTATTAAGTAAACGTGAACGATGCACACAAAACAAATAAACTAATAAAAATTAAAATAAATCAAGTGGAGGGCCAAGTCCAGATATTCTCGATTGTTCCGCAACCTTTCTGTGGACCACCAGAATGGAGCTCATGTACCAGCGGTGGTCTGCAGACCACAGTTTGAGAACCTGTTCTATAAAACATCGTATTTTACCTGTGTATAATGAAAATAGTACCTGATCATCATAAATAGGTTGAAATAAAAAACAAAGAGAGAATGGAGATCATGTATTACTTGTGGGCACAAATAAGTATGAAGATCTTTTTCTGTGCTGAAATAAACTAAATCTTTTTTTACTGCTTTCTACTTGTCACTGTGTTGCCACGTACATTTCTTAAAATGCTGATTCAGCATGTACATTTCAAAATAAAGGTCTGCTTCACGATTTTAAAGAGAAACATTCACCTTAACATTTTTTAGAAATCTCTCATCTAATATCACATTTCATTTTAACAAACTGACAACAGTAATTCTGTTTATTTCTACTGCTGAAAACAAAAAACACCTCGTATTAATGCTGCACACTAAATAAACGCTAAAACTTCTCCTTCTACCCAAATAGCAAGGGCACAGGATAGACTAGGAATACCAGGGTTCAATTCCCAACTCTGATAGAGGTTTGCAAAATGAAGCTTCATAAAAGGCAGTTAACACCAACATTATTTGAGAAAAAGGAAATTCACATGCATATACAAGACATAAAAATAAAGAATCAAAGTACCTCAAGATTTCCATTTTCCAGTTCTCTACAATGTAATGCATCATCAATATCAGTACAGCTAGGTGGATCCACGCTACAGACACACAGATGCCTTAAGTCTTCTCTATAGCTCATATCCTGCAATTTTAAATGAGTTGTTTTCAAACATAACAAAACAAAATAATAATTTGGAAAAAGTGTACATAAAAAGTACCCAAGTGATTTAGAAGCACAAAATACATTTATCCTTCTGCATATTAAAGCAGCATAATGGATACACAAGATAGACAGATGTATAAAGTATTTATATGTCATTAGTAAATAGGAAAAAAGCCACACGTTTTTCCATTTATTCAGAATCAGCATAGTTCAAGCAAAGGATCAGGAACTAAGAAATTCATAACTGAAATCCTTGTTCTGACACTTAGTACCAATGAACCTGATCCAGTCAAGTGTTTCAAAGTTTAGAAGAATTAAAAATTAAATGCATGTAGTATGTGTATAAAAGATCACAGAGGCTAGTTTGTAAAGTTCCTTAATGATTACAAATTGTTACTGTACTTTACGAGGGTAATTTCCCCATATTTAAGCCATCACAAAAATGTACTTAAGTTTTGTTACATACAAAGTTAATTGCTCTTCGCTGAATCTGCTTTCAGAGACTTCAGACAGGTAAGTAACACTTTGAAAACCTCATGCCATGAACATACAAATTTGAGGAAAGTTGCTCTTCCCAGTTTCTGCTGCACAGGGATGTCCAAGAGCAAAACAGTTTAGTTTGGTTTTGAAGGTGACACTTGCAACAGTCACTGTATTCATTTAAAAACAAATTTTAAAATTTACCTTTTCTGTAATGCTCCATGGCATTTTTGGTAGGAAATTAAGAACAGCCTGAGAGAAAGGTTGATGGGGCACATCATGTTCAAGCAGCAGAACTTCTGTCTCAGTCTCTTTATCCCCAGCAGTTCCCAAGTTCTTTACAAAATGACCCTAAGAAACAATACAGGCATGTAGCTTGCTGAGTATCTTGAGATACGGTTGTTCAAACAAAACAAAACAAAACCAAACCAAACCAAACCAAAACCAAACCTTGAGATAATAGCACCTTAGACTATTAAACAGTTACCCCATATACAGAGTGTCATTCTGCCCTCAGCTCTTAGCTTGGAGGTCCACTGGTACACCATCTGCGATCTACATATTTCCCAAGAACTGTTTCCCCTTCCTGATCAAAAACATGCAATTTGAAAGACAATTCCTTCTACACCTGAAAAGTCAGAATGACCTTCCTCACTTCTGATATGCATTGACCACCCAGCAATCAGCTTCTTTTCTTCTATTAATTGTTTGTCTGCTACCCTAGGGAATTCCCCTCCCCTGCCCTCTTCTCCCCCTTTACAAGTGTTTAATAGGCTGCAATTACTTTAAGTGCTCAGACCTGAAGAAGAATGTTTTACATTATTTTATCTAACTCTACCCCAACCATGCAGTTGGTCCAATAAAGAATATCACCCTAAAAATTCTCACATAATTCCTGGACGATCATGGCTACAATATCACTCTGACATTACCCTTCCATTTAAAGAAATTTGACCCTACTCTTAAATTTGAGCTGACATGTTTCCTCCTTTAAAAGTCCACTGTATTCTTTACACAGCAATGGTAATCTTTCAACAGTGACTAATACTTTTGCTACAAAATTCTGATTCCTACACTCAAAATTCAGTCCGACTGGTACAGAAACTTAGAGGAACTTCGTATACCTAAATGAAGCATCTCAATCCAAAAAATAATTTAGGACCAAAAAAGCTTTTCACTTGGGAGTTATGGGTTAGTAGCAGCTGGAAATGTCCACCTCTTCTATAAAAGCTAGCCCTTTTAAAAAGCACCCATGACTGAAAAGTCTTGTTTCAGTTCCTTTACAAAATATTATGACTTAAAAAAAAAGTAACTTCCTCAGTTATCACTGCTAAAGTATGTGAAATTCTTATTATTTATTGTAAATTATCTACCATAATACTATTATTAGTACATTCAAGTTAAAACTAGTATTTTATAAAAATCAAGTGGATACATAATAGAAAAAAAATAATTTTGTATTTTAAACTCACATTAGGATACCTGGAATTTCTAGGCCAACCGTCAATAGCAACAATAATTCTTTGTCCTTCTAATGTGGAAGCTTGTCTGGTTTCTATTCGAATTCGAGGGATTCTGCGATCAGCTGGTGTAAACAGATGCCGTCTTGCCTGTACGCAAGGAAAGGAGGAAAAGGAATAGCTATTTTGCTAAAAAAAAAAAAAAAAATTGCACACTGACAACAAACAAAAGATCTGCCTACCTCTTTTATCTGTGATTTGGAAAGCATGCCGCAAAGTGGTCTCCAGTTTCTTTTTATAATACCAACTACTCTTCCTGTTGGTCTTGACATGTTCTTATTTATGGAAGTCTTGAGCTGATGTTTAAAAACATGAAATTATATTTGAATTCACGATCCTGATACGTATAACTACAATATGCAGTCTAACTGAAGCTTCAGAGGTAAACAATTTTATCAGTCTGCGTAATGGTCAAACTCTACTATGACATCATAAACAGTACAAGATCTTCTCCCACTCCATGTCCTTTATATCTCTTAAATGTCTGGCTAGTGAGACACAATTTTCTTGTGGATCAAAACAAGTTTTCACCCTAAATTTAAAGATATGACACAAATAGGATGCAAAGAAAAAACAAAAACTGTGATGCAGCGGTGTCTTGTACACAGAAACACCCTTGAAATCAGGTGACAGTCAATTCACAAAACTTATAGAAGGGTGTCTCAAGTCCAAAAAGGCTAAGAACCACTGCATTAAAAGACTATTGTTTGTCACAATGTTACCCTTTGCTCTTTTCAAGCAAATAGTGATATATAGACTTGTATAGGTTGTAGACTTTTATATTATCTATACACACATGCACTTTACATAAATAAACTTCTTTTTCTTTTCATACACACACACACACACACACACACACACACACACACACAAAGAAAAAGAAATGGCCTGGTAAACCAAAGGATCTACATAAATTTGAAGAAAGCTTTTATGAAAAATTTAATTAGGAATATACAAAGAAAAAAGCATGTTTCTAATGCTTAGCAACACTGTGGTCTTCATGATTCTGAACACTAGGACTGGCTGAAAACTGAGGTTCATTTACATAAAAATTCACCCCTTCTGCGTGAAGCATGGAAATTTTCAACTGGTTCTACTGGACACATCTTTAGCACTGTCTGAAAACAAATTTTATTCCAAATGCACCAAAAACAGGAACACACAAAGAACAAGATGAGAAATATAATCTCAGTTTTTTATACCATGTTTTCCTTTTCCTCCTCTTTTTCAGTATCTTCTTCATTTTGGCCCTCATCTTGCAAAACCACTGAGGATAGTGCTACCCAATCATTTTTTTCCAACAACTCCACAGCAACAATATCTTCATGAACTGCTCGGTTTAAATGTTTAAGTCCTTGTATAATTATCTGAAAAAAATAAAGTAAAATAAAAATTTAACATGCCTTGAATGTTAAATCATGAAATGTTGCACGCAACCCTTAGAAGTCCTCCTGCAAGTAGTATATCAAGGCTCCCTGGTATCAGGCACAGCACATACAGCAAACATATGATAGAAAAGGACATCTCTGACCCAAATGAGTAATAACTCATTGCGACAATAATTATTACTTTTCTTTCATCCAACACGCCTTTCAGTTTTCTAGGATTCTCCTTTCATGCATAGGTTTGTATGAAAAGATTCATTATTAATTTTTAGCCTCCTGCTGAGGGCTTGAGTATCTTCTACATACTTTAAGTGCAAGTCACGTGAATTATTATGGCTTTCAATATAGTCAAAATGATTTGACGACGGCCAATATTCTGCACATATCCATAAGAGTACTTCGTGCATAGCTCCTTGTCTTACACAGGTGAACTACAACAACAGTCAATTAAAAGGAACGTTTTAGATTAAAAAAAGAATTAAACTAATGATAGAGAAAAACAGGTGGAAAAAAACATCCTCACATGCACATTTTTCATGAAAAAGTACATAAAGAAGCCATTGATGATATTTAAAATGAATGAGGAAAAACATGACTTAATGACAAGGGGGTAATCAAGATTAGTTCCACTTTATATAAAAGAGATGCATAATCGTTTAGAGCTCCAGTATGAAACTAGAGACCGGCCTGTTGAAAGTCTCCAGGTTAGAGTCAGAGGCAAGAGCAGCATGGGTGATGCTGTGGTGGGTGTGTTCTACAGACCACCAGCCAAGCTTCAAACAGCTAGCAGAAGTTTCCAGATCACAGGCCCTGGTTCTCATGGGGAACTTCAATCACACTGACATCTGCTGGGACAGCAACACAGCAGTGCATAGTAATCCAGGAAGTTTTTAGAAGAGTGTTGGGGACAACTTCCTGGTGCAAGTGTTGGAGACACACTGAGGTCTGTGCTGTTCTTGACCTGCTGCTCACAAACAGGGAAAAGCTGGTGGGGAATGTAGGAGCGGATGCAAATTTGGGCAGCAGTGACTACGAGATGATTGAGTTTAGGATCCTGAGAAAAGAAAGGAAGGAGAATAGCAGAGTAAGGACCCTGGACTAAAGAAAAACAGACCAACTCACTCAGGGGACTGATGGACAAGATCCTCTGGGAGGCCAGTCTGAGGGAGAAAGGAGTCTAGGAAAGCTGGCTAAAGTTTAAAGAAACGTTATTGAAGGTGTAGGAATGAGCCATCCCGACGTGAAGGAAGACTAGCAAGTATGGCAACATTTCAGAGCACAGTGGGGTTATGTGGCTCATCTATGTAAATCCTCAAAGCTAAGGAAGATTTAAGCACATTTCAAAACATGACATCAAAATGAAAAACTTACTTCTTTGTTCTCTTCAGCATCTCCGTGAACCCATACTGTAGCTTCAAGATAATTCTCTCTACTGGCTCTGAAAGTTCCTTGAAGGAAAGTGCCAGATTTTATGCCTTGCTGTAGCTTGCTAAGGGGAAGATGCTCTGGAAAAATTACTCTTGCATTTTCAATTTCATTCTGTTGATAAAAAATTCAGTTAGTTGTTGGCTCACTGAAATCAGTTATCGTAAATCTAAGCTTATCAACCCCAAATTCAGGCTACCAAATTCTAGTCCAAAAGCCAGACACAACAATTTGCTGACATAGCAATTCAAATTCATATGTTGGATACTATTACAAACTACATTAGTGCCTCAAGTGGATGCATAAAAAAAAAAAAGAAAGGTAGCTGGAACCACCTCATACTGGGAGTTCCTATCTGCCAGCAGACGTACACCAAAGATACAAACTATGCGTATGTCCAGATAAGCAGGAATCCCTGGGGACAAGCAGAAGTGGCACACCTTGTGCAAGCCCTATGATCACACCATTGTATGATAAATCAGGTTCCTCAATTTTTAGTAGTTCCTGCACTTAAGTGCAACATAATCATACTCCAGACCTTTTACACTGTAAGCTCTTAGAGAAAAGAAGAGACAACAACATACCGCTGCATCAGATATGCAAGCAAGACGATCTACGAGATCAGGATTAGCTATCAGGCTCTTAACATACTCTTCACCTATAAAAATGAACATAAAGATATGTAATTATAAAAGACATCAGTAGAATTTTTACAAGTCAGGAACAATTCAAATACTTCATATAATTGAGCTTACATGTATAAGCAGTTATCCCTTCTTCTAGAGCCTTCTCTTTATTTTTCCTGTCATTTGTTAGAAAGATAACTTGTATCTTCTCCTCAGTATTCATTTTCTTTAGATGTTCATTGTACCATTTTACTGCTACTCTGATGGCTCTATCATTGCGGTCATTAGAACTTTCCCCTTGCTCTTGTTCTATATAAGTTTCTCTGTAAAATAAGAATACAAATTTCCAAAGCCTTGTCACCACTTAATAAAAAATATATCAGAGTAGAACAAGTTGAAGAGCGTGACGTCTCATGAATCACACTGTTACTACTAATAGCTATAACATACCTAACAATTTTGAAATTGGAGGAAGACAATAACAATTCCAACAGTCTTGCCACTGAAAATTAAGATGGATACTAAGGAACTCCAGATGAATTTCATGAATTTAGTTAACTGAGCGACATGACTGCAGATAATTAACATAGATGCATACAGCATAATGAACTCCAGAAATAGGACTGGAATTTACTTTGGAGCGTAAATAAGTCCAAAAAAGGGCTGTGTGAAATTTCAGCTGCTGTTTCGTTTTGGATTCGGACATTTCAATGGTTGAAACACCGAATCCAAAAGAAACGCAGGGCTCTGAAACGAAATGGGCCATCTGAAACATTTCAGAAATTTTCCAAAATGTTTCGGATGTTTCAGAGGCGAACTTGCAGGGAAAGAGGGAGGGGGAAGAGGGACTGCTCTGATATTGACATCTGTAGCTGGTGGCCAGTGACAACGATCTGTCCCCAAGGTCCCTTCCAATCCCACTGCTGGGGAAATGTTCAGGTCCCCAAACATTCCCCCAGTTTCCAGCTTGATTCCCCAGTGCCTCAATCTTTTCCCCAGCTCTTCCCAGCAAGCACGGCCCCCAAATGATGTGGGATGACAGCAGGCTGCTGCTGCCAGCTGGTGATGGTGGCAGCTCTAAGCTATTTCTCCATCTGGCAGCAGCACCCAGCTGAAACCCCACAGGCAGATCTGGGGGCCGTGCTCCCTGGGAAGAGCTGGAGGAATGATCAGAGAGCTTGGGAAATCGAATCGGGAGCTCTGGCTAACAGGTGGATCTGCCCCAGCTCCTGGGCAGCAGGCAGCACCCTGCCACGCCACGCTGAGCCACGCGATGGTGTGGGTGCCATGGGGGGGGGGGGGAAATCCCTGCTGCCCTATGCTGCATGGGGGTGCTCTGCCACAGGTGCCCAGAGGTCCCAGTCGCGACTGCCAGATCTGGTGAGTGCGGGGCTTTTTTTTTTTTAAGCTCTGCACACCGGCAAAGCGCTGGGAAGAACCCAGTACTGGCACTGGCCCCAGCTGGCAGCCTCCTATCATCCCGTATGTAGATCTGGGGGCCTGTGCCACCTGGGAGGTCTGCAGGGCTGTGCCAGACTCCTCCTGGGGGGGGCAGGCCCCCGGATCTGCGTGTGGGGTAACAGCATGCTGCCACTGCCAACAAGTGATACTAGCTTTGCTTTGAACAGTTTGAGGTGCAGTTTCGCAGAAACCCCTTCATCTATCTCCTTGAAAACTTGGCAGGCTTCATGGCCTCAGAAGGGGCTATCATCCTTGCAACTTGCATCAGAACCAGGCAAGAAATGACAAAGTTATAGACAGTTTTGTGATTCCCCATTATACTCTATGGCTGAAACACCGTCAAAATTCCAAAACAGCTCCAAAACAGTTTTGGCCAAAACAAAACAGAAGTGATTTGAAACAGCAAAACAAATCACTGTCCCTCTGAAATGCTGAATCCAAAGCAAAACAGGCATTTAAAATATAAAAATGTATTTCCCAAGTTTTCAACCTGCAGAATAGTAATAATACTTCCTCCCAAAAGAGAAGGTTTATCACAATGAAAGAGGCTGAGTTTTGAGAAAAGAACCACCGCCACTCTTGTGATCTGGTGCCTGATATATATATTTGTTCATTGAACTTACGTGCTACACTTCTTAACAAAGA
>NW_017729032.1:94480402-94483744 GCF_001723915.1 Gavialis gangeticus
AATGTATTTCCCCAGTTTTCAACCTGCAGAATAGTAATAATACTTCCTCCCAAAAGAGAAGGTTTATCACAATGAAAGAGGCTGAGTTTTGAGAAAAGAACCACCGCCACTCTTGTGATCTGGTGCCTGATATATATATTTGTTCATTGAACTTACGTGCTACACTTCTTAACAAAGAAATAATATTAATTATTATTCTGAGTTCATCTCTGCCTATAGGCTACCAGAATACAAAACAATCCATAGAGCATCCCATAATATTTACAGGCACAAGCATTATTTTTTCTTAAAAACACAAGAAAGATAGTATAAATAATTATGCTGAGTTGCAGCAAACTGAAAACAGTATTAAATATCTTCTAAATGGGATATAAAAACAACCCAAGGGATTCAACAGTTTGTGCTATTATTAAATTACCTAGCTTTGCAAAGAAATTAGCTTTTTTGGGCCTGAGCAGGAACAGGAAACTATTAAAATCAATGGGTCTAATTTCAGCAGGCTTTGGACCTGGACCTCGGTAACTGAAAAAAACAACTCATTTACATTTTGTGCTACCTTATAAACATTTTAGTGAGGTGTAAAGTGAGTCTAATACTCATAGAAGCAAGATTTACTAATTATTTAGTACAGAGGTATAGCAAGCTCCTTTAGTGCCCAGGGCAAACTGGAGGGTGGGGAGTAGGGGGAGGAGTTAAGGGTCCCAGCAGCTGTGGAGAGAGAGAAGCCAACAAGGAGTGGGGCAGGGGGCGGCTTTAAGGTTTTGGCAGTTACCAGGGAAGGTGCCACCCCAGTGAAGTTATTACAGCTTGTCTATTCCCATGTAGGCCCTACCAAATGTCATGCTGAGCAAAGAAATAAAAAAAACCTCATAGAATCAAGACACTGCACTTGATCAACATGCAAAGTGCTGACAATGGCTACAATATAAGCAACAGGCAAAAAAACCCCTATGTTATGCAGTTAGGTAAATTATCCAGTTAAGTGAATTACCCAGTTTGCATGTAAATGGATTATACTGGAAAACATTATACTACGCATGAAAGAAAAATAAAGAAACTGATTTTTAGTTCATGCTTCTAATGCTTTAAAAATTCACATATTTTGTGTCATTTGTAATGGCAATGCAAAATATCAGTTTTGGGGCAGAGATGTAGGAGAAAAAGGGTCTGGTGGCATAACAAATGTGCACATTGATAATGCAGAAAAACACCAGGTGAGGTTTCCATGCCATGGGTCCAGACTGAAGGACCAATCAACTGCCAAAAAAACAAATTCATGTAGCAAGTTAGAAAATAATAAAGCTGGAAGTTCCATGTTCAAAACCAATCTTTTCTGTTTGGAAAATATCATTCTGCAGAAACCTCATTTATCAAGGGACAAATGTATTTGAGAGACTCCAAAAGCATTTGACTTTTAGCCTTATGCATCTTTTAAGCAGTTCTCACTTGACGAAACTACATCTGCCCTTTTAGTAATGCAGGGGTGCTTGATCTTTTGGTTCTGAAGCCAAATAAATACTGTGGATCTGGTCCATGGGCCAGATTGGACCATGTGTTTCAGGGGCAAACCCACATTGCCCCTTATGCCTGGATCAGGGTCTGCGCAGCCTTGGCTGGTCCCTGCATGCTAGGATCAGGTCTTGAGGGCCCGCACACTGCAATCAGGCCCCATGCATTTCAGCATGTCAAAACCAGGCCCTGGATAGCCTTGCCTTGACACCCACAAGCTGGTATTGGGCCCTGTGCCCTGTGCCCAGCATATGGGGCTCCAGGATCAATCCCTGGAGCCCCATATGCTGGGATCGAGCCCCTTACTGCCATCCATTCCAGCATGCCCATACCGGGTCCATTGTAGCCTCTGCTTGTCTCCCACAAGCAAATTAAGTAGGTCCCTAATTATATACAGGTATAGGTAGGGACAACTGGAACTCGCATGGGAAATATGCTGTGCACTAGCTCCTTTAATCTTGCAGTTTACCCTGCCTGCTAGGGCCGAGCCCTCTGTGCTGGCATCCTGACACAGTCTACTGCACTGTGCCCAATCCCTAGGGCCCTATGCACACAGACTGGGCCCCACACAGCCCTCACCCTTCCACTATACCCTGTGTGGCCTCGGTTTGGCCCCCAGGTGCTGGGATCAGTCCCTGAAACCCCACTAGGCCCTACACAGATCAGCCTGGGCCCCATAATCCTGGGATATGGGCCCTGTGCCCCCCCCAAGCCAGCAGCAGGGGCTGAAATCTGGCAGCCCCCTCCCCATCTCCACTGCCAAGTTTCCAGAGGTGTGGGGAGAAGCCCCACCACCACCGCTGCCTGCCAGGGCTCCAGCACCTCTGCCCCAGCGCAGCTTTGCAGCCCCCAGGCAAGATTCTGTGTTATGTGAAAGCAATAAGAGATATATATCTCCATTTGGAGGCAGAGATGTAGGAGAAAGAAGTTCTGGCAGCACTGCAAACAAGAAAAAAAACCCACAGGGTGAGGTTTCCATGCAGGGTCCAGACTGAAGGACCCATCAACAGTCAAGGAACCCAATGGCAAAAAACGGTACCAACTGTTGCCTGCACAAGCGACACGGGACAGCGCGGGCCCGCCTCACCGGTGATGCTCGTTGGTGAAGGAATAGAAGTGCTTGTCGGGGCTGGCCAGAAGGTCGCGCAGGCGCTTGTAGACCGGGGCGCTGCGGGCGCGCACCTCCTGCAGCACCGTCTGCAGCAGCACCACGTTGCGGATCGCCGCATCCTCCACGATGTCGATCTGCGGTGGTAGGGAAGACGGGGCAGGTCAGGACGGCGCACCTCACCGCGCCGCCCCGGGGAGGAAGAGCGGGGTTGGGGGGAGGAGTACCTGGTGCAGCAGGAGGTTGGTGTCGGGCACCAGGTAGTGCGGCGCGGGGCAGAGGCTGCTGGCAGCGCCAGGCTCGGGCTGCAGGCAGGCGGCGCCGGGCGGCGGCGGCACGCAGAGCGAGCAGGTGGCCGCGCCGCAAGCGATGTCGTCGCGCAGGTAGTGCTCGCGCACCACCTTGCGCACGGCCCCCGCGCGCGTGCGCTGCAGGAACGTCCGCGAGGTCAGCATCTCACTCGCCAGGCCAAGCGAGGGGGCCGCCAGCGACACCAACTCGGCCCACGCCGCGGCTCGTCCTAGCGCGCTCCGGAACCGGAAGGAAACCCGCGGGCACTCCCAGCATGCAGCGCGGATGAGGCGGGAGCGAGGCTGCGAGCAGTGTTGCCGTGGCGACAGTGGGCAACGCTGCGTCGTGGCTGAGGTGAGTGTCGGGGGCAGCGCGGGTCTCTCTGCGTCTGAGCGGCGCCAAGCCGCCCGCCACCCCCCCCCCCCCCCCGGGGG
>NW_017729032.1:94484069-94487783 GCF_001723915.1 Gavialis gangeticus
GGATGAGTGTGAGGGACAGCGCTAGCCGCACTGCGCCTGCGCGGCTGCAACCCTCATCCCCTGCCCACCCAGAGACAGCCTCAGTGGGCCCAATGGGAGCCCAGGGGAGAGGTCCCCGCAGCAGGGAGGGGGGGCAGTGCTTTGACCTTGGCCTTTCCCTCCCCAGGCCCTGGTTGGTAGTTGAGCCACCCCCTGCCACGGGGGGAGAGGGCAATGTCACGGCCGGGCACCAAGGAACCGCGGGTGATGAACGTGTCCAGCTCCCTGGAGTTGGAAGACATCAGCTTGGAGACCACAGTGCCCACAGACGACCTGTCCTCCTCGGAAGAGAGGGGTAGTGGTGGGAAGGTCACAAGGCAGCTGCTGGAGCGCAAGGAGCTGCTGCACCGTCTGCAGGTGCTGAAGATTGAGCTGTCACAGAAAAACCTCATGCTGGACAACCTGAAGGTGGAGTACCTGACCAAGGTGAGTGCAGCCCTTCGCTCGCCACCGCTGGTGCCCGGATAGTAGAGCAAAGGAGTGTTGGACGTGATCGTCGCTGTTGTGGCAAGGCTTGAGCAGCTTTCGGTTGCTGAGCAGCTTCGGTTCTCCTAATGCAAGGGTGATCAACTTCTGGCCTGTGGAGTGGTGGTATGCGGCTTGGGCTCTCCGTGGGTCAGAAACTTTGCTGGCGGGGGAGCAGGGACAAGTAATCCTGCCACCTTCCCCTTCTGCCAAATTCCTAAGCCCTGCGCAGCCAAGTAGGGACCAGGCCATGCCCCTTTCTTCCCCCTGCACATCTGCATCGAGGCTGGGCTGTGCCCCCTTAGCTCCTCCCCACCACATGGCTGGGTTGGGGCCGGTCTGTGCCTCCTTATTGCCTTCCCCCCTGCAGTTGGATTAGAGCCAGGCCGTGCCCCTTTGCTCCTATGCAGCTGCATTGAGGCAAAATTCAGCCCTGCCTCACTGCCCCACGTACCAAATCAGGCCCACCACCGGGATCCAGCCTGCAGACAGATTGAGCACCATCTGTCCGGCCTAAGGGGACAGAAAAGGTCGGGCACAACTGTTCTCACTGAAGTCAGGATAGGTACGGCAGAAAAGGGATGGGTGTCAGTTCCGTCTTTCTGTGTGCTTCAGCCATTCACGGATTTCTACTACCAAGAGACGAAGACATCTTCACTCATAAATCAATATTTTTAGCATTAGAAATTGTTAGAGGGTTGTGCTTATTTCAGCTCTCACAAGATCCCTGCAAGCTAAATGCTAAAATGTTATTTCTGTTATTAAAGAGTAAAGAAGATGGGGGAGCTGAAGTGAGGAGAATTAACTGCTGTATGATTAGTACAGCCATTAGCCAGTTAAGTGAATTGCCCAGTTTCCAGCCCCTTTGTAAGTGGACTATACTGGAGACTATAGTTAGAGAGGAGGTTAGGACTTGAGAATCCTGAGCTTTTAGTTTTGCATTTATTAAAGTTTGAGGTGGGGAAAAGTTTCAGCCTCCAAAGACTCTAACCTCTTCAGGTCAAGTAATTTATTATAAATCTCTCAGCACACCCTATGCTATATAGATTTATTGTTATAATGGGGGATAATCAGGCAATATATGGGAGAGGATTGAGAAATACTGACAGTGGAGTAGACCGGGGCTGTCCAACCAACTGCACCTGAGGGGTTAACATTTCACGTATATGCTCCTGCCCAGATGCTACTTCACATCTTATGGTGGTAGCCAGGATCTCTTCCTTCTCCAGTTTCTGGCTCCTGCCCCTGCTGCTGGCACAGCGAGAAGGAGGCCAGACTGCATGTGTTATGTGCAGGGTAGGGGAGGGAGCAGGATTATCCATGCTGAGCTCTCAGCTAAAGAGGGAGGGGAGCCAAGTTGCCAGTGCTGTGTGTGGCAGGCACGATGCCTGTATCTGCACATCTGGGCAAGGGGTGGGAGTGCTGTGCATGCTGGCCTGTGCTCAGCACATGTGGCTGGCAAGTGGAAGCTGGGTTGTACGCACAACAGTGGAGAGCTGAGCTGCACGCACAGCATCAGGGGCCTAGGGGAACAGCCCCCTAGCTCCCCAGTAGTTGAATTGGCCTGGAGTAGGCCATTGGGTGGTCTGAATTACAGCAAGCTGTAACCTGTCCTGCCTCCTGTTTCCTGAAAGTGCAAGATGGGAAAAGACAAAAGGTCTTACTTCGTTTGTGTGCATTCTTAATACTGTCACCTTCCTGTACTGGTCTCTGGTGTTATTTGCACTTGTTTGTCAAGTTGAATTTAGGCTTGATCATGCAGTTGGATTTGAGAAGGCAAGTGTCTCCCCCTGCACAGCTCCAGTTGTGAAATCTTGAAACATTTCTTTGTAGGTTCTTTGGGGCAGGGATAGTTTCTTGTTTTGTTGAGGTACTTAACAGATTTTTTGAATTCTCATGAAATGATCTTGATTCATTTAGGTCTGTATCATTTTTCCCTCTAAATCCTTTAAAGGAAATAGGACTTTTTTTTTTCCTGTGAGGAAAATGACCTGTTTTTATATGTTTTTATCCATATTTAGATTGAAGAGCTAGAAGAGAAGCTGAATGATGCTATCCACCAGAAACAACTGTTGTCTTTACGACTAGATAGCCAATTGGCATTGCAGCAAGAAGATGCCAGGTATGATGGAAAAATAAACAGATCTCAATGAGATGTAATACAGTGATATGCAACAAAGGGCCTGTTACCGGCTCCTTTGCCATGGCAACACCATACGCAGAGCAGGGGCCTGAGAGCCGGGGCTGCCATGAAGATGTTGGGCTGGATGCAGGTGGGGTAAGGCGCCGTGTGAGACACATTCCACTCTACCAAGCACTGGGTACCTTTACAAAACCAGCTTCTCCCTGACGGCCTTGGGAACTTCACTGCACGGGGCCTGCAGGCGCTGAAGCAGTGGCATGCTCTGGGGCTGCACAGGGAGTGGGGCTTTGGGTAGGAGCTGCAGGTGAGGGGTGACATGGGAATAAGCAGTCACCACCTTTCTCATTGAGGGCCAGAGCAGGCACGATGTGTGTGTGTGTCTGTTTAAATGCAAAACAAATAGAAAAAGATTTATTTATGTCAGTAGTTTACAATGCTTTGCACTATTGCTAAATATTGGTTATCAGATCAGCATTGGCCGATATGGTTGGTTTCATAGTTTCGTAGTACGGTTGGAAGGGACCTGAGCAGATCATCGAGTCCGACCCCCTGCCATGGCAGGAAAGAGTACTGTGGTCAAACGACCCCAGCAAGGTGATTGTCTAGCCTTGTCTTAAAGACCCCAAGGTAAGAGCAAGTACCACTTTGCTTGGAAGTAGGTTCCAGATCCTAGCTGCCCTGACAGTGAAGTAGCGCCTCCTGATGTCTAATCTGAATTTACCCTCTGCCAGCTTGTGACTGCTATTTCTAGTCACTCCTGGTAGTGCTCAGGGGAATAGAGACTCCCCCAGTGCCTGCTGGTCCCCTCTGACTAGTTTGTAACAGGTGACTAGAACCCCCTCAGCCTTCTCTTGTGGAGGCTGAACAGCTTCAGGGCCTGTAGCCTCTCCTCATAGGGCCTGCTGCCCCCTGATCATGTAAGTGGCCCTCCTCTGGACCCTCTCCATGTTGTCCACATCACTCTTGAAGTGCGGCGGCCAGAACTGGACACAGCACTCCAGCTGCGGCCTGACCAGTGCTGCATAGAGGGGGAGTATTACCTCCTTGGACCTGCTTGAGATGCATCT
>NW_017729032.1:94487795-94488491 GCF_001723915.1 Gavialis gangeticus
CAGGTTGGTCTGACAGGACCTGCCTCTAATGAACCCGTGTTCGTTGCCCCTAAGCATAATCTCCCCTGCTGGCCCCTTGTGGACATGTGCCAGAATAATTCTCTCAAAAACTTACCCAGGATCGAGGTAAGACTAACTGGCCTATAGTTTCCTGCGTCCTCCTTCCTCCCTTTTTCGAAGATGGGAACCACACTGGTCCTCTTCCAGTCCTCTGGCACCACACCAGAGCACCACGAGTGCTCGTAAAGCTGTGCCAGGGGTCCCGCAATGTCTTCAGCTAATTCCCTCAGCACTCTGGGATGGAGATCGTCCGGACCAGCTGATTTAAATACATTCAGTCCCTCAAGAAGTTCCCTAACTAGATCCTCACTAACCCTTGGCCTAGGTGCACCTCCCCTGGGGCCTGAGGGGGACCCAGTGGGGCGCTGATCCAGTCCCTGCTCAGGAAAATGAAGGCAAAGAAGTCATTAAATATGTTAGCTGTGTCATCTGGTGTGACAACCAAATTTCCTAGTGTGCTTGCAGGAGCCCCATGTTACCGATACCTTCTTTTTTGCCCCCTATGTATTTAAAAAAGGACTTCTTGTTATCCTAGATCCAGGAAGCTAGTCCCAGTTCCATCTCTGCTTTGGGCTTCCTGACTGCACCCCTGCATTCCTGAGCAACTGCAGTATAGTCCTCCCTGGTGATGACTCC
>NW_017729032.1:94489305-94495000 GCF_001723915.1 Gavialis gangeticus
TGTCTGGGTTGGTGTCGGCTAGCAGGAGGGTAAATTCCTCCTGCTTGTTACGCATACTACGAGCGTTTGTGTGGAGGCATTTGAGGCCTCCTGAGGCTGTGTGCACTGGCCCCCTATTCTCAGCATTGTCCTGGCCCCTGTTGCTTACCTGTGTATATGTTCCGTTCGTCAGTCTAGGGTGGGCTGTACTTGTGGGTGCTGCTTGGTTTAGCAGTTCAAGGCTTCCTCCGCCCTCATCTTCCCCTTCACCTAATGAGCCTAGTTTAAAGCCCATCAGAGGAGATCCGCTAACCTAGAAGACAACACACACTTACCTTTAGGGGAAAGGTGGAGCCCATCCTGTCTCTCATCGTGATGTGCGGGTCGTTGTCAAGGAAGCCAAAGCCTGCCTCAAGACACCGTTCCTGAAGCCGCCAGTTGGTCTCTGTGATGCACGTCTCATGCCGTCTTCCATGTCTGCTCACTGGTAGGACAGAAGAGAATACCACCTGTGCACCTGTTTCCTTCAGCACGCCCCCCAGAGAGTGGTAGTCCGCCATTAGGTGATCAGGGCTTCTCCTGGCCGCATCATTAGTACCCACTTGGATTAGGACCATGGGGTAGTAATCGGTGGGCTGGTTCATGGCCTGGATCATCCCTGTCACGTCCTGAATCTTTGCTCCAGGCAGGCAGTAGACCTCGCATGTCGCAGGGTCCTGGCGACAGATGGGGCCCTCTGTACCTCTCAGGATGGAGTCGCCTATGACAATCACTCGACGCTTCCTTCTTCGGGACTGCTTAGCTCCTTCGGCGTGTTCAGAGCGTGTGGAGTTGCCTCCTCTCCGGTTGTCTCCTCTCCTTCCTTCTCCAGTGTTGCTAGGGCCTCGTACCTGTTCTCCAACCGGACTGGAGGAACTCTGGTACTTCTGTGTTGCGAACAGCCCTGGTTAATCATCAGTTATTGTTATTGGTGCACCTCTACTGGAATTCATGTCGGAAGTGCACTGCGTGGCAGTTTCTTTAATCTTGCAGTTTTCCCAAATGTGCCCCTGTGCCTCTGCCACTTGCTGTTGGTGGTGAGGAGGCAAAAACCAGTTTTAAATATGCTGCGGTTTTTGCCTCCCATCTTGTCAGCAGCAAGCAGCAGAGAGACCAGGTCCCCTCTTCCAGTTGTCAGCGGGAGGCAAAAACTGTGGCACATGTAAAACTATGGTTTTCACATCCCCTCCGATCAGGGATAGATGTCAGGGCCCCTCCGCCAGTCAGCAGCGGGGGACAGCATGTGGGGGAAAGTGCAAAATTAAAGGAGCCACTGCTCAGTACTCTTCTGGTAGTATGGGAAACAAGCAGGAGGAACTTACCCTCCTGCTAGCCGACACCAACCCAGACATAGTGGGGATCACTGAAACATGGTGGGACTCAACGCATGACTAGGCGGTGAATGTCAAGGGCTATAGGCTGTACAAGAGGGACAGGATAGGAAGGAAAGGTGGGAGCACGCCACTCTACATTAAGGAGGAATACACATCCTTGTCAGTTAACAAAGAATCAGAGGAGGGGCAATCTGAAGTGCTTTGGGTTAGAATACAAGGCAGTCAAGGGGAAAGAGACTTAACGGTGGGGGGCTACTACAGACCACCCAACTAAGAGGAAGAGGTAGAGCAGGAATTCTTAAGTCAGCTCACGGAGGTAGTTAGGTCAAAGGACGAGGTCATCATGGGTGACCTGAACTTTCTGAACATCTGTTGGGAAGAGCAGTCAGCCAGGTCTGACCACTCATGTAGGTTCCTAGCCAGAATGCAGGACCTCCATCTAACCCAGGATGCCTTGTTGGATGTGGTGCTGGCCACGGGAAATGATCTGGTGAGAGGGCTGCGGGTGCTTGACCACCTGGGCGACAGTGATCATCGCCTGCTGGAATTCATCATCCAGCGCAGGGTGGCAAAAGCCTACAGCAAGGCAGCAGCCCTAGATTTCAGGAGGGCAGACTTCAGTGAGCTAAGGAGAATAGTCGGGGAAGCACTGAGGTCCTGGAGGGGAGGGGAGCCAGGTGTCCAAGGAGAGTGGTCGCTCCTTAAGGAGACGATCCTCCAAGCCCAAAGGGAGGTAATCCCAACATGGATCAAAGGGAGTACGAGGGCACATAAGCCCCCATGGCTCACCAAAAGCATCCGGGAATGTCTCTTAGCAAAAAGGGAGGCGTACGCCCAATGGAAGGGAGGAGTCATCACCAGGGAGGACTATACTGCAGTTGCTCAGGATTGCAGGGGTGCAGTCAGGAAGGCCAAAGCAGAGATGGAACTGGAACTAGCTTCCCGGATCAAGGACAACAAGAATTCCTTTTTTAAATACATAGGGGGTAAAAAGAAGGTTCTGGGTAATGTGGACCCCTGCAGGACACATTAGGAAATTTAGTCGTCACACCAGACGATAAAGCCAATATGTTTAACAATTTCTTTGCCTCCATTTTCCTAAGCAGGGACCGGAACAGTCACCCCCCCGCTGGGTCCCCCTCAGGCCCCAGGGAAGGCTCACCTAGGCCAAGGGTTAGTGAGGAACTAGTTAGGGAACTTCTTGAGGGACTGGATGTATTCAAGTCAACTGGTCCGGACGATCTCCACCCTAGAGTACCCATAGTTAAGGGAGCAGAGTGGTGGGGAATTGAGGCCCCCATAGGGAGGGAAGGGGGGGAGTTGGACAGGGCTAGGGCAGTGCATAGGGCTTGGGACCCAGAGCTGCAATGCACAGCTGCAGGGCCCTGGCAGGGAGCGGGATAAGGCCAGATGGTTTGTCCAGGGGTGGGGGTATGGGGCCGGCTCCCTGCCGCTATGCACACTTCCAGGGGAATGTGGGGGGCACATGTCCCCAGATCTGTGTGTGGGGGTTGGGGTGGGCTGCCTGCTGCAGACTTGGGCTGCCCACCCTGCTGCCCTCCCCTGTGGCCTCTGTGGTCCAGAGGGCGGGACCCAGCACGGCAGGGAAGACTGGTGCCAGGCAGGGAACCTCATTGCAGCTGCTGTGAGCCCTGCACTGCTCTGGGGACGTGCCCCCTCCTACCACGGAGTAGTGTGGGAGGTGGTGTGGAGTTGTGCCCCACACTGCTCTGGGTTTGGTAGGGGGTGCGTCACCAGGGCAGCGTGGGGCTCGCACCAGCAACAACAAGCTTCCCTGTCCAGCCCCACTCTGCCCTGCTGTGGCCACTGGGCTGCAGAAGCCCTAGGGTGAAGGCAGTAGGGCAAGGAGCCCGAGCCTGCAGTGGGCAGCCCACCCCTGCCCCATGCACAGATCTGGGAAGCATATATGCCCCCTGCCCCTCCCCTCCTGGAGTGTGCGCAGCAGTGGTGAGCTGGCATCACCGCTTGCTTAAGCCTGCAGCTGGCAGCCTGGACCACCCCCCGACCCCCCCCCATGGGTTCCACTTCAGCTGTGTTGTCTGCTGGGGAGGGGGAGCCAGGCTCCCTGCTTAGGCCACAGCAGCTGCCGCTGCCACTGACTCCCACAGGTGGCAGCTGGGGCTTGGACACTGATGCGGGGGGGAGGGGGCTGCAGACCCAGGTCTCTGGTCCCATTGCTCAGACAGCTGGGGGCCCACTCCACAGAGCTGTTGGGGCCAGGGAGCTGTGGGTGGGGAGTGAGGGGCACCTGCAGGGCTGTGGGTGCAAAGTGAAAGGCCTGGACCTGCGTCTTGGTGGGGGCAGGGGGAACTCTGATTTTTCCATGATAAAAAAAAACCAAGGTCAAATACCTACACTTACAGGTACTTAGAGTTTATTTTACTAGTGTGATTGAGGCACTGGTAGGCTTCCAAATTGCTTTAAAATTTAAATATATCAACAAAACATTGTGTGCAGTTGATACCTCTGTGTGTGTGTTAGAGAATTTGCCATTTTTTATTAAGGAAAACCCGGATCCCTGCTTTTTAGTATGATTTTAGGGAGCTGGATAATTGCATAAAAGTGGTTGTATGTTGGAAGTGGAAGGAAATTTGTGCTATGGTGTGTGGGAGAGAAAAATATTGAATTTCAAGTTTCAGTTGAAATTAGTGTTGCTTTAACTGGTGATTTCTTATTTTCTTGGTATTTGTGCTTGCTAGGAATATAATTTGGCAGTTGTAATTCCATTTAACTATGTTTTTTGGTTTGAACATATTAAAAATGAATACATCTTAAAAATCTGCTTGAGCTGATCATGAAATGGCTCACAGATGCTAAGCTTGCCTTTGATATTGACTTAAATTTCTGAGCAAGCCACTTAACTTTTATCTTTGTTGTTCTTGTTTTACAAGGAAACTTTACTCATCCACCTCATTGGTATTGTGGGGATTGATTAGTTATTTAACAACCATTTTGGTGTGCTTATTACAACTTTTTAATGCACTTATTCAGAAAACATCAGGAGCTAATGAAACAGGAAATGGAAACCATTTTACTGAGGCAGAAACAACTAGAAGAAACAAATCATCAGTTGAGGGAGCGAGCTGGAGATATCCGTCGTAGCCTGCGTGACTTGGAATTGACAGCAGATTCCTATGAGAAACTGAAGTCCCTTTCTGAAGATGAGCTTTCTATCCCTGAATATGTTTCTGTGAGTATTTAGTGTTTATATTACTGTTCAAAATTATAAATTGGCATAACTTTTACACATCTTCACCAAGTCCAAGGCATGGGTTCTCTTTCTTCCCTCTACCCCCTTCGTGAGTCAGATTCAAACCACCAGCCTTAGTGGAAGTCGGTTTTAATAGTTGTTGGACATTCCCTTGAGCTGATTAGGTCATATGAAAACTTGCAGGCTACAGTGCTTTTTCTTAAATCCCTGTCACTTGTTTTGTGGGTCTTGGTTGGTGCTTATATTTAGAACAAAACTGTCAGGAGTTGGGGTTTTTTCTTCTTTCTCTTTTTTTTTAAATACTATTCATAGATTGTTTGTAAGGACCAGGCAGGAAAGACAACTGGAGTCAGGTGACCCCAGCTAGTTGACCATCCAGTCTCTTGAAGATATCCAGAGTAAGTGATTGCACCACCTCTGGAGGGAGTTTATTCCACAGTCTGGACATTGACTGTGAAGAAGTTTTTCCTATTGTTAAGCCTGAAATGATCTTCAGGGAGTTTGTGGCCATTATTCCTGTATTTTCCCAAGAGTGCCTTGCTGAAAAGTTGTTCACCGAACCCTTGTTGTAGTCCTGTGATGTAGCGGTAAGGTGCTACCAAGTCCCCTCTCAGCCTTCTCTTTTTTCGGCTGAAGAGTCCCAAGTCCCTTAGCCTTTCCTCATATAGCTTGCCTTGCAAGTCTCTGATCATACAGGTGGCCACACTTTTACCTTCTCTCATTCCTTGGATGCTCAGACCAGCAGAATCTCCCTGTGCCTGAAGAAGGGTGACTGCGCCCGAAAGATTGCTAAGAACTTTTTTCCCAGCTACTTAGTTGGTCTAATAAAAGATATCACATCTATTCAGAACTTTACCATTAAAGTGCCATGCAATTTTTTGTAGATCTGTGGTTCTCAACCAGGGTGCCCGGAGATCTTTGCTTGCCATGGCGAGGTGAAATTACTCTGTATATCTCTGTTTCAAGGAGATGCATGCAGGGTGGGACTAGGAAGCAACTGGGTGCAGGTGCTTCTGCCTGCATTTATTCACCAATGCTGCTTGCACATGTTAAAAAAAACAAAGAAACAAGCCCAAGCCCCACATTACCTGGAACCTTCTTTTTACCCCCT
>NW_017729032.1:94495023-94504882 GCF_001723915.1 Gavialis gangeticus
TTAAAAAAAACAAAGAAACAAGCCCAAGCCCCCTTCCTCCCCTTCCCCTCCTACCCCTCACCCCCCCCAAAAAAACAAACAAACAACAACCTGTGCTTTATTGGAAGAAGCAGCATGTTACTTCGACCCTGCTCGGGAGTATATATATAGATCAGGTGCTTCAGCAGGGCTTTTTGGTGCTTTTAGTTAAAGTTGATTCAATCAGCTATTAGATAAAAGCACCAAAAAGGCTCCACTAAAGCACCTGATCTATACAGATGGTAGGTGAGCTGGGTCCAGCTGAGGTGCTGCCTCTTTTGGGCATCTGCAGGGTCTGTGCCAAGTTTAAAATGCTGGGTTTTTTTGTTTTGTTTTTTTCTAACATCTGCAAGCAGCTCTAGTGGTGGCACAGCAGCCTGGAGATAAATTTTAAGTGCCTGTTGCTGCTTTTTTTGGTGCTGTTGGGCAGACGTCCACATGCCAGGGCTAGAGATCAGGACAGGGATACTTGTATGCTGTGTGTCCTGGAGGGGCAGAGCAGGGAGCTTCATAGACAGTAACCAGTAGCTGCTGCTAATGGAGTCAGGGCTGGGTACATCTAGGCCTTCTCCCTCCCTTCCTTCTACCCTAGTGTAGCATCCTCTGTCATTAGATCAGGCAGATCAATACAGTAGCTTCAGATGAATCTTGGGGAAGCTGCTGCAAGCAATTCATTGGCCAGAGCCTAGCTGAGACGGGGTGGGACAGCAGGGGACCTCAGATTGCAGAATAGGGAATGTGTGCATGATCTGTGTGGACAAAGGAAGGGGGCTCTATGTGTATGGAGGACCAGGTGTACCCTGTGTGTCTGTGTTGCAGAAAGGCTCTGCACATGAGTGTGTGAGCACACAAAAGAAAGGAAACATGCATGTCTGTGCAGGGCGCTGTACTAAATCTGTATGAAATGGGCATGCTACTAAATTCAGAAAAGTTACAGAGGGGGCTTTGAGTCTGAAAACTACTGTTCTAGAAGCAAGGCACACATAAACACAAAACATATTTTAGATTTGAAAATTCTGTACATCGGGCTAAACAGCACAAAACTTTGGGGGGGATTCAAATTTTTTTTTATCTGTATGTTGATTAAATGGAATGCATGTGAAGCATTGTAAATATTTGCACATATTTGCTGTTATCCTCTTCATGAGGGCTGCCCCCCACATGCAATTTAGCGTAAGAGTTTTATTTAGTGACAAATCAACATGTTTTGATAGTTATCAACCAATGGGAATCCGTGTTTCTTAAAGAAAAGTAAAAATTCAGAACAATATTAGAACTGATTATTTCAAGCAAGGTTTTCTTTTTTGCTGATTTAAGTCATGGTATAAATTACTTCAATTTAAATGTGGTAGCGTCAGTAGTGTTGTAGCTCTGACGGTCCAGAAAAAAATGGAGGCAAGGTTTTTTATGTGTGATACCTTTTATTGGACCAACTTCAAGGTTGGGGGAGATTTCAGTAAGCTTTATGGTACAAAGCACCTGATGAAACATGCCTTTTACTTGAAAGCTTGTCTTCTATTCAAATATAATCTGCGTAATTCTAAAAGGATCCAAAAACTTTAATATTTTATACTACAGTTAAAAGATTAGGTGTGTCCTAAATATTTTGAACAAGTTTTCAAAACTACTTGAAGAAAATGGATGACTGTTGCAGTTCAAGTACAAAGAGATCTGCCCTTCCAAGCAAATAATGTAATCATTATGATTTTGGAGTTAGATTCAATAAACTGATTTCTTCAGGGGGAAAAGCAAACAATAAATCTTCGATTGCACTTCTCTTCTGAAAAGTACTTGTGTATACATGACATCTTTGTGCACTGTTTTAATGCAGTGTTTTCCAACCTTTTTCACCCCACAGCACACTTACCTAAATAAAAAAGTGCCATGGCACACCGGACGTTGTGGGGGCATGTGGCCAGCCAGACATCATTGAGGGGGAAGAGGGTGGTGTGTGGCCAGCCGAACGCCGATGGGGAGGGGTGGTGCGCAGCCAGCTAGATGACATTTTGAGTTGGAGCCACGGCCCCTGCCTGACGAGCCACGCTCCTCATCTGTCTTTGTCCACAGCAGCAGCAGGTGGTGGGGTGTAGCTCCAGCCCAGTTGGGAAATGCTGTTTTAATGACTAAAATATACTCTTCTTTTTTATTTTTGGAGATTTCTGTTCCTTGATATGCCTAGTCTGCTGTACTGCTCCTGATTTATACCTATAAAATATTGTTTTCACTTGGCTTGCAAACAAGTATGAATACAGTAGGGTTAAACAGCTGAAGGTAGAACTTGTCATACAGCATTTTTATGATGTGAGGAGAAAAAGATGCAGTTTTCTTTGTCTGGGCTGCGGTCCTAGGAACATCTTACTTCCCATTAAATTATATATTTTACATATATGTGAAACAAAATAAATGTAGAATGCTACTTGTATAAGTTATGCTAGTGTATGTTTTGTCTGTTCATATCTATCCCAGAGTAGCGCTTTGCTGCCTTCCACTGCATACTAGTGAAGTACCATAATAACTACCTATTGTAATTAGCTATCCTGGGATAGATGCTGACCTTGTTCCTGAACATTATAATTT
The DNA here is from genome assembly GCF_001723915.1 of Gavialis gangeticus. Classification (NCBI taxonomy): domain Eukaryota; kingdom Metazoa; phylum Chordata; order Crocodylia; family Gavialidae; genus Gavialis; species Gavialis gangeticus. Next base: position 94,497,619 of record NW_017729032.1, read on the forward strand.
ACAATGGTTTACAAGTGGATATCAGTTGTACTTATCCCAGTTTGCATCTGTCTGTGCTCTCTTGCTCTCAGCAGAAAGGCTTTGTCATTTATATTCCTCCTCTGTATCTGCACAGCAGTGCTTTTAGTAGTGATTTACTGAAAAGCATTATGAATTGTACTTTCACCTTTCTTCTGGGAGGATGAAAAAATATTTATTTGCAGATTGTATGTGAATAATATTGGTTTTTAAATTAATGGTTGGTTGAATCAACGTGAAATCGAGTAAGAGAAGCAAGTCTTGTACTTGAACATATCGTGTCTAACCAGTATGTGAGTTCAAGAAACAGGACAAATAAAAATCAAGAGCAAAAATTTATCTGAGACTGTTGGCAGCAAGCAGTGCATTAGAGTACAGCATACAGAAAACACTAACATAAGTACGGCATGCATGACAAAATAGTCTTTAAAGTGTATAAGAGTTTTTTGCAGGTTAAAGAAAAAATATTTTCAGCTGCTGTATATTTCTTTAATCTCAAGGGAAATTTATAGATACCTATATATTTTTTGAGAAGTAACGGTTGTTTGTTTTTCCTAGGTTCAGTTCTATGAAGTAGTCCATCCATTAAGAACAGAATTAAATGAACTGCAGGTGAAAAGGGATAGTCTAACAGAGGAATTAAGTGATTATAAAGTCCAGCTGAAGAGTGTGATGGAGGTTGGTATACTTCAGTTATCCCGTTTAAGAAAACAGTAAAACATCTCTCCTGGTAAAGAAGGTACAGGTGATCTCCAAATCAGGTGGAATATAAAAGACATAGTAGTGGAGCATAACTTTTTTAATTCTTATAAAGAAATGGTTTTGTCTAAGTATAAAAATAAAGTGAGTTAATGTTAACAGTTAAAAACCTACATCACTTTCATTAGGAAGTTTTTAATACTTCTCTGTCTCTCTTTCTTTCTTTCTTTCTTTCTTTCTTTCTTTCTCTTTCACGCTCTTTCTTGTAAATAAAACCCATGTGCCTGGAAATTTAGTGGTTAGGGTAGCACCACCACTTTCCTGATGCCAGCTGTCTAGACCCATGGGGAACCCCTGGCCCTGTGTACCTGATCCAAACATGGAAGGCCAGGTGGGGGCAGTGTTGGGTCCCAGGGCCTAATCCCAGTGTAGAGAGCCAGAAGTGGGCAGTGTCGGACCCAGTCCCGAGACACACGGTGGTTAGTGGTGGGCCCCAGCACGTAGGGGTTGAGGGGGGTCCTACCAGGCCCTCGGGGCCCAATTCTGGTGCATGAGTGGGGGGAGGAGTAGTGTCAAGCCCCAGAGCCCAATCAAGCCCACAAATAGGCCCCACACAACTCATCTGGCCCGTAGGGCCAAGAGGTTGAGCACCACTGGTAAAGACAAATGGAACTAGATAATAGTGGAAGTAACTCAACTTTTTTCACTTGTACTAAAATCAGAATTTGAAAGTTGTTGCATAGTATGTTGAACCAATCTGCTACTTACCACCACATATAACATTTTTAAATAAAAATGAACTGATAATGGTTGTTTTGGCTGATACCGATGGCTGATTTATTAACCATCCATATCGGCCAATACTGATCTGATAGCCAATATGCAGCCTGGGGAAGGGGCAGGTGCTGCCCAGCCAGGGCAGGGTGTGACACAGGATGAAGCTGTGGGCAGCTCATCTGGTGAGAGGGAGGTGGCTCCTGCCGCTGCATGCACCCCTGGGAGGGGTGGCATATGCCCCCTGGATTTGTGCACAGGGTGAGGGTGGGCTGCTCACTGTGGGCTAGGGCTGGGGGCTGCTTTGGCCTCTTCCCAGTGAGGGTCTGGGCCAGGGCTGCACTCAAGATGGGCAGGGGTGGGGTGGGAGGTGGTGACTCTGGGAGGGGTGGCTAAAGGGGGGCTACAGTGAATTTTGGGCTGGCTGTAGCCCCCCCGTAGTCCCTCTTCCCAGCACCGCTGACTCTCCCTGCTCACCTTGAGCACAGCCTTGGCCCATCCCCCACTCCAGGAAGAAGCTTGGCAGCCCCCAAGCCCACAGCAAGCAGCCCGCCTTCACCCTGTACACAAAACCAGGGGTCATGTGCCCCCATGCCTCTTGTGGGGTGTGCACAGTGACAGGAGCTGCTCCACCCCCCCTGCACCCTGTCAGATGAGCTGCCTTCGGCTCCGTTCTGCCTCCTGCCCTGGCTGGGCAATGCCTGCCTCAGCTCCACTCCCTTCCTCACTGTGGGGGCCTCAATCTGCCCCCCACCCCCATTCCTCTTTCCCACTCCTCTCCCCCACAACCGACTTACAGGAATTTCCTTTCCAAGCTGCCGGGCTGTGTTCCTGGCCTCATGCATGCACACAGCATTTATTGGCTACACCAGCCAAAAAAAAGCCAGTTGTCGATAATGTCAGTCATGGTTCTGAAACAATTCAGCTTCAGGTGAATGATTCTGAAAACTGGGAAATGTTAGTTTCGATAACAGTATTGAGATCATAAAAAGGTGTAAATCATGTAAGTTTTAACTTGTATGGCTCTGCTCCCCTTCTCCACATGATGGCAGTCTCTGCCTATTGTTGGCTAATAGTCCTAGAGATTAAATCTGTTTTACTTTTCCATTGATTCCAGTTGAATCAGGGTAGTTTGTGTTTTATTGCCCATATCCAATATGCACAATGCAATTTAAATTATAACTGGGCTGGATGGTGAGAATGAATGCCAGACAATTTCAGAGGCAAGGATTTTTGCAGATGATACCTTTTATTGGACCAACTGCATGGTTTGGGATAGATTTAGTCAAGGTTTTGAATGTGAAGCACTTCAGGTATGAGCCAGCTTACATTTGAAAGCTTATCTAACTTGAATCCAGCCATGCAGTTGGTTGCATAATTTCTGGACCATCCCGGCTACAGGATCACTCTAATGATACCAAATAATTTAAGGTGATTGTCTTGTGAGAGGTGTGACCCCCCCCCCCCAGCTTCTCTCATTCCTTGGAGTCTCAAAACAGCAGAGACTTCTTGTGCCTGAAGAAAGGTGATAACACCTGAAAGCTTGCAAAAAAGTTTTTTCCAACAACTCAATTGGTCTAATAAAAGATATCACATCCACCAAAAGAACCTTGCCTACCTTTGTAACCTTTTGGAAGGTGAGATGAATGGAGGAACAGGACTTTTCTGGCATCTTTTGCTACGGGGTATAAGTCCAAATCTTCCAGTCTAGTGATGGAAGAATATTTCAGGAGTATATATTCTTTATATTCTTGAGGTATGCTATTCAAGCATGTTTTTATAAGCTCCCTCTTCCTCTGTGTAGTATAGTTAACTTCACCAGTGGTTAAGTAAAGGGTATGTGTAGCATCCTGCACAAGAATAGGATTCAGAGTTGTGTTGTATAACCTCACCATGAACCTGGTATGTTGCATCTATGTTGTTACAGCTACATCATGTTACATCACATTGGTTATAGTTCAGTCCATGCAAAATGCAGTTGCTAACGTTTTCTTTATATACTTACTACAGATAGCCTTTTCTGAACTTTTCTCTGATTCACCATCAAATAACACATCAAATTAACCGTGTTACTATATTCAAAGCCTGTGTCACATATACTCCTAGTTAGTGTTCCGTACTGAGTTTCATGTTGATGGTGTTCCTAGTTAGATCTACTTCTCAAGTTCTTTCCTGATCATTTATACTATCTCCATGTAGATTTATCTGTATTGTATATATTTCCAGAGTGTGTACACAAGGCTCCTGTCCTATGCACCTTTTTCTATGTTTAAATCCCCTTTCAAGTCCCATTTTACCTTGTTTCCAACAGTGTTACCTATTACGTTACAGATGTCTGAGGTGTGATCTCTTTTTGATGATCAGTTATCTTTTATTCTGAATATTTCTTTTTCCTCTATTGCAAAAGAATATGAAATGATTTGAGTGTTAAGGCAATTGTATTGTTTTAGCTCCTTTTATAAACCATTCCAAAGTTTGTTACTTCTTTCTGTTTCCCCAGGAAGAGAAAGGAACTAGTATGTGAGTGTATAAACTGTTAATTAGTAGGGGTATTGGAACTTGTCTGTCTGGCTAGATAAATAGTCACCCACATTTGGATAAATTCAGATACAGTAAATTGAAAATAACCTGTAATATGAGGCACAGGATGTTGCTGGGAATTAAGTAGAAGTTCAGGAGAAGGTCAGTCTAGTCAGGGAAGAGCAGGGAACACCTAAAGACCAGAGCTCTCTAATAAGGCACTTCTATTTAAAGTGAAACATGAAGGCTGCACAGTGACTTTCACTGAAATAAACCAGCAGGTTTTTCTGAATTCACGTGAATGGTTCTGAAAACTGGGAAATGCTAGTTTTGATGACTGTGTTGATATCATCCTGACACTTAAATCAATCACAAAGCAACCATCTGCAGTGTGATTGAGAGAGTCAAGTGTTGTTTCAACCTGTTGTTGCCAGAAACTGCAAGAGTCTCATTGCTGCATTGACCAGCGATCAGCAACTTTTTCAGGCTGTGGGCTGGAATGACCCAGCTTGGGTCCAGGACAGGCTGGCGTTAAGACCTTGTCGCTTCTACCACTTCTGCTTCTCCCTGTTGTCAGGTGTGCAGCCTCCCTTGCCCCCACTGATGGGATGCTGCAAAAGCCACCCCCCTACCCCAGCTCCAGAGGCTAGGTAGGTGACCCCTAATGTAGACATTCCTCTGGAAAGGCAACCAGTGACACTCAGCGTTCGCGGACTCCAGAAGATATTGTGATAACCTGTTGTGGCTGAGACTTAATTTAATATGACATTTAGAGTTTAGCGAGAAGAGGGGAAAGGGATTTCCTCTTTCTTGGTTATGAAATATAATTTTTAGAACAGCATAGTTCATTCAGTTCCTCATAATGCTGTTCAGCTTGTTATGAGCATCTGTTCTATTGCACCTAGTCTCAAATTATAAATTTTAGTTTTGTAAGTGAAGCATGTGTCACTATAGTCATTTTAAAACAAGGGGGGAAAAAACCTTAGCAGCTAGTTCTTCAGGCTTGAAGAATCTTGTTTTTATCTCTTAAAAAACCCCACAAAAACCTGGCTTGCTCTTGGGACAGGCAGTAACTTGTCTGTAACTGCCTGCAGGTAATGATATCTGTCCTTTAAGTTTGTATCCACATGGATCCATGTTTTGTCAGCAGTGTCTGGGGTTGTACATGCATGTTTCATGTTTTTTTAACCTTATTTGAGGATGGAAAATCCCTGTTTGCCATTTGATTCATTCTTGTCACCAAAGCCAAACAGCATTGTTCTGTACAACCTTACATCACTATTGTTTCTTGTTGCTATTTAGGATTACCCAGTTAAGCATGTAATCAAAGCCTAATGAGTCTATGGCATAGATCACACAGAGATAGTCAGTTGCTGTGGCCAACCATGGTAGAAAAGAGTACTGCTCTTTAAGACTCTGTATCTGGTGCTCCTCATCCCTGGCATTGCTTAAGACTCTGCACTCTTCTGATGTAATGCCAGCTCTGTTTGCCAAAGCTGACCACTGACTAGTTCTCCTGCACTACTAACTGCACAGCGGTCAGTCTGAGTCTCTGCTTCTACCTCTGTCATACCTTTCTACTTTGATTTCAGAAACTCCATTATCATACTGTGAGAAAATTGTCTTTGGTGACCATCCCCACTCCATAGTGTTTGATATAGTAGCAGATCCTTCATCATTGGGACAGTTAACTTTGGTGGTGGATACTGCATCCAGATTTCTTGTTTGATATTTGTCTTTGTTCAATGGCTTAAAATTTGCTCTTGATACTGAAGCTTTAGTATTAATGATGAAAATTTTGCAGAACCCAACTTTCTTGGCACCAATTTCTGACTTGGCTCCCTTCAACTTCACAAGGATGAGCAACTTCTTTGGAAAAAGCTCACTCCTTTCCTTTATATTTCTCTTTCAACTACTTTTCTAGAATGCTTCTCACCTGAGTAAGTCATAGTTTCATAGATTTAGGGTCGGAAGGGACCTAGTAGATCTTCTAGCCCGACCCCCCGCCAGGGCGGGAGAACAACAAAACCCCAAAACAAAAAACGGGACTCAAATGAGTCCAGCCAGGTAGGCATCCAGCCTCTTCTTAAAGACCCCCAGGGTAGGGGCCAGCACCACTTCCCTTGGAAGTTGGTTCCAGCTCCTAGCCGCCCTAACTGTGAAGTAGTTTTTGCGGATGTCCAATCTATACCTCCTCTCCATCAACTTGTGCCCATTACTCCTTGTTATGCCAGCGGGCGCTAGGGGAAACAGCGTCTCCCCCAAACCCTTCTGGTCCCCCCTAGTGAGTTTATAGACGGTCACCAGGTCCCCCCTCAGCCTTCTCTTGTGGAGGCTGAATAGGTTCAGGTCCCGCAGTCTCTCACTGTAGGGTCTGCCCTGTTGTCCCCGGATCATGCGGGTGGCCCTCCTCTGGACCCTCTCCATGTTGTCCACATCCCTCTTGAAATGGGGCGCACAGAACTGGACACAATACTCCAGCTGCGGCCTGACCAGTGTCGCGTAGAGGGAGAGGATCACCTCCTTGGCTCTACTCGAGATGCACCTGTGGATGCACGATAAGGTCTGGTTAGCCCTGCCAACCATGACCTCGCATTGTCGGCCCATGTTCATCTTGGAGTCAGTAATGACTCCAAGATCTCTTTCTGCCTCCGTGCTCTCAAGTAGGGAGTTCCCCATTGTGTAAGTCGAAGAGAGCGATCTTGATACAAGGGTATTAGGAAGTTCTGCTTTTCTTCTCAGAAGGATTAGTTTTAGAAGACCAAGAGTAATGGAATTTACTCCTCCCCTCCAGCCCCACACATGTACCATAAACTTTTGGTGTGCAGTCCTAGCTGTACTGGCTTTCTAGAATCTTAATCTTCAGTCTCATTACTAATGCTTATTTGTACAGCAAGGTTATTCTCTTCAGAATAAAGTTTTTTTTCCTGCCAGGTGGTCTGCAAGAATATTATGACCAAACCCACAGCCTGATTCTCAGGAAGCATTTCACAGAGACTTGAGTTAAGAAGTAGGATAAAGAGAATCAGTCTTCTGATACTTTAACTATTTCTTATCTGCAGATAAACCTGGTAATCCTTCTTTGTCTTTCAGTACAAAGAACTTGAAAGCCACTTAAAACTTTCTCCAAAGGATAACAGATACTTTGGAAATCCCTTTAAAAGAAAAGCTGCATAAAAAACATAAAGCAAAAAGCTTTTGCATAAAGCAAAGGCTGCAACTGGACTCCAACTAGCTTCGAGCATCAAGGACA
>NW_017729032.1:94505234-94506977 GCF_001723915.1 Gavialis gangeticus
CCTTCCAGCCCTAATGTCTATGAAATCTATGAAACATTGGACATATTACATCATTTCTTATAGGTGTTTGGTCATGAATGAAAGCAACTTTGATTTTCCCATGGACTTCTGGACACACCACGCTTCACTCTGCCCCCAAAGAGGAGGTTGATAGTATCAAAAACTAGCGAAAACCATTGAGTTTTTTTTATACTCTTCTTGTTATGAGCTCTTTAGAGTTGGATGCTTTCTTCAGAAAACGTAAGCAACTTGGTCAATTTATATTTACACTTACAGATTTACCTGGAAAAGCTGGACTTTTCTGAGGAAAAATTTAACACCTGGCCTACCTGCAAGTCAGAATTATCAACTGCTTGACTCGGTTAATTCACGGTGACTATTGTCAGTAGAATGAAATTTCTCAGTGATTCAAAAAATCCATTCAGTAGGACTTTAAGGATGAACTGAAGTCATTGAAATGAATCCTGGCCTTCAATATTCAAATACACCGCCTCAAACAGCACTGGATGAATCTTGATAGTGCCACAGGATTGATGGCTAGTCTAGTTACTTCAAAGAGCTCATCTTGACTTCAGTAACCAAACATTCTAAGGGGGGCCTCAACCTTTAAAGAATTTTTGTTTCTTTAGCTATGATATTTAATACAACGCCTAGACTGAGCCACCGAGTTTAATGTCCTAGTCAAGAATCCTCAACCAACTCATATCTGCACCCTTTCTTTCTTCCAGACTTACTGTCCTTCCCCTCCCCCTGTACATCTGTAACCTAGCTGCTGGCTTTTGTGCCACTTCTGAAGTGGACTAGGGTGCCTATCAAGTGGGTACCCATTAGGAGTGGGCAATAATTTTGGGAGGAGGGCTGCTTAATGATTTTTGGTGAGCTGTTGATGGCTGCAAGTGTAGTTCTGTCCCTTGGCAGGTGCCCCACCCTCCTGATCGCCATCTTGGGACCCAAAGTCCTACTTCAGCCCCTGACCTTTGCCACTGGATGTTCCTCCCCTTGCACCCAGAGGTAGTCCTTTTGCCATCTTGGAACCGGAAAAAAAACCAAGTCATATACTAAAAATAAAACATCTGCTATGACCTGTTTTAATTTTATTTAAAAAATTACTTTTGTCCTGATTTACTTGGGTTTGCATAGTGTATATAGAGATAATTGCATAATAGCTCAAAGTAAAGTCTTACTGTTGTATATTGTGTGTGGGGTGTGGTTGGAGGAGTGGGTGGGTATGTGTGTCGGATTTGTGGGGGGGGTTTGCGAAGGAGTGTCAGGTTTGTGGGGGGATGTGGTATTGTGGGTGTGGGGTTTAGGGTATGTGTGGGCTTTTTGGGTGAATGTAGGAGTGTCTGGTGGGTGTGGGGGTATGTGTGAGTGAGTATGGGGTTTGTAGGAAGAACTCAGTGTGGTGGGGTTTGTGGGGGATCTGGGGTATGACTGTGTGGGTGGGTGTGGAGTTTGTGGGGGGTCTGGAGAGGGGTTGTGGAGGGTAAGGTTTGTGGGTGAAGTGGGCAGGGGGTATGTTGTAGGTGTGAGGGATGTATGTAGGATTTGTAAGGGGTTGTGAGGGGGTTGGGGGTTGGCGGGGGTGGTTGAGGTGGGTGTGGGGGGGTCTGTGGGAGTGTGGGTGGATATGAGGTTTGTGTGGTAGTCTTGGGTGTGGTAGTGTGTGGGGGTATGTGGGGCTTCTCAGGGGGTTTGGGTGTGGCTTGGTGTAGGGGTTTGTGAGTAGGGGTGGGGGGGGGG
>NW_017729032.1:94511977-94541402 GCF_001723915.1 Gavialis gangeticus
GTGAGTAGGGGTGGGGGTGGGGTTTGTGGGTGGATCCATGGAGGGTGGGTGTGTGGGCCCTCCTTCTACAACTCCCCTCCCTCATGGTGCACAGCCCCCACCAGCAGCAGCAGAAGTAGGTCCTTGGGGCAATCATGACCTGTGGCAGGCAGATCCCCCCGGCAGTGCTCAGCTCCGGCTGTGTCCCTGGGGCTGTACATGAAGGCAGTGAGCCAGCCCAGCCTGCTGGTGTGTGCCTTCAGACCAGACTTGGCAGGCTTCATGCCAGCACATGAGGCTTCCAGCACTGAAGGCAGGAGCTGCATGCCAATAGGCCAGGCCAGGCTGGCTCCATTCTTCTGTGTGGGGCTCCAGTGTGAAGCTACATGTGGTGACATGGAGTCTGCCCAGCCTGATCACTAGCAACTTCTCGCAGCTCCCAGTCTGTACGCTATTGAGCTGGGTAGGCTTCGTGCCACCATGTGAGGCTCCTGGTACTGCAGCTAGAAGTCTGCACTGCTGGGCTGGCTCTGTGCTTCCACGTGAGGCTCCCCCCTGGAGTGTAGGAAGCCCTACATGGAAGCATAGAACTGGCCTGGCCTGGCCTCAGGGCATGCAGTTCATGCCTGCAGTGCCAGGAGCACCACATGGTAGCACAGACCTAGCCTGGTGTGGTCCGAAAGCATGCACAAGTGGGCCAGGCTGGCTCCATGCTGCCACATGCAGCTCCTGGAACTCAGCTGGAGTCACGTGCTGCTGGGGGGTATTACCTGCTGTGGCCCATGAGTGCTCTGAAGGCCTGCTGCTGGTGATGGGGCCTGTGTGCCATAGGGTTTTGGCATCCCCTCCCACAAGCTTCATACCCACCCACACACTGCCACATTCCCCACAATCTCCCACGCACCTTCCCACTAACCCCACACTCTCCCATACACATGTGTGCCATTGGGTTGGGAGGGCTCTGTGCCAGCATGTGGGGTTCTTTTTACTGCAGGCAGGAGCTCCCCTTCCCACTCACCAGCTGTCCAGTTGTGTACTGTCATGCTCAGTGCCTCCACATGCGGCTCCCAGCTGTAGTGGTAGGAGCCCCACAGAAGTGGAGGCACAGAGCCTGTCCGCTTCAATGGTGCATGACCTCTGAAAGCCTGCACCTCCTGCTGGCTTTCAGTCGGGCAGCCACAGGCCAATAATACTTGTTTTTTGGAGGAGCCTTGCAGGCTGGATAGAATGGCCTGGAAGTTGCTTTAGCTGAGCTCAGGTTACTAGCCTCACTACAGGATCAGTTGGTTCTGAAATGTAGGTTATGTCTCTACTATGCAAGGTAGCATTGTGCTGACACCCTATGCTAGCTCTGTATGTTCTAGCTTCTAATCCAGAAGCATGTATGTTAGATCAGTTATTCCCAACCAGGTGCCATGACACCCTACAGTGTCTTGAGATGTTTTCAAGGGTGTTTTGGACTGTTGTAAAGTGTTAGCACTGTTTAGTGTGTAAATATCATTTTTGGGATAAACAGAGAGATTTCATTTAGGAATCCTAAACATGCTGACCTGTTGTGATCTTCTGGGTTCTTTGCAACAAAACAATTGCACCATTATTTTTCTGTAGTCATAAAAACTAAAAGCTGGCATTTTTCAAGAGGTGTCTTGAGTCTAGTGAGGCATGCCTTGACTCTAACCGCTATGTTAGAGTGAGAGAAGAGCCTATTATCTGTTTGCAGCATCACACCAGAATGGCTCTATTGCTTTTATACCAGGAGTTATTATAGTATATCCCAGTGTAGCACTGCCTTGTGCTGCACAAATGGAATACCTTTGCCCTGTGATACAGAAGACTGGCCTTGATTTTTTGGTCCTTTCTGTCTGCAAGTTCTATAAAAATGTGAAAACTGCAGATTGGAAAATACTAGAAGGGAATTAGGCACACCAACCAACTAATTTAAAGGCAGGTAAACTTTAGGCTGAGTATCTATATAGCTGAGTACTTCCTGACATCTGTTCAGTTTGTGAAATAATCTGCGAAGGGAAAGAGGGGAAAACCCAATCTCTTGAACACTTAAAAGTGTTCTTAATCTAAATTCTTAATCTAAGTTAAGTTCTGTTGGGGATAATCTTTCCATTTAATTTGGTTTTATTGTAGCAAATACTAAATCAAATCTTAATGTAAGTGTGATTATTTTTACTTCTAGAGTTATGAAGATGAGAGAAGAAGTCGTTCAGAACTTGAGATTAGATGTCAACGTTTAATGTTGGAACTAGCAGATACAAAACAGATGATTCAACAAGGTGATTATAGACAAGAAAACTATGATAAAGTGAAATGGTAAGTGTGCCTGCTTATGAGTAGAAATTTCTCTTTGTTTATTGATGAAAGTTACATCTCATAATGTGGGTTCAGTTCTACGTTTTTTGACTTGCACATACATGCAAACCATATAATAGACAAAATATTCATTTATCAAGTTGAGGAATTGTTCAGTTCTGGTTTTGCAAGAAATAGGGCAGTGAAAACTTACAAATTGGATACATTTTTTTCTAAAAATCCATAATTTGGGTGCCTGATTTTTCAGAAATGTAGCCAACCTAGTTTCCACCAAAGTAATAGGAATCAAATTTTTAAAAATGTTTTTGATTTTTTTTTTTTTTGGTCACCTAATTTTCCTCTGACATGCTGCAAGAGATAACCTACATGGCAGAGGAACAGTTGCTTGTAACTACTCTCTAGGTTCTCTTAGAACTATGAGCATGAAATAACTTAAGGATTTTCATCCACTCTCAGCCAATCTCTGCAAAATGAGTCCTCAGAAGACTAATTTAGTACAGTAGAGGGAAAAATTTTCAGATGAGAAATTTGCAAATAGCTGAAGCAGTGAAGGTAATGATAAAGCAAGAAAGATGTTCTAGTTGACAGGAATTGAAGAAGGAAAGGTTTTACACCAATAGTGGCCCATTAAGTGAAAGGATGAAAGAAGCTCAATGTTAGATGACCCTGAAAAGTTGGATGATACTGAAGATGTATGCAAGTTCTGAAAACTTGTTTTATTGAGATGAAAATAAGTGCATCTCATAATATTCTGATTTTTTTTTGTGTAACAGTGAACGAGATACATTTGAACATGAATTATCAGAGCTCAGGAGAAAATATGAAATACTAGACATATCACACAAAGCACAAGCCAAAGAAAGAAATGACTTATCAAAAGAGGTAAACTTTAAAGTTCTTGTTTGAATGGTTGTCTGCATTAATTCCATGCTTAGTGTGCACATATCCCATGTATACAAGATGTAGATTCTTTTGGCCAGCAATGTCTGTTGAAGCTAAACATGAATCTTGAACACTTTTGGATAGGTAAGGTATTTTGAGTAGATGTGATATCTTTTATTAGACCAACTGAGTAGTTGGAAAAAAGTTCTTAGCAAGCTTTTGGATGCAGTCACCCTTCTTCAGGCATAGGGAGTATGAACACTTATATACTTCTACCCAAAAGCATAATAGCAAAGCCAGCTTGCTGGCCTTTAACTCCTTCAAATTACCCATGCCAGTGAGGCAAAGCATTGCTAATATCCATTGATTTTGTGTCCTGCATGATTATTTTTAGCATCACCTATAATATTTAGTTAGTGTAGTTTATTTTCTGTGTGTTGGCAAAATGTATACTTTAAACATGCTTTAGTTAATCTACATCTCCCTCCTCCCACGCCCTACCACTCCCTGTACAGAGGGACCCTGTCACTTATCAATCTACTTAACATGGCTACAGAGCAGTAATGAGACCCAGCTTCTCTACATCTGACAACCTGGACACTAGCTGAATGTTCTACGTTAAATTAATTGGCTTGACCACCAACTTTTGTTCTAAAGCAGCAGGGAATTCCAGTCAGGCCTACTTATGAATCTAAAACCTAGAAATAGATTTTCTATTTACGCATTTCTGCATTAGCTTTCTTCCTTGGCATAACCATTACAGTCATGTTGGACTGTTTTCTGGTCCTGAAACATTCTGGAATTTAAGTTGCGTATGTGTGTCTTGCAGCAATATCTGCATAGCAGCCTCCTGTTCAAGACAATCCTGTATCCTCCAACTGTAAACATGAAAAAATCATGAAGGGTCTTAGATATTTTTCTTCTCTGTTTGGAAGCCCTCTCTTGGACCTTAGTGTAATATTAGTAGGATATATATCAGCTTGAAAGGTAGGGAAAATTTTAGATACCTTTGTACATTGTCCTCATAAACGTAGGATTCTCGTCTGTCATCCCACTCTAGCCCCTCCCTGAAACGAAAATTTTCTCAGAATTCTGTATAAATTGATTAATTCCTTCCTGTTTTTTGTTTTTCCCCAAACCTTATTCCACCTTAGAGAAAGCTACATTTTACACATTTGATGTTGTATGAGAATGGCCTTTTTATTTAGAATAAAATTAGTCAAAACCCTCAGACTTGCATAGTCTGTGCTGCCAGAATTAGAGCATCCTATATACCTGCAGAGAGGATCGAATTTTGGGTATCCATCTGTAGAACATGTTACAAGTTTTCCATATTAGAATCAAAAAGTTATATTAAGGCTTAGTAAGCCTCTGTTGCCTCTTCGAGGAATTTCTTGTACTTTAAACCTGTAAAGCGGCTATATAGCTCTTGATTTATGCATTTACAAGCCACTGTTTTTAACAGAAGCTTACAGATCAGAATAGAAGCTTGTCCCGCAGGGTTTGTTTAAATAGGACTTCTACTACCTATCTACAAGCAAGCAGATGGTAGCTTGCTAGTCACGAAGATCGGAATCAATGTGCTCAATCTGTCACTCAGAAAAGAAAAATGTGTACTTACCTTACAGCAACCAGTTCTTCAGTTTCATAACCCGTCTGTATTCCATTCTAATTCCATAAGAGTTCTGCTCCTCTGGAATTTTTTGTGTTCATGACGAAGCTAAGAATTGGTTTGGGCTTGCTCTACTCTCTGGACTTTAGAGTTGTGGATAGTTGTAGGGGGCAGGTTTAGTACCAGACAATATTTATGATCAAAAGAAATTAATTTTGCATGTTGACATTGAGTGGAATCTGTGGATAACACCTTTTGAGAAATCACTCTTCCTGTAAATAACTTGTTCTATCCCAGATGCTCATTTATGAAGTAATAAAAGTAAAAAACGTGCTCCTTTTCATCATCAAAATAATGATCTGAAGTTTGCATTTACAAACATTACAGATGGTGCCATCCTTTTTAATGGTATAGAAACACAGGAGAATTCCTGATCAGAAGAACTTACAATTTGAAGTGCTTACACATGCTATATGGTGTGGGTTCTTCTTAAAGTATAAAAACTATTTTTCATTTAAATGTGATCTTCATGCGATAAATTAGATACCTGAGAAATAACAGGGGGACAAGTGTCTTTGGGGAAAGTTGACCTATGTAAAGTGCAGTTCCATTCTGAAAAATGCCTTATAAAATGACTCTTCAGTCAGAAGATCTATTGTTGTTTGGTATTCAGAAATGTGTTCGCTTCTGTTAGCAGCTACAGAATTTTTCTTAGATTTATGATTATCATTTGCAGTGCAAGGCCAGACTCAGGAAGAGATGGATTCCTTCATATGCAGCACTTAAATAAAATTGTTTCCTTCACTCGTCTACATCAGTGTGCTCTCTGATGGGTAAATTTCATTCCTTGCTTTTCAGCTGGAGACTTTCTTACTGTAGCAGTACCCATACGGTGCACTCTAGCGCCTCCCCCCCACCTTCTCCCCACTTTGTGTTTCGGGCTCCTCAGCTCTTCTCTGTTGCCTAACTTAAGATGGAATACTTTTTCTGTTCCTGATGTCCTTCATCAGAAAACACCCAAAAATCATGGTTTAACAGCAATAGTTTAATATTTAAAATATTCCTTCACTGAATTAGGAGGACTGCTGAAAGTTTGTGTTGTTCTTTTTTGGAGGGGGGGGAGTTGTTGGTTTTGTTTTCTTTTTTGGGGGGGAGCGGGGTTTCAACTCTTTCCCCTGTTGCTTAAGGCCTTCATATCCATCCTGGCCAGTAGCTGCCCTCTGCCCTAGGAATCCTACCTGGCCCTGAGACTTCTAAGCCCTGCAGGATTTCCACAAGAGCTAAAGAAAGGCCCAGATCAAATTTACCAACATTTCCCAGTGCCAAAACATACAGCTTGGAGTGTAAGGGGCAGGGAGAGCACTCTGGCATGGAGCCATTCAGGGATCACAACTCACGAACACCTAAAGGGGGCTATGATGCTGTCAAACTCATCTGTGATGATGGAACTAGTTGGTGATCTGATGACTTTATCTGTCTGTTGTGGAGGTGCCATTTTCCTAGTTCTACCTAAGTACCTTACATCTGGTATGGCTTATTTTGCAAACCTCAGCACTGAAATGCACTTTGGAATTGGACTGTGTACTGACAGCTCAAAACAGCATAATCTCCAAGCCCAGTGCCTTCCTCTGGCATGGGCCCTCCAGTACCTTGGCACAGCTGCGACACTGGCTGTTTTCCTTCTCTGAATGCTGCTCATTGGCCTTCTTAGGACCTAGATCAGTCCTCCGGCCAGTGCTCTGTAGATGCTCACCTTCACAGTAGCACCACATAAAACAAGTGATAGACCCCAGCACCTCAGGCAATGGTCTACAGTTTTTCTGATAATGTGAGTGTGGAAAATGTGGTTATAGTGAAAGGTGCCTTGACTCTAACCGCTGTGCTAGAATGAGAACAGCCTGTGCCTGTTTGCAGCATCACACCAAGATGTCTGTATTGCTTTTATTACAGGAATTAGTATAGTATGTCTCAGTATAGCACTGTCTTGTCCTGCACAAATGGAATAGCTTTGGCCTGTGATACACAGAAGATATACAAACAACTCCCACAATGCTCTGAGAGCCCATTGACAATGAAAGCCTCTATGCTGGGGATGTTTTAGAGTCTCCCCAGGTTGTTGGAGACCGTTATAATAGGAGAGAGAACCCAGAGACCCATGCTCTTTCGAAGCAGCTTCAGTGAATTTGTGCTTCAGTTCACCAGAGGAATTTCCACAGTATTTCCACAAAAGTTCCATGGGCAAAATCAGTATATCCTGGCATTGCCCCAGTCTTTCAGTGCCATGATCCTCCAAACATATAAGGAACTTCCAAGAACTTATGTAAAAAACTGGCAAGTTCATTAAACATCTCCCTAAAGGAGGTGTCTGAACAGTCTCACTGCTTTGTAGGTGTATGGCACCAATCAGGCCTGATCCAGCTAGTTCTAATGATCAACAAGGCCATAATGGACTTGGTCAAAGCAGTCTGGCAAATTTTAGTCTCTTGCCACCCCACTGCTGAACAGAAACAGAATTCAGGGTAGTGCAGAATCATAGAAAGTTAAGGTTGAAAGAGACCTCAGGAGGTCATCTAGTCCAACCCCCTGCTCAAAGTAGAACCATCCCCAACTAGGTCATTCCAGCCGAAGCTTTGTCAAGCCGGGTTTTGAAAATCTCTAAGGATGGAGCGTCCACCACCTGTCTGGGTAACCTGTTTTAGTGTTTTACTGCCCTCCTAGTGAGAAAATTCTTCCTAATATCTAATCTAATCTTCCCTTGCTGCAACTTGAGACCATTGCTCCTTGTTCTGTCATCTGCCACCAGTGCGAACCGTCTAGCTCCGTCGTCTTTTGAATCTCTGTTCAGGTAGTTGAAGGCTGCTATTAAGTCCCCTCTCAGTCTTCTCTTCTCTAGATTAAAGAAGACCAGTTCCTTCTGTCTTTCCTTATAAGTCATGTCCCTCAGCCCCCTCACCATTTTTGTCACCCTCTGCTGGACTCTGTCCACATCCTTTCTGTATTAGGGGGCCCAAAACTGGACACAGTACTCCAGATGTGACCTCACCAGTGGTGAACAGAGGGGAATAATAACTTCCCTTGACCTACTGGCAAAACACCTACCAATATGTACCTTTATAAACTAACAAGGATTATATAGATAGAGAAAGCACAAGCTTTTGTGAGCCCAAGTTCACTTCAGATTCTGTGAAAAGATGTGGAAAAAGCAGAGTACAAAGAGAGAGAAATTAGAATACAAAAGTTGGAGGAGAGGAGAGGAGAGGAGAGGGGGAGGAGGGAAGTGCTAGAAGAGAAAAGCAAATGAACAGTTAAGTTATAGGAACAAAGGTGATGACAAAAGCTAATCCAGGTAATGAGTTAAGAAGCCATAGTCCCTGTTTAAACCATGCATAATGCGGTACAATTTGTGGATGATTTCTTATTTCACCATTTCCCGTTCAAACTGGTTTTTAATTTTTTCCCCCTAAAAACTGCAATCCTGAGGTCCTCAATGGAGCATCCGGAGAGGTTGAAGTGTTCTACCACAGGCTTTTGTGTCTTTCTGCAGTTGATAACAAATTGGTGTTCATTCATTCTTGCATGTAAAGACACCCAGTCTTTCTGCAGTAGACAACAGAGGGGCATTATTTAAATAGGTGTCAGCATATATGACACTGGTAGGGTTGCAGATGAATGAACCTTGGTTGTTGTATTCCTTTTTATTAGGTTCACTGATGACATGGTATGTATTGATATGGTGACACAACAGGCATTTGGGTCCGTTGCAAGGCTTGATGCCTTACTTAAAATAGAAGTAGGTTTCTAACCAAGTATCTTTATTCCTGTCCTAACCCATCTTCCCTGGTTGGCATGGCTGTCCGTGACAAATTTTCCTAGTAGGAATTCCATCAACAAGGCAAGTAGGTGAGATCCAAGTACAAGTGGAAGATTTCCCCTCCATGCTACGTTCTACCCAGATAAAGTAACTCTGTAACTCAGCCCAAGTTCCTACCCAAAGGTGTCACAGACTTTAATTTCAGGCAGCATATTAATTGCTTAGTGTTCTTCCCACAACCTGATTTCTCCTAGGCGGAGATTTTGCTGAATTTCCTAAATGTGAAAAGATCATTGGATTATTACCTTCACAGAACCAAGCCATTCAAAACCTCTCCTTGGCTGTATTGGTAGTTGTGAGATCAAAAATCACAAGGATAAAAGCCTGGAGACTATCTAAATGGATCTTGGACTATATAAAATTATAAATAATTTTGACATAAGATTGAGGTGAACCTACTATTAGTAATAGGGCACATTTCACCAGAGCCCAGACTATTTACTGGTACATAACATCCCTGTGTAACATTGCCACAGCAGATATCTACAAAGCAGCTACTTGGAGCTCCCTTCATACCTTTATGAAGCTTTATGCCACCGCAGAAACCTCTAAAGCAGATGATGAACTTGACGGACCAGTCCTTCAATTACTGTTTGCTTAAGAAGAGTTCAAGATTCACTTTTATGTACGTGGCCATGCTTTTGAGTCATCCATTAATGCAAATAGTGTGGAGAGTTACTTTTAAAAGGAAGTAAAATTGCTTCTCACAAACTGAAGTTCTTTGAGGTTGTATTGTCTACATACATATTCAGACCCTGCCCTCCTCCTCTTCCCCAGAGTCAAAAGTAACGTAGATCTCTGGTTGAGAAGAAACTGAGAAGTGGGAAGTATGTGCTGCCCTAATGCCTTCAGTCCAGGGGCACAAGGAGAAGCAGGACTAGACCCCTCTTTATGGGTATTACTAAGGCAAAAAAGTTTCCAGCTGAAACAGATTGTGAACCAAACACATTAGTAAGAGTGTGTTTGGAGACAGTATATTTTAAAGAAACTTGGCAGAAGTTACACTTAATAGGTGATTAACCAGTTAATCATGTCTTAAATAGTGACCTGGCCACGCTCATGAAGTTAATGAGATGATAACATGGGAAATAAGCCATGCAGCCTGATGCCAGTTACAAGGCAGAGGTCTGAGATCAGCCTCAGTATGATCCCACAGCTGAAATCCACAATCAGCTGATTGTCAGTTTTAGCCCTAGGACTGCACAGAGTCAACACCACACCAGTTCATTAGGCACTCAGCTTTCTGCTTGCTAGTGCAAGGGCTTCCTGTGCACTAGCAACTAGTATTGGGATAACTGAGATCTGATCCTTGTCCCATAACTGCATCCTGCCATGCACATGTAGCATGGCAGAAGAAATTGCTGAGACTGAGGAACAAATTCCATTGTGCCATTAAGTAAACGTGTGCCGGAGGTCTTAGTTACTGATGCATAACTCAATTTTTTCTAACTTTCAATTACATCTGAAAAATTTCACTGAAAATCTTGTGGTTGCACAGATGTCATGACAACATAATGTAACTTACTGAATGTATTACTGTTATAACGTCTGAAGAAAGAGGTTTTTCAATGTGTTGGGGGGGGTTGGGGGGGTTGTTTTGTTTTGTTTTTTACATCTTGAGTTTACAGGATCATCATTTAGATTAATAACTAAAATACATTTTCGTGCTCAAATTTTCTTTAAAATAGTCACCAGAAACATAAAACACTACAGTTTAATTTTTAGACACTTCATTTAAAGCTTGCAAAGTCACATGCAAATATAAAAGAAAACAGTACACACTGAAGCTACATATTTTCAGGTTTTAAGAGCAACTGCATTTTTTTATAAATATGATGTGACATGTATGATTAAAGCTTACCTCAAGACAAAATATCTCACATGAAATGGATTGATTTAAATAATCAATTATTTGTATAAATACAAATAATCAATTTGATTTTTTTTCTGTTTGTGTTTTGTTTGTTTTGTAGAGATGGGTGCCTTCTCATTCATTGATACAATGATTAAAACATAATTATTGTAATTAATTGTAATTATTAATTAATGAAGCTTAACGTTTGCAAATCGTTATAAATTTTAGATTTTTAGTAAATTAGAAAATGGAGAATGATGTATTGCTTATGGATTCCCCACAGGATCAAACCCTTAATTCATATGACCTATTGTGGCAGATTTCTAAGGCTTGACCTCAAAAGTTATATCCTTTTTTTCAAAGTTAGAAAATAATATGTCCCTTGAATTTTTGATAGAGGATTATAGATTCAGCATTTTTATATAAATGTTTCAAGAGGTATAGTAAGTTTAGGTCTTAAAATATTTTATATTAAATTTTGGTTCCATTTGAATTGGGTTTATAACTTGTGATTGAAGTTATAACAATAACAAGGGAATTTAATTTTTTTATTTTAATGTTTTAATTGCTTAATTTTAATTTTTATCTACTGCAATCCAATAAGTTTGTTTTGTCTGTAGGTGACAACATTACAGCAGTCTGTTAATTTGCTGCAAAAGGATAAAGACTATCTTAATCGCCAGAATATGGAGCTCAGTGTTCGCCGTGCCCATGAAGAAGATCGTCTTGAAAGACTCCAGATTCAGTTGGAGGATGCCAAAAAAGCTAGAGAAGAAGTATATGAGAAATATGTAACATCCAGGCAAGTTCTTATGTTAAAATCTCATTAAAGTAAATGTCTGTTGATTTCACAAGAGTTTGTTCAGATTTGTTTATGACTGAGATCAGAATTAGGCTTTGTTTTTTTCCTATCATATGGTAGTGTTACAATGATGCTGTAGCAGGAGAGGCCAGGAATTATGCAAGAAGCTAGGATTTCTTTGGTGCTATCTTTTATTGGACCAACTAAATAGTTGGGTTAGTTAGCAAGCTTTTGAATGCAAGGCATTCTTTAGGTCTAAGGAGTAAACACCAGCACGGTGTAATGAGCAACAGTTGGAAGATGGGGGAGAAGGCAGATTTCAGTATCTTCCATGTTATGGTACTGTGACTGATGTTGTAGCCATGATGATCCAGAAAGTATATAAGGTGGATTTTGATATCTTCCATGATATGGTTGATTTCACTATCTTCCACGTTACGGAAATCAATACCCTAAGAAATGCTTGTCTTTTGTATTACATACAATATTTAAGAGAAGTATATAAAGATTTTTGTAAAGATTTTGGGAATCAATCTACAACACTAAAGAAACCCAAAGAGAAAATTTGCTTTATGGCAATTATTTTATTAGTATACAATGAATCCTGAAAATTTCTAGTGAGTACCTTAAGTTTTTTTCAGTATGGAGCCCTGCTATTCAGGTAACCAGTTCCAAAGATTTGATACATCACAAGATACATCAGTGTAGTGGCCGCATATTTATGGAACCAAGAGATAGTATTGTGGAGCCAAGTTTAACATTTCCTTGACAATTGACTCACCTAAGGCAACTTACCTCAATAGATCACATATGGGATTGTGGCAGGGGCTTGGTGTTCCTGCCACTTCAAGAAGCAGACAGGCTAGTGCTGAGGAAGCCTGCAAGTGCAGCCAGGCAGATTATGGAGTCCTCTGACCCTGGAGGAAGGCGGTGCATAGGCAGGATATAAGGCCAGACCTGAGTGGAGCCAGCAGTAACATCCTGGAGGCTGGTGAGGGAACACCACTCAGCAGGAGGGCTGCAGCTCTGGAATGGCAACTTAGAGAGTACAGCCAGCAGCTGAGGGGAGGAGGAGGTTCCTAGGGACCCAGGGAGGGGTCCAAAGCCCAGATTGAGGGGCTGAGAGTTGATGGCCTGGGTGTGTGGGACAAGAGAGGGTCCAAGAGCCCAAAGGAAGGGCTAAGTGGAAGATAACATCAGTGAGTGATGGCACCTGCAAGACATATGGGGTGTGCTGTAGGGCTGGACTGGAGCCATGCAATTAGCCCTGGAGACGAGACCACAGACACCTGGTGGTCAGTGGAGACAGAGAGCAGTTTGGGAAGCCCAGGCAGCCTCCCTCACATACAAGTAAGATTCATGAAAGTGTGTTGGGCAAGAAAAGGAGTGACTGTTTAATGAGAGCAGAGTGAGCAAAGGCTAGAGGGACTCCAGGGGCTTCACAGTCACCCCTAGAGGGCACCTTATGACAGGGATTTATCACATTTTGCACATTTGTCATATTGTGGCTCAGGATCAGCCAGAGAGGATCAATCATTGGTGCCTTCTAGACTACAAGAGTCTGCAATGATATGTTTGGGATCAGAACAGAGTTCCTATTTCAGTTGCAAAACAATTTTCAGATATAGAACTTGTCTAAGATTACTAATCCACAATCAATCATGTATAATCATCACTCAATATGATAAGATTTACCTTTATTCTGTAGAAAAATGACTGAAGTCCATCTGCCTGCCAAAGAAACTTCACACCAGTTGGCATAAACATGTCACATGAGAAAACTCATCTTCACATAGATGTATTGGAGCTCAGGCTAATTCATTTGGCTCATGCAGCATGTCTTCTGTTTCAAGGCAAACCAGTTTTGATCGTGACTGATATCATTCCAGAGAGATCTTATGTGAATGTATAAGGATGACAGAGTTCTTCCTTCTTATCTAAGGAAACTACATGCCTTTGAACTTGGTACATCTGTTTTCACATGACCTCAAAGGTTCACCTTTTGCTTTGATAGATTTACATACTCAGGCAGTAGTGCAATTGTGAGCAATAGATAATAGATTCTGTTGTTAGAATTATTTCGCAAACCCCCCAGATCTGCTTTCCTGCTGTAACACTAAGTTGCCTCTGAGTCTAGATATTATTTCTAAGAACACCAGGAAAATTGTCCTATCCAGGCCTGGCCTCCATTCTGTAGCATTCTCCATTATAAGGAAAAATTTCTCTAAAAATATATATAACATTCTGTTCCAACATATGAAATACACCGTGCTAATATGTTATGCATCAAGATGGAATAAAATTGTTCCTCTGAGCAATTATTCCAAGATTGTTTGTCTATCTCCTAAAGCCTGAGACACTCCCTGATTTGGACTGTTGTATTAAAAAAGCTTGGGCCTTTGTATTATTTTTACAAGAATGCACCTGATGACATGACTTATTTCCTGCCTGTAACAGGGTATTTTTTCTGAAACTTAATGGTGGGCTAGGTTTTATGAAAGCTTAAAACATGTAATTTGCCTGAGCAATTCCTCCCTACTGTGTTCCATGCTGGCTAATTCACCATAAAAAGAGTATAATTAAACCAGTGCTGGGCACTTGGTTTATACTCTCTCTTAGTAAATGGTTAGTTACCCTATTTTAGTCATAAAAAATAATTGTAAGAGTGTTTCTGTGTGTGTGTGTGTGTGTGTGTGTGTGTGTGTGTGTGTGTGTGTGTGTGTGTGTGGGTGTGTGTGTGTGTGTGTGTGTAAAATGCACTAGTAGCAAGTTATATGTTCAACCACATGATTGTTTAAACTCAGGAGATAGTTGCTTTCAACCTCAAGCTTTTCACCTTTGGAAGTTTCATCTCTAGGCAGTTTGTTTTAGTGCTTAACCACTCTCCGTGAAAAGGTTCTTCCTAATTCCCAGTCTAAATTTCCCATGGTACAGTTTAAACTGATTACTACTTGTCTAGTCCACTATGGACAACAGAGAAAATAATTAGCCATTCTGTTTACAACAACCATTTTTGTATTTGAATACTTTTCTCTAATACCCTTTCAGTCATCTCCTCTCCAGACTAAATAGCCCCAGTTCTTCTAAGCTTTCCTTGGATATCAAGTTTTATAGACCTCTAATTATTTTGTTGCTTCTGTAGACTGTCCTTTGCTAGTCATCTGGGTCTTCACCAAGTTATTGTAGGTCAATTATTCTGTCAAGAAAACGGCAGCATAAAATAAGCAGCATACAAAGGCTGTTCAAAAAGTATTGAGACTGATGCTGTAGGAAACAAAATATTCTAATTTACAGGGGTTTCAGCTTAATCTCCTTTGAAGTATGCTCCTTTTGCAGCCACAACTTCTCCCAACGTTTCTTCCATTGTTGGAAGCACCTCTGATGAGCAATTTGTGGAATCTCTAAAGTTGCTCAGTCGCATTTTGTTTTATGGTTTCCACATCACAAAATCTTCTTCCTTTCAAAGTTTTTTTTAGTTGAGGGAAGAGAAAAAAGTTGTATGGGACCATATCAGGTGAATATGGAGGCTGCGGCACTTGGGGGATACAGTGTTTAGCTAAAATTTGGCTAAAAATTGTTTCACAAGCTGTGCTGAGTGGGTAGGCATGTTGTCATGGTGAAGCATCCAGGAGTTGGACACCCACTTTTCCGGACATTTTTCTGGTCGTTTCTTTCCCAAATTGCTGGTTAGAATTGAATTACATGAACCATTAGAAATTCCAACTTCTTCTGCAATCTTTCAGACAGTTAGTCGCCTGTCATTTTGAACCAAACTGTGAACCACTGCCACATTTTCATCATTTTGCGATGTTGAAGGGCATCTGGAATGCTTCTCACTTTCGACCAATGATCGTCCTTCTTTAAGATTTGCTCTGTGCTGGGTGGTCATGGTGCTCAGCTGGGAGGTGGAGACCCTGCA
This sequence comes from Gavialis gangeticus, assembly GCF_001723915.1. Classification (NCBI taxonomy): domain Eukaryota; kingdom Metazoa; phylum Chordata; order Crocodylia; family Gavialidae; genus Gavialis; species Gavialis gangeticus. Next base: position 94,527,220 of record NW_017729032.1, read on the forward strand.
GTCAAATCCGTGGTCACAGAGCTGTTTGTCCCTTTTAAGCAACAGCTATCTAATGTGAGATGCACAAGGTGCCTCAAAACCCAAGATTCCTCATTCTTCATCATCATCACAAAGCCACAGTCAGGCTTCCTCTCGCTCAGCTCCTGCTGGCCCCTTTCCTTCCTATCCTGTAGCCCAGGAGGGGTGGAAGCTTCCTGTAGGGCAGTCTTCTGGAAAGGCAGAGATGTGGATTTGACTTGGCCCCAGCCTAGGGGACAGTCTAGGTGCCCTGTTTCCTGAGGAAGATGCCCCACCTAGTAGGATGCTGTGCAAATATGAGCCCCACCACTAGCCATGTTCATGTTCCTATGGGTGCTATAGTTGGTACTGGATTGAATGCTGTTGTCACAGGTGCTCTGGGTGCTAAGGCAATCAGGGTACATCCTTTGCAGCCCTGAGCTGCAGTAGTGCAGAGAAGTACATGGAGGTTACAGTAGATCATAAGCTGAATCTGAGCCAACAGTATGATCTTGTTGCAAAAAAACCCAACAGCCTCTTAAGTAGTGTTAGCAGGAGTATCACTTGCAGATCAAGGGAAGTGATTCTTCCCCTCCATTCAGCACTGGTGAGGTCTCACCTGGAGTCCTGTGTCCAGTTTTGGGCCCTACACTTCTGGGGCAGAGGCTGGACTCAATGATCTTCTGAGGTCCCTTCCAGCCCCAATGTCTATGAAATCTATGAAACCTACGATACCATTCAAAAACTCATGCACGGCTCATAGTGTCATCACCAAATTCTATTTTAAGTAATTCATATGTTTTACTTGCCATTTTCCCAATTTTCTTGCAAAATTAAATACACACGTGTTCTGGACACTGACATAAGGAAAGGGGACACGCACAATTTTACTTCAGCCACTGGCCACAGAAAACTGGGGAAACACCATGAGCTGCAGACCTGTCCAGAGGAGTCCCAACATGCCAGACATGTTCAGCAGAGCCATGACCCCCACCCAATACTTTTGTACCACAAAGACACACACAGTCTCAATACTTTTTGAACAGACCTTGTAGATCACGTTTGGAAGAAAAATGTAGCTTTACTTATGCAGAGTACCATGTTATAATAATATAAGCTAGATTTTTTTAAACATTTTTCAGAGATCGTTATAAAACAGAGTATGAAAACAAATTGCGTGAAGAATTGGAACAAATTAGATTGAAAACAAATCAAGAGATTGAGCAGCTTCGAAGTGCTTCAAAGGAGATGTATGAACGTGAAAACAGGTGGGTAAAATGGGTTTTTTAAAAACCTGTAGACCATTTTAAGTAAAAATGTTCGAAAAAAGTGTATATATTATCTAGAGTAAGTTATCTCTCTTTCATAGTGTAGAAAATGGCTTAATTATGACCCATTCTAAATCAACTAAAATATGTTCAAGCAAAATTATCTTCAGGATAGAATTATATTTTTGCAATAAAAGTTAAAATTTAAGTTTTTTGCTTTATCATGTCATCAGTGAATTTGTTATAATAAATTACCTGTTTTGTTATTTGTGTCTTGCTAGCTGTGCAGTGCTAGGTTATTTCATAGTTAAGTTATTTTGCATAAAATGTGTTATATAACTTATTGTAAATGATGGAGGTAAACTTTGGGATTGAGGTGGTGTGGAAAAGAGGATGAATTGAATGTGATGAGGGAGATAGAGGAAAACGAATTGAAGGCGTTTTCATGTTTTCAAAAAAATGATGTCTGAAATGGCATAGCTTTGGAAGTGATCTCGAGGGTCATCTAGTCTAACCATGTACACAAATGTACCATTTCCTATTTCTAAACCATCTCAGATAGACACCTGTTCAGCCTCTCAAAAACCTCCAGTGAAGAAGATTCCTTTATCTCCCCTAGACAGCTTGTTCCATTCTTCTACTCTATTTATAGTGAATTTTTCCTAAAATTGGATCTAAATTTGCTTTGCTGAAGTTTGAACCTATTTTTGTGCATCCTGCCCTCTATAGCAAGGGAAGAATGTTCCCATCTTTGTTATCCTTTCAGATGCTGTGCCATCATGTCATTTCCTCCCCTCCTAAATCTCCTTTTTTTTTCCAGACTAAAATACCTAGTTGCTTCAGCCTGTCCTTGTATTGCCATCTTTCCAACCCCTTTATCACCTTTCTTGATCAGCTCTGGATTTCATCTAGTTTCTCTGTCCCGCTTGTAATATGGAGCCGAAAACTGGATGCAGAACTTCAGCTGTGGCTTATCTAGGTCTAAGTAGCGTAATGCTATTATCTTGCACATATTGTGTACAGTGCTACTGTTGTTGTAACCTGAAATCACATTTACTTTCCTTATGGCATAATCATGTTGCTGATTCATGTTGAGTTTGTGACCTACCCTGAATCCCAGATCCTTCTCACAATGTTATTGACAAACCAGCTAATTCCAGATATATTTGTATCTGTGTAGCACTGTACATTTGTCTCTGATGAATTTTGTTTTGTTACTTTTTGTCTTATTCTCAGACGTCATGAAAAACTTTTGAATTTTATTATTCTATCCTCCAAAGTCCTATTCCTATTCCTTCTGGTAGTGTGTTGTTTCCAAATTGCATCAGTATTCCCTCTTGTCCCTGCATCCAAGTCATGAAAAAAATTAAACAACACTAGACCCAAAACCAAGCACTCTGAAATTTCACTTGAGATCTTCTGCCAGTCAAACATTGATCCATGAATAGTTGCTCTTTGCTTGTAGTTACTGAACCAGTTATGTGTTTACCTTAACATAAGATTTAACATAAGATGTTTAAAGATGATACTATCTACGTTGCAGATAGTATGCCAGATCACTCACTGGAATACAGTTCCATGTCAATATTGGCAATTTGGAGGCAATGTGTATGTAGACCATAGTTAAGGGTTAATACATCCCTTTCTAATTGGATGCAAATTCTGTCAAAAGTTTGCTATAGTCAAATAGGTAGTCAGCAACTGTATTTAATTTTGTCCAAGGTACTATCCATTATAAAAAATAATTTTCAATTCTTGATAACACTACTAAGCTCAGAGCATTTGGGTTTAAATTTTCCATGCCAGGTATCTTCTTTGGGCTGATTTTTTGGGGGGAAGTTTTCATAAGAATATAAAAATTGCCATTTATTGGGCAAGACCATAGGTCCATCCTGTCCATTCTCCTATGTCACACAGTGGCAGAGAGTGGATGCTAAAAAGGAGAGTGAAGTAGTCATGACCCAGGGTGTTTTCTCACTGTTCCTCTCAGTTGCAACCTCCAGTATTTAAGTTGAGGAAGTTCTAATTCAGTCAGAGGCTGTATCTATCCCTAACTGCCATGCTTAATAGCTACTGATGTCCCTTTCCCCCAGTAACTTCTCCAGTTCCTTTTTGAATCTAGGTCAGATGTCAGCTTTCACAACATCTGGAGGCAATTACGCACTGTGTGAAAAAGAGCTCCCTTTTGTTAGTTTTAAACGTACTACCTTCTAGTGTCATTTTATGACCTCAGGTTCTTTTATTGTGAGAGAGAGTGAATAATAAATCCCTATTTACTTGCTCTTCACCATTTAGTATTTTGTAAACCCTTATCAGGTTCCCCCTCAAGTGTCTCTTCTAAACTAAATAGGTGTAGGCTCTTTAGTCTCTCCTCAAGTGGAAGCTGCTCCATACTGCTAATCATCCTTGTTACTTTTCTCTGTACTTTCTCTACATCTTCTATATCCTTTTTGAGGTGAGGAGACTAGAACTGGGCACAGTATTCAAGGTGTGAATGCATAGTGGAATTATAAAGGAGCATAATACTTTCCATGTTGTTTACAATTCCTTTCTTAATAAATCTTAACATTTTGTTAGCCTTTTTGATGGCTGCTAAGCACTGAGCTGATATTTTTAGTGAGCTGTCCACAATGACTCCCAAAATCTCTTTCCTTTGTGGTAATATCTCATGTAGAGTCCATCATAATGTAGGTTATAGTTTGGGTTGTTTTTGCCTAGGTATATCACTTTACATTTATCTACATTGCAGTTGTTTCCAAGAACAAAATTAGGAAGAGATACATATGTGTGTTGGTTTGCCCACATTTAAAAATTCAGGGGCCTCTGTGTACCTACTAATAGGAATTTAGTGCCTCTAGAACTCAGCTGCAAAAGTATTTTAAACGTTGTGTTTGCTGGGGGAGTGCAAGAGTGCTTTCACGTGAAGGTAAAATACAGATGTAGGCTTGGTTCACCTTGGGGTCCTTAAGTTTCCTCTGTTGATACCCCCAACATTATTAGTTTCTTTGGAACCATCTCAGAGAGCTAGCCAAAACTCTTGTTCACAAGCCAGCTAACCTGTCAATAATGAAGTATATTTAGGCTTGCCTTCCTTGAGGCTACATTCAGGCCCTGTGGAGAATTCAGAGGATCTACAATCTGCTTAGCCATCTGAAACTCATTTGGCTTCATGAATCTTTCAGTCAAACCATTCTGGCACTCCATCTTGATGTCTGCTTGTCTCCTGTAAAGATCCCTGCCACACAAGCCTTGGTGCTATTCACATGTATGTCAGATGATGGAATTTCCAGTCCAAGCACCATAGGCTCCATCAAAACAGACTACACCACAGTCTATATTGCCACTGAAAACTTTGTTGGGGCTGCTCCTAGTTCTCGTCATAACCTTGTGCTGGCAGGGAGACAGGAGGAAGCATTTTGTTCACAAAAGGAGCTTGCAGGATGTGAGGAGATTAAGCATTCACATACTTCTTCACTGACATCACGTTCCTTAACAATTAAAAAGCTTTCTTTTCTAGGTATCTCTGGTCAACTTGTGGCTCTGCTGTCCAGCAGTTTGGACATTTCATTGGCATGGAGACATGGCTGGGGGATATCAGTTGAAGTTCTTTTGCTATGCCTCCTCTGCTTGACTCTGAATATTTATCACCAATACCGATCTAGAATTTCTTTGAGAAGCTCAGGATTCCATTAAAAGAAATCGTATCCTATTCTGCTCTAAAGAGCCTACCCAGCTTCCCTTGTCTGAAAGCTCCATCTTCTTGGAAAGACCCAGTGCAGCGTCTTAATATCGCCCTATTTTCAGAAGTCAGTAAAGACTTGTTTGATTTTGCCAAAACTAGCTTGCACTGACTTTAGCAGGAGTAGTAACATGTACATGTATTCACTTTCAGGCACCAGAGATTAACTCCACTGAATTATCCCCAGCTCTTTTCTCATCTCAAGCAATACTTTTTCTTGAGGGCACCCAAGCATCACTTTTGTAGAGTGGTACGTGTAGGATGACTCGGATGAAATGGAACAGTAACCTTATGAGCAATAAATCATTGTTTGGCTCTTGAGGATCACCTTAGGACTTTATTTAAGTCCCCTTCTAATGAACAAAACCAACTTCAGAGACTGATTGGATGAATGCCTGACATTTTTCTGTTACAAATAGTTTCCAGCGCCAGACACATTTGATCCTTTTTTCAGCATCAAGGAGTGGCAGACAGTAGGCAAGGTCACATTGTTCTGTGACTATTTAATGGATTTTTGCTCACCTGTATCCTCACTACCAGTTTCAGAAGGAGTTAGTTACCATTGTTGATCACCTTTTTGTTAACAGTATCCTTCACATGTTTCAGTTCTGATCTCAGCAGCCCAGGAATTATCTGAAGGTAATGTGATGTCCCTGCCTATGTACTTACTCAAACTTTAGTGTAAGTAATGCTCATTAATGATACTGTCTGTGCTATGGCATTAACAGCTCCCAAAATAACTAGCTTCCATCATTTTTTTCTAAATTCATACATGTAAAATATAAAAATGTGTTGAAATTTGATCTTTTTTGTAATATATAACGATACAGATATAACTGGAACTTTATTCTTTTTTTTTTTGGTTGGCTAGGTGTAGCCATAGTTTGCTAGGTGTAGCCATGGCTAGTATGAAAGGAGTAATTGGCATGTATGTGCATGGAGCAGAATATTTGAACATAGTCTGGGATAGTTATAAAACTGTTCTGTGTGTTTAGAGTTAAATACTGTTTCTTGTAGTCCATAAGGAAAAAGAAAGGAGCTGTGCTCTGTAAGTATCATTCCAAGACACTTAGGATGTAGTCTCAATATAATAGGACCCCAAGAGAAAACATTTCTGGGAAGTGTTGTGAGACTAGGTATGCAAATCAAGTTTGGGAATTAAAAAAGGTTGGGACTTCTTCCACGTGTTTATGGATGATCTTCAAAATTTGTTTGGGTTTTTTTGTATTTACTTGCCATTTTATTTTTGACAACGTAGCAAAACAAAATGTGTGTTAATGCAGTAATTGCTGTTGTTACATAAGGAAACAAGCATCTTTTTGTCTGGATTTTTATCCTTTGAACTTCTTAATTAGCCCTACTTCTTCAGTGTCACTGTGATGGCACTCTTGCCTCTGATGCAACCTGGGTGCACCCTTAAGATACACTCCCATGTGCTTGCACACCATGGGGTGCCCTCCTGCCCCATACTCTTCTCCTCTGTCTGCTGCTTAACCACTGAGAACCAGGTGAGGTGCACCACAGACCAGTTGGTGAAGACAGTAGCTCAAGACAGCCCTCTCTGTCTTGCTCAGGCATTGCCCGTCCTTAGCAGAGGAGATTTTGTCAGGAAGAAGGACCATGCCCATGCGCAATTGCCCCTAAAAGATGGATATCCTTTACTGTGGGAAGAGCAAGTCTGTGCTGGCCTGGGGTTACAGGTATCATTGACAAGTGAATTAAAAGGGATAACAAAAGGATTTATTATAAACAAAAAATCAGTAGACATATGTTGAGATGCAGACAAAAGAAAATCATAGAAAATTAGGGTTGAAAGGGACCTCGGGAGGTCATCTAGTCCACCTGTCTGCTCAAAGGAGGACCATCCCCACCTAGATCATCCCAGCCAGGGCTTTGTTGAGCTGGGCCTTAAAAACCTCCAAGGATGGAGATTTCTACCTCCTCTCTAGATAACTCCTTCCAGTGCTTAACTACCCTTGAAGTGAGGAAGATTTTCCTAACGTGCAACCTAAACTTCCCTTGCTGCAGCTTGAGACCATTGTTCCTTTTTCTGTCATCTGCCACCACTGAGAACAGTCCAGCTCCATCCTCTTTGGAGTCCCCTTCAGGTAGTTAAAGGCTGCTATCCAGTCCCCCCTCAGTCTTCTCTTCTAGAGAGTAAATAAGCCCAGATCCCTCAACCCCTCATCATAAGTCATGTGCCCTAGCCCCCTAACCGTTTTCCAGAACTTCCCCAGGTGTAGAGGTTCCTCTAAGGTGTGCGCGTGTGCAGCCGCGCACAAATAAAAGTAAGGCCGTGCACCAGGAGACGCTGGAGCTGGAGCCTAGTGTGGGCTTCGGGGAAGTGCTCCACTCCCCTGCATCAGGGCTGGGGAGTGGAGCACTCCCCTGGAGCTAGCGGAGCCTGGGCCAGCCGCCCGCCCCAGCCTCCATCCCTGCCTGGCCTCACCTCGGGGAGGAGTCACTGCCTACCCTGCGTGAGGCTCCGCTGGCTCTGGGACACTGCTCCGCGCCCCGGCATGGCCTCTGGGGGCATGTCTTCTTTTGAAATGTCATATTATTGCTGCCTGCCCATATTTTGGCTTGCCTGTGCCTTGGAACGTGTTGTCATGGAGACCAGTAGACAACCCAAGTCATACCCCTTAATACTTGTATTCTAGTTGTCATTGCTGTTCTACAAGATTTCCATAGATTTTTATTTTTTCTCCTAATAGTTCAGTTTCCTCTATTGTGTTGCCCGGGGTTAGGGTATAAACATTTTAGCAGTTTATTAGTGACAACAGCCAATACCCTTTCTGGGTTACATAGTCGTTTAATTTTACCTACTTCCCTGCAGTTCTCATCAGTATTAGCCGCCTTGTCTGTCTGTCTACCCACTGGTGTTCATTGCCATATCATCATTTACTGGATTTTATGTCCTTTGTTTCTCCTCTTGTCTTTTAATTAAAAGCTGGTATCTGTTATCCCAGTCTTGATCCTAGAAGGTCCGCACCCATACTCAAGTGAAGTTCATCCCTTAAGAAAGAATCCTTTTACTGTTAATGGATTATAGAGTTTGAATCTTCCTCATAGCATGAATTCTTGAGCTATCTGTTGCCCATCATCATGTCACACCTTTGCCCTGTTTTTCTCAGGCCCCTGGCACATGATCATTTAATGGCACAAGGGAAATCTAATTTCCCCAATAACAACAATCACACCTCTGCCCATGCCACACATGCATGGCAGGGTATACAATTTTGGGATCAGGGATCAGATCCCAGTGGAGCTATTACTGCTTGCCAGTGCAGGGGGAGCATGGGTTTCCAGCCCCAGGATCACACTGGAGCTGGTTCAAGACCCTGAATCAGTTGATTGTGGGTCCCAGCCCCAGGACCGCACAAGAGTCTGGAACCAGCTCTGGTTACCCTGCCACATGTTCAGTTTAAGGCATGATGGAAACCAGCCACAAAAAAGTTACTTATCTTTTGTGGAATATTTTTATGACTGGTTTCTCTTTTTGTCATGCCATTAATTCCTTGAATGTATGGCAATGTTACTATTTATGATGCGGTTAACAGGCTAACCACGTCTTAATTGTAACCCTGTGGGGGGCCTCAGTATCACAGTCAGTATGGTCAGTAAAATGTATATGAAATGAGGGAGAGGTCAGGAAATAGTTTGTAAATGGTGTTTTTTCTAGGTCTTCATAGCCAAATTACATAATGTCAGAGACCAGTTAGGAAAGAGATTCTTACTACAGTATAACCTCATAGATCTGGGATTATCAAAAATCCAGCACTTTTTAAAAATACACTCCATCAGGGAGTAGCAGTGGCCAGTCCCAGAACAACAGAGAGGGAAGCTTGCACACTGCTGCTATCCACCACCCAGTGCCACTACTCCATGTGTGGCCGCTGCTCTGGGACCGCCTGCCACTCCAGTTTCAAAAATCCAGAATTTTCACATTTCCAGCAGGTGCTTGGTCCCAACCCTGCCTTATTCAGGAGGTTATACTATACTACTTTTTAAATATATTTTTATTTTTTCTGAGCAGGAATGTAATAACTGAAAAAGATAAATCAGTGTATCCTTTTATGTATCCTTTATCATATAGTAAGATATGTAACAATTGTCTAACAAAATATTTTTTCCTCAGAAATTTGAGAGAAGCAAGAGATAATGCCGTAGCTGAAAAACAGAGAGCAGTTTTGGCTGAGAAAGATGCTTTAGCAAAATATGAACTGCTCTTAGAACAGTGAGTATGTTTTAAAATATATATATATCAATGGAATTAGAGATACTTGCATATTTGGTCTGGATCTTTTTTATGGCTGTAAAGGGAAGAGAGAAACAAACCTCAAAAACTTGAATCAAATTAAGTTAGGGATCTGTTTTTAAACTTGTAAGTGGAGAGAAAATTCCAGTGATAATGTTGGTTGATTTGTTCTTCTTTCCTACTCTTGCAGAAACTTACATACATGCTTATTAAGGGTAGTTCTGTTGACTTCCGTAGTTTATTCACAATGCATGACATTAACCATGTGCAGAAATCTTTGCAGAGATAATGCCTTAACGTGCTACCCTGTTTGTGGTTCTTTTGTGGTGGTCTCAGAAATAGCTGTGGTCACAGGATTGCCATTGCAATCTCTCATAACAGTTAGCAATATATTTTGACACATAGTGGGCAAGAATGGTAAATGCCCTATGTTATAACACACAGTCTTTTTCTGGTACTTTGTATTTTCAAAGCTCTGTATATCCACTTTATACAGAGCTAATCCTTCACTTTGTGCAAATAAACAGATAACCTTCCGCTAGTATTTTTTCATATATATAATTTTATTTTAGCTGGATCTCTTACAGGGATTTTGCCTTCCCTGCCTACCTCCCCGCGACTTAAATTGAAAATCTTCTTCCATGTTCAGTGAGGAAGACATCTGTCCTACACATCATGGACCCAAATCTAATAATTGCTTAATTTTAAGCACATGACTGCTTCCATCAAAACCTTGTCACCACTAATTGCTTTCGCTGCCAAAAATTTTGGCAGCAGATGGCAACTGCTACATGGCAGCCTTTGGGTTTTGTTGGAGAAAAATTTACTTGTAAGAGACCTGTTTTTCCTTCTGTCTGTTCTTTTTGACAAGTCTTAATCACTCTGGGAGGTTGTAAGGGATCTTTTTGGCTTATCATTCAAATCCTCTTGGAAGAGTCCATGATTATTCTTTCTGCCCTCCTCATACACACCCACATGGCTTTAGCAGTTGCTTCTCTGTCCATACATCTGAAGGGAGGTCCAGGTTGTCACCAGCATAAGTTTAGGTTCAGTATTAAATATTACAGTATCCTATTGTACTGTGCTAAAGGTAAGGCTTACATTACAATATCATCGGTAGTGGGAAATATTTTGTAGTGCAAAGAGGACAACAGGAGCTCAACAAGATAAAGATACTTTTTAAATTCATATTATTCCTGCACATACACAGCCCTTTTTTTAAACAAAAGTCAATGATTTGAACAACTCTTTACAAGAACAGGGATAAATATATAAAAAGAAAATATTGTATGTTCCTCTGTGTTGAAGTCATGCAACTCCTAGCAAGAGGATATTTTTCTGTGTTGTGCTATGTATTTTCTATGTCTTGTGCTCTCAGTAGTAAAGTCCTGAGCCTCCGTGGATCAATTCTGCTTTTCATTAGTCTGAAAAAGCAAGCAGTTTTTAGTGGTTTCAATTAGCAGCTGAGCTGTAATATGGGCAGAGCATAATTTTCATTGAACCACTTGTACTATCTCTTTCCCTTCTTTTCTGATGCATCAACCAGCTCTCTTTAAATATCAAATGAGAGTATAAAATGTTGTAATACTTCACTATGCAAGTATATTAATATGTTTCAACAGAGGAGGGAACTGAATGACCTTACACTGCTTGGCCGTTGTTCCATTCTTCTGATCTGATCTGCATTTCGGGTTGACACGGCTTGGCCTTGTTTCGTTAGAGAATGTTAATAATACTGAGTTATGCTGTGGTTTTATGCTGTAATAAGCAATTGAAATTAGAATGGGGCTATCAAGTTCATTTTGTATTTGACTGAATTCATGCTTTAACTTGGGTTGAAAATGAAACAGCTAATGCATTAACCAGCTGCGCCACCTAGCTGTTGTTATGGAGTAAACATTTAGGTATTTTTTGCTTGAAACAGGTTTTAGAAGTGAATTCTAAGTAGGAATTGTTAGGCTCTTAGCTTATGTCGTATGTTTTAAACACCCCAGCATTCAAGGTATTGTTGTTGGGACAGCGAACACATTGCTAAAATGATAAGTTTGTTTAGCCCTCTTTGTGAGAATTTTTTCCAACTATTTGAGTTGGTCTAATAAAAGATGTCAGATTTACCCAAAGAACCTTGTCTGTCTGTCTCCTTAGACCAACATGGCTACAGCCTACACCCTTGCCCCTCTTTGGACACTTAGCTCCTTCTGAGATGTGATTTTTTTTTTTTAGAACACACCAAGTTTTGTGAATTCATATTATATGTGAAACTGCTGGAAAATAAAATCAGCCTACAAAGAATTTGGTAAACATGTTTTTTCCTTTTCCATTTTTTGACAACATACAGATATATTTTAGGTGTAAATATGTTTATTTGAAAAACTGCAACCATGCAACACTTCAAAACACTTGCAATACCCAACACAGTTTTTTGTGTTTTTTGTCAATGAGCCTTTAATGTAAAAGACATAAGCAGTATTGAAGGCAGGGACTTTAACCCAAGACACAGCCATCTCCAGGCACTTAAGTGTTCTCATCTCTGAGGTTACAGAACTATGCCCCCCGCCACTCTTTATGGTTCTTTTTCTAGCTATGAGCTTTGCCTGCCTTCCTATACAATAGTCCAGCTTTTACGGGAGGGATCTAGCCTTTAGGCTGGTGATTTTAAGGCTCTCTTTGGATGTTGGGGAACATAGATTTGGACTCTCTCAGGCTGAGAAGGGTCTATAACACAGATCTCCTGCTTCCTTGGAGAGTGGTGTAGCCATAAGCTATCGTCTAAGGAATGGGCACTTTCCCCTACCCTGCATTTAAAAAAAGAATCTGCTATTTGAGTCAGAGAGGATTTAAGCAAATAAATAGGGTAGAAATTTTTGAGTGGATAATCCAGTTCTGTGATAGATAAGTACTTAATTTACAGGTGCAGGAAGGCACCTACATCTGGAAGAGAGGTGCTTACTTGCACAAGAACTTGTTTTATTGTTTTTTTTTATTGGCTAGTTTAGGTGCCCCCAGCTTAGTGTGCCAGCATTTATTAATCCAATTCTTCATCACTCAGCTCTTCCCATCCCTTCCTAGAGAAATTGGGCATCTAACTTTTAACTTGCTTCTGGAGTCAGTTGCCAGAATTTTTGGTGTATCAATATGCAGTTTTATGGAATGAGAGAACTCTCCCAATAATATTCACAGTCCCTTAACATAGCCATAAAAAAAAGAATATTATTTTTTCCGGGGAAGAGAATACATATTGTGGTTGTTTTTTTCAATAGAAGTGGCTGTTTATAATCAGTTAAACTTCATGTTCCTCAAAATGACTGATGGTTATCATAATCTATATAAACAAATACATCTGAAAGCTTGCAAAGTGAATGGAATGTGGACTGGCCTGAATGGTGGTTAAGAAAAGCCCCTAGCAAATCTTGTGATCAGGAGTGTAGTTAATAACCAATTTTCTAGTCAAGTGCAATTATTGTTATTTTCCACAATGGTGTTAATGACTTATTTTGTCAAATAAATGTTTATTAAATGATAGCAATCTGTAATTTTAAGTACTGTAGTGAAGAAAATGTACTTTGTTGAATATATTTAGAAAAATGTGTTGAGGTACAAAATTTAGAAATCTGCTGTTTTACCCATAAAATAGATCTCTGTATAGTGTTAGTATGTATTTTTTTTCCTCTTTCTCTGTTAGTAGTATAATTTTACACTCTCAGGGAGAAAGTGCACCTTATGTCTTCAAGTGAAAAAGGGAGAAATACTGACAGTGGAACAATCAGGAGAGAGTTGCTGTAAAAACTAGGAGTTTCTTCATGACTTAAGATTTGAACATGACATATAGACTAAAAGCCAGATAGAAAAGGGTCCTGACCTCCACCAATACACTTGTAGTATAAGACAAGGAAATTCTGTTGCAAACAGAACATTCATTAGATTTTCATGGTATTTGCTTTAAAGATTTTATAGGGCACATCAGGCCCATATATAATGTATTCCTCCTGTGAGCTACCAGATTTCATAACACATTGGTCAGTCCTCTTTAAACCTATGAAAATAATTCTGTGTTTAGGGGTAAGCCAGTATGTCACACTTAGGGTAAAGAAAGATGATGTTTGACTTCTGATCTGTATAATTTGTTTTACATTGTTTATTGTTTTATAAACAATAATTTGTTTTAAATCTGACACACACTAGGTATGTTTCAGTTTTTACCTAGCCATATAGTTCAGACCTATTTTCAGAAGCTCACAGGTACTAAATTGGCGCTCTGGGGGCGATTCCTCCTGTCATTGCCATGAAAAAGTAAGTGTGAGAGGCAAGAAAATGGAGAAGTAAAGAACATAAGTATACAATAGACAAGAAAGTGAATGCTGTAAGTAGAATTGTATTTTGACAATACCATTCCACTGACTTCACTAAGAATAACATTATTATTTCCAAAGTTCAACAGGTAAAAGGAACAAGGTATAGTTTTTCAGTCTCTTATCAAATTCACTTTATCGATCACTGTTATAGATTCCTGCCCATGTTTCTGGGGGAAGCCCCCTAGATGCTTTTGAATTCATATTGAATATTTTATTTCAAAATGTTTGAACATGGAGATGATATTACTGTATTTACCCAAATCCATGATAACTTTGAATTGAAGATGACTCCCTCCCCAGTATATGGAATCTATACATGGCAAATTATAAATGCATTATTTTCCATGTATAATTTTCCATGTGCATTGGATATAAATTTATTATATTTTTTCCATGTTTGGAATTTAATTATTGGGGGGTCATATTTTAAATTCCTTCCCCCTTCCACTGTGATGGGAAAAGCAATGGGGGGAGGTAGACCCTTACCCCTCTTTGTGCCTATGTTTGCCTCGCTGTCACCTCTTGCCCCCCACCCCCTCTGCTACCCCTGCCAAGTCCCCCCTACAGCT
>NW_017729032.1:94541644-94542527 GCF_001723915.1 Gavialis gangeticus
CCCCCTACAGCTGTGTCTGAGCCCATGCTCCCTATCCCCCACAGCCACATGGCTCCCCCACCTTTTGGCCCCCTCCCTGCATGTCCCATCCCCCATCTATGCTTGAGAGGAAAAATAGGCCCTTTTTGCTCCTATCAGAGCTCGGCTGATTATTAATTCTGTCCTGCCTGAGAATATCCTGAGATGCTCCAAGCTATAAGCAGCACCCAGAAATACTACCGGGGGCAAAGCACCCCAAGGTCTGCAGGGTTTGTGTATCCTGGGCTGCACAGAGCCCTAACAGACCAGTGCCCAGGTGGTGGCAGCACTACCCCATGCTTGTGAGGGTACTCCAGGAAGGGGGAGACACCCAAAGCATGGTTTTGAATCGGACACAGTGAAGTGAGTGGCTCATGATAGTAGCACTCCTACTGTCCCACCACAAGAACCAACATTCAGAGTCCTCCTGCAAACAAACACCATGAGCATCAAAGGGATGGTCACCTGAAATCAGTTTCATTGGGCTGGTCATGTAATTCAGATGTCCATTTCCAGACTCCCAAACCACATTTTATTCTCCTAGCTCAGCCAAGGCTCATGCTCAAGAGGAGGGCAGAGAAAGTGCTTCAGGGACATCCTCAAGGCCAACTTAAAATGCAACATCAGCATCAACTCATGGGAGACAATCACCCAGGACCACCCCAAATGGAGGACCAGTCTGCTGCAGGGATTTCAGTACTTTGAGACTTCACAACAACACCAAGAGTTGGAAAAGTGGGAGCGGCAGAAACAGCATGTTGCGAGCCACATCAAGAATCCAGCGCCACCCACCCCACACAGAAACGCATGTGAGCTGCAGTAGAGTCTGTTTCATAGTTTCATAGATTAAGGGTCGGAAGGGACC
>NW_017729032.1:94554721-94565990 GCF_001723915.1 Gavialis gangeticus
GCACATGTGCACCCTGCTCCCTTCTCTCCTGCTCCCCAACTGTTGATCTTGGATAGGCCTCATCAGCTATCTTCAGACACACAGATAAGAGAGTCATGGAAGACAGTCATCCTTGACTACAAAGGATTGCTGAAGAGAAGCATTAGGCAGGCTAAGTGTATTCCTTTTTTGTTCTTAACTAACATTTTAGTCTGGGTTTAATTAAAAGTTTTTGGATTGTATTTGACCTTAAAGGACGCATTTATGGGAAAGCACACACTTTATATTTGAAAGTAGAGATTTATTATAACATTAATATGGAAGTCACTGGCATCCAGGATCCTGGAGAAGTCCTGTCCTTTAGTGATGCATGCATGGTACCTCCCCTAGCTGTTTATAAGGAGCAGGTAGGATACCGACTTGGGGACCACTCAGCCGAGGTATCTCATATGTACGTAGTATAGATGACAGGTGTACCTTGGTCATCTCATTCTAGCCAGAATGCCAAGACCATAAGGTTTCAGAGTGGTTGGAACCAAGATAGTAAAATTTTATACCAGTTCGTACTCTAGGCTTCTAGGAAACTACTCACAAAAGTTTCTAAGTGCATGTGTATTGCAGGTAGACAGAGGGAAGGGGCATTATACCAGTCTCATCTTGAGGAAGATTTCTGAAGTAAGTTAGTAAGTTTTCATTCCTTGGCCCAAGGTCCTTTTTTGGTAGAGGAGTACTTTGTTTCCCACAGTTCCTTGAGTAAGATGGAAGGACTTCCATCCCTGCCTATTATTTGACTGTAATAATAATTACATCTTTCAGCTTACTCTTCCCCTCTTCCTACCAGCTTCTGTGATTCATTGCTTGCTACTTTCCATTCATAATAAATGAGGAGAGAGGCTGTGCATTGTTTGTGGTTTGATAATTTTCTGTTAGCGGCTGCTTCATTTAGTCCATCCTGGTAGTTTGCTAGATGACTATATACAAATCTAAGCTTCTCTCCAAAAAAGGAGATTTTGACACATTGTTTTTTCTAAATTAAAAAAAAAATGTTACTGAAGAATTTCTGCAGCTTTGAAAGATCATACAAGTAGCCTGACCTGAAAAGGCAGGGCTTAAAGGTGAATCCTCAAGAAACAACATTCCATTGCCTCTGAATTTGTTATAGTTTGGTAGGCATTAAGGAAGAATGAGGAGAGTAACTGTCAAAAGAAAATTAGCACATAGAAATATTCTAATTTTATACTTT
Organism: Gavialis gangeticus; assembly: GCF_001723915.1. NCBI lineage: Eukaryota > Metazoa > Chordata > Crocodylia > Gavialidae > Gavialis > Gavialis gangeticus. Next base: position 94,555,944 of record NW_017729032.1, read on the forward strand.
ACAAGAGATGAAAGGGGGAAACAAAATATGAAGCCATACAGGAGTGGTTTAAAGTGAGTGCGGTGGTGCAGTTGCACCACATTCCCTACCTTCAGTTCCTGTTGCTGAAACTTAAAAAGCAACTGCATGGGAGGGGCAACAATGAGGAGTCAGTTGATTTCATGGTTTGTTATAATTTACCTGAGTCCTGCTAATCTCTCTTCATTCCATAGGTGTTAACCCATTCTCCTCTTTAGTGGTGTTAATGTTCTAGTATTTAAACTATCCTTTCTTCTGCAGTTTTGCTGTCAGCCATTGCCGGCACTGTCTTTCTTCTCTTTCACAGTCTTTCAGACTGTTTTTAGCTCTGACTGAAAAGCTTTATTCACGTGTGGTAATATTAAGTCAGGTGTAGAAATGGCTAACAGTGAGGTATTAGAGGCACCATCAAGGCACTCGAGAAGACTCATTTTGTTTTATAAATCTGAATAAGAGATGTATATTTAATCAATAAGTACTAGAGGATTAATGATGCAATATCTTTTGACTTTTCACTTTTTTGCCTTTTGACTTTTTTTATACATGACCTAACAAATTAGTGAACATTCCTATAAAGTGATAGTTGGTCTTGCTTTAATCTTTCCCTGAACAGCATAACTCTAGGCTCCTACCGTATTAGTAAAGTTTCTAGTTTCTCTTTAACTGGAAAAAAATGTGTGTCATGTTATATTGATGATGCACCGTCACCAACTACACCCCCCTTTTCAAAACCCTAGATCTGTCCATGATTCTACCCCACCATCTTTATTTCTAACTGTTCCTGAACAGAGCATTTTTTTCAATACCTATGCTCCACTAATGATTGTTATTCCACCATGAAGAAGATAGCACTCATGGGGATCTCCCAGATTTCCCAGGTCATTCCAGTCTTCTACAACTGCAAGGCAACTATGTGATAAACATTTGTCTAAAAAGGTTCAAAAGAACAGTCTGAATTCTCTTGCACACTACATCCGCTAAGCACCCCTTAGCATCCCACAACAAACTTAGGAGCTGTAGTACAAAAAATAGTATATTGTGCCACAGGAAGAGAGCAGGGGAGACAAAGGTGCCACAAGCTTTTCTTCTAAAATGGCTAGACATATGTTAAGTAAAATATCTGATGACCCTAGGAAGCGGAAAACGCTACCAGAGAAAATTAAAAAGAAAAAAAGAATTCAATCTGACCAAGGGTAAATTCCTTCTTGATCTCCAACTTTGTGACCAGTTTAAACTTGAACCTGTGAGCAAGACATCCTGGCCAGGTACCTAAGACCATCAAAGCCACTAAAAGGGAGAGAGGGTTGTTGGCACGTATGGGATGAAGAGAGATTAGCAGGAATCAGAAATTATAATGAGCCATGAAGTCCATTGACTCCTCAGTACTGCCTGAATAGAAATACCACTGCCCTTCCTAGGCAGTTGCTTTTAAAGTTTCGGTGGACTAGGAACCAAAGGTAAGGGAAGTGGTGCAACTGCACCATTGCAACCCCCCCTAAATCCATCCTATATTGTTTCATATTTTGTTTTCCTCTCTCATCTGTTATAAGGCCCAGTTTCCTCTTCTGGACACTGATTTAGTAATTTTACGAGCAGGCATATATAGTCACATGCAGTCTTTTAAAGAAATGTATTGTGAACGCTAAAATAAAATAGCAGATATATTGTCAAAATACCATATTTTTTCACTGTCATTTCAAAATAAAATATTTCAGAATGTGTATTATTCCAACTTGGCTGAATAATGTGGTTGTTGATTTCATGTCATCTAGAATTTTTTTCTCTTGAATAATTCTGCCTGTTTACATGGAAGAAAGCGCCTGCTTGCCTTAAGGGATAGACTGTAGATCTTTATTGACTAGTTGTATTGAAGTGTTCACATGTTTACTATGATTTTTCTTTGAACTCTTAAAAATAATTTTTACTTTGTAGCTAAACAAGGGAAAATTACTTTTAAAAAAAATCTAGTCATGCTATTTTGAAACTGAAGGTAGATACTTTTTTCACTAGCTGATTTCAGGGGCTCCAGGATCTTCAAACTATCAGAGTAATAATAATCTTGTAATAATATAGGAGGCAGAGAGAATTGTTAAAGCTTTTTAAAATGATCATCCTATTTGCTGCAGGAAGGGAGAATAGACAGGAGTGGGGGTTAACTAGGGTAGAAATGTATTAACATGTATCTCTCAGCTTTTTGGCAGTTACTTTTCCCATGCAGTTTACCACTTCTTTGTAGTCCTTATCCACCTGGCAGTGAGCTGTCACCAGCCCTACAACCGTGTCAACTTGATCCTGATAGTTGTTGGGATTCCCATCACTCTTCCCTAATATCAGGAATGTAGGAGGGAAGAGAGGCTATCCAGTTCTTACTCACATGATGGGGTGGGGTAGGGGAGGGTTCCCCGCAATTCAAAATGGTAGTCCAAATTTGGAACAGGTTTATAAGCCCTCTCTTTGGGAATGCTGGAGCCAGTAAACATGCCTCACTTCTGCTGTCCAGCCAACTGGCTTTAGAGCTCCATTTTCATACAATTCCATAAGAAAAATTTTAATCTGTTAAGTGACCAAGAGTGTTCCCCCGCAACCCCCCCACCACCTTGCTGGCTCAGAAAAATAACCTTCTACCTCTGAAGCTGCAAGTAGGGGCACTTGGGGGACACTGAAGAGAAGGTAAACAAATGTAATACAAATTAAGGTTTTAGAGTTGAGGCTTTAGTAGCAAAAGTGCTTGTATTGTTTTCTACTCCCTCTCCATCCGGAACCTTTAAGGTGGGTGCACTTGGAGCATATGCTACCCAAGCACTCTCCAATCCTGGAAGCATGCCATTGAGGCCACACCAATGGGCCAGTCAACCCCTGTTAACCCATTATGCAAGGATCCAATTCTCAAAACTGACCAGGGACATCTCTGAGCAGGCCTCACCAGCATATTTCTGGATTTGTAGCCTTCATGTGGAAGCGAGTGGCATGGCATCTTTGGCACCATACAGATTGGAACATGCCAATGCTGATTCAGCATAGACATGTCCTTATTGGCTTCAGGTCTCCTGGAAAAGTTAATTCATCAAAAGTGCATACTTTTGTCATTTTTCATCATGACATTCCATGTTCCTAAATTTATAAGTTGCATGGTTAAGTACTTATTTCTGTTTTGCACAAATATCCTGTAAATAAGTTCCTTTTTTCATTTCTGGTCAGAGAATCTTCATCCTCAAGGGGTCTTCTTTAGCACTTGATTTTTTTTTTTAATGTATTTGAGAACTTCATATTGTTTTACCAAGGTATAGTCAGCAAAACAATAGGCTCCAAAAATATTGAGGGTTAAATGAACAGTCCGATAACTGTGCTCAGTCTTTTAATATAAAACACATTGGAAAAATTGCCCTGGTGAAGTCTGTATGTGTACGGCACACTTTGGGTGTTTTTAATTTTATAGACAAGTCATTTCAGATGCTTTTGACATTCCAGATTAAGTAAAAATGATAATTGTAGTATATCTTTCTGCTTATGTCTTTTAACAAAATTAATTCTAAAACTTTTTTCAAGGATAGTGTATACATGTCTCTATGTAAGTCTGCTTTGTAAGGCTGACTGCTTAAATCTAATAGTAAAAACTTAATTTGAAAGAAACATATTTTAAAATAATCATGGAAAATATGTTTACTGGAAGGGAAGTCCAGTGAATTCCCACAGATGAAGTGTGAGTGCATTTCTCCCACTTGTAAATGTGCTCTTATTTCCTACAGTACATATTCTGGTACCACAATGAGTCACTTTCAACATGTTTTAGTTTAGTTCCTAAAACATTTTAAAACTTGGCAGACATATGTAACTGAATGTTACATCTAGTTTTAGAAACTTTCTAAATTATGCTTTGCTGGTGAAGTAACTGTGAATAGGTCTTTCAGAACAGAGAAAATAAAGTACTCGTTAGACGAGGCTGTTTTGTGGTAGTGATCCTAAAGTTGTGAATAAAGATCTTTTTCTTTAGTTGTTCGATTTCTACGCGTTTCAGTTTACCCATTTTGTAAAATGGAGACAATAATACTTTCTTAACTTCATTAAATCAGTTGTTCCTAGCAGATAGGTCTGAAGAGTTGGATCATGTTCAAGTTACAATAAAAGTAGTTTTAGAATAAATCAATCGATAAATTGAACACTAAGAGTCAAGAGTTCTGAAGGAACTCAAATGTGAAATTGCAGAACTGCTGGAAATAGTATGGAACCTTTAACTATATGGTCCATGTGCCAGCGAGCTAATGGGTTGCCATCATAATACCCATCTTCAGAAAGGTCTCCAGAGGCAGTCCTGGAAACTATAGATTATTGAGTCTCCCTTCCAGCCCTGCTAAGTTGGTAGAAATTATAATGAAGAATCAAGTCAGTAGTCCAGTAAGCACATATGATGTGCTGGGGAAGAGTCAGTATAGTTTTATATGGGGTCATCCTTCCTTGCCAATCTGCCAGGGGTTGAGCACCTATGAATTAGAATAAAAGGAACATTTGACCAGAGATGAGCACAAGAGTGTCTGAATATTTTTGTAACTCAGGTTAAACTGTTACTAGTAACTTTCAGGTGTCATGTATTATATAGCATGATGGTCATTATGCTAAGAGAGCTCTTTTCTGGTGATCATTTGTTTAAAGATTTTTTCCAAACATAATTGAATAAAGCATGGAAAAATTGCTGTGCAACAGAAATAAGATCATAGCCATTCTTACATGTGAATAAAATATCAGATATTCACCATGATGAACAGCACTTAATGTTGTCCATAATAAGTCATTTCTAAAGGCCAAGCATATTTTGAAAAAACTGTTCACTTGTCTATCAAGAAATTTAATGTAGATTTTACAAATACCCAATTGCAAATCTATGTTTAAAACCGTTTTTACTCAACTATAATTTCTGTTCAAGTACACGTGGGATGCAAATCATATGGAAAAAATTAATCACCATCTAGTAGATGAGATTATTACTTACCATTTTCTAATATAATAGAAATGTAAAAATAAAGAACTGGAATAAATGTATGGTAAGCAACTAATTGCTTCACAGAAGTTTAGCGCTGGAAGGAACCTCATGAACCCATCAGGTCCAGCCCCTCCGATCTGGGCAAGTAACGTCTGAAAATTCAGCAAGTCCTCTTGGTTAACAAGGTAACTTGCTCAGCTGCTTGGGGGTTGGATCCAGACTGTGAAACTTCTGGTGGGGCCAGATCTGCAGAGTTTAATGCAGCCATTGCTCAACCGCCACTGCTGACACGCATCTCAGTGGGGCTGTATACCCAAATTTCAGTGGCAGGCTCCACATCCCCATAGATAGATGATGCATCTCCTTGAGCCAGATGTCAGACACCACTAATGTAAATAATTTTTTCCTGTGTTGAGTCATTTCACTTGGTTTTGTCTCATCTTAATTTCTGTATTTATGTTTTTGTTTAAATGAATTTAACAGTAAGTTGATACCTTAACAGACATTGAAATTATGACAAGATAAGAAGAAAAACATTTAGTTTTAGAGTCAAAATGTCTAGCTTAAGATTTAAAGAAATCAAGAAAAGCCACTGTGCATGTTATGGTGCGCTGACCTACTTATGTGTTATAATTCTAACACTTTTTTCTTTTCTGAGTATTATAAAGTGCTTTTCTGTATTTTGATAGTCTGCTAACCCAAAAAAAACCCACTCTTTCCCAATGAGATTGTGTTAAACCAACTTTCATAAAAGCTTGAAAACCACAACTGCAATGGTCACTCAAATTATAGGTTCAGGGATGGCATGTCTTGAGTGGACAGAACTAAAGTGTACATAAATGACACTCAGGAAGCTGCCACTTGAATCATTCATTGTCAGATTAATCTGATGACTCCTGAACCTGATTTTGGTGAAGTGTGTTGTGCAGTCTGTAACTCCCATCTCAAATGTTTGTTCTTTTTCTTTTGTCATTACTGTGCAGGAGGAACAAAATTATCTTCCTCCAAGGAAAAGTAATTGGTAATTCATTTTGCCATTGTAGCCTTCGTTTTATGTCCTTTTTTGGAACATGGTGACTTTGCACATCCTTGGAGTGAAAGTGTTGCTGTGGCCTCTTGTTGTTGCGCCTAATACATGACTAACTAGTTAATCACATCTTAAGTAGTAACCCAACCACATGGAAAAGCAGTTAATGGCATGATAGGTAAGGGAATAAGCTACAAAGTTATTACATAAACTGTGTAATAATTTTGTATTACAAGTTTTGTGTAATAACTTTGTGGCTGGTTCCCATTGCGCTGATGTCAGATCATTGTTTATTAACGCTTACACATACAGCGAGGGTTGGCAGCCAATGGCATGCATGCCGAAGATGGCATGCGGCATGATTTTGATTGGTATGCAGACTGCCTCCCGCCCTGAGGGGCGGGAAGAGCTGTGCGCAGATTTTTCATGCAAATCTGGGAGCACCCTGCCAACCCCAGTCCAGGAAGAGCCTTGCATCGCTGCCAGCCCCAGCCCAGAACTGCCACTGGCCTCAGCTCTGAGTGGACCCCAGCCCGGTGCTGCCAATGGCCTCAGCCCCAGCCCTGCTCAGGCTCCAGCCCAGGGGTGGGGAATTATTTTGAGTGGAGGGCCACTTACCAAGTTTTGGGAAGCTGTCGAGGGCCACATGGGTAGCTCTGCCACTTGGCAGTTGCCCCACCCCTGGTCGCCATATTGGGACCAGAAGTCCAACCTGCTAGCCCTTGACCTTTGCCATTGGAAGTCCCTCTCCTTGCCATGGAAGTACTACTTTGGGAGGAAGGGTGCTGTGATCTGGAAACCGTGAAAAAGATATATATATGTATACACCCACACATACAAATACACACAAAACATCTACTATAACCTATTTTAATTTTATTTTAAAATATTTCTCTATAGATTTCTGTGTTTACAAAAAGTGTATCTAGAGGTGGCTGCATAATAGCTTAAAATACAGTCCTACTGTGTGTTTTGTGTAGGCAGCAAGGGGGTATAATTGGCGGGGGGGGGTGTGCGCGCGCGCGCGGTACAGTATGGTGGCTGGGTGTGTGCTGGGAGAGAGAGCCATGGCCGGGCTGCCAGCTCCATAGCATGCAGCTCCAATACAATGCATGTGAGCCTCACCTGATGCAACCAGGCAAACCCCATGCCCAGGCTCTGTGCTTCTGCAATCCCACCCTGGGTCTCTGCCAGTCCCAGGACACTTACACAAGCGCTGTGTTTCTGCCTGCCACTACCTTTCCCTGCATTGCCTCCTGCAGGCTCGCCCGCTGCTCCTTGCAGCCCCTTGCTTCCTGCAGTGCTCCCTGTGGCCCCCACTAGGGCCCACCGCCTGCTGCATCCCTGCTGTGACTCCGCCGCCTGCCACAACCCTGCCACTCACCATGGCTCCACCATCTGCTGGAGCCCGTCATGGCTATGCTGCCCACTGGGGCCCACTGCGCCTGCACCACCGCCCGCTGGGGCCTGGCCATGGCTCTGCCACCCACCAGGGCCCACCTCCCCCTGTGGCTCTGCTGCCTACTGGGGCCCGCCACCACCCCATTGCCCACTGGGGCCCAGCTGTGGCTCTGCTGCCTGTTGGGGCCTGCTGTGGCCCCACTGGCTCCCACCGCTCACTGGGGCCTGGCTACAGCTCTGCCACCCACTGCTACCCCACCAATTACCAGGGCCCACCATGGCTTTGCTGCCTCCTGGAGCCCACTGCAGCTCCTCCACCCACTGGGGCCCGGCCGTAGCTCTGCCACCCATCGGGGCCCACTGTACTGCCTGCTGGGGCCTGCTGCCATCTTTGACAAGCGGCCACAGGCAGATATAAATTAATTTTCTAAAATTTGTAAAGGCCCCGTCGGCTAGATAGAATGGGCTGGTGGGCTGAGTCCAGCCCGCAGGCCGTATTTTTCCCACCCCAGCCCCATCTTGGCACTGGTGCCAGCCCCAGGCCCATCCCAGTGCTGTGGACAGCCCCAGCCACAGCTGGGCATCACCGCTGGCCTCTGCCCTGCATGGAGACAAGCCTCTTCCTGATGCCACTGATGGCCCCAGCTGCAGCTGGGTGCTGCTGCTGGCCTCAGCCCTGCTCTGTGTCATAGAACTTGCTCTGTCTGTCTGCTATAGATAACAGGGGGGCATTGTAAGCTGGTGATGGTGTATACAATGTTGGTAGAATTACAGGTGAATGAACCTTACCTCTGTGTTGTAGTCATTAGTAGGTCCAGGCATGGTGTGGTCTGCATTGATGTGGCCATAGACATTTGGCTCCATTGCAAGACCTGGTGCTTCCCTGAGGGTGTAAGTTAGTTTGTTGTTTGAGATATGTTATTTGAGGGTGGTGGGCTGCCTGCAAACCAGGACAGGTTTGTCCCCAAAGACTTTTCTTTTCCCCAGCCAAGGCCTCAGTGCACTCTTAATGTCCATTGAGTTTTGGCTTACTCTCCATGTAAAATCATGCCTTTCCAAATGTCTCCGTGGCTATTTATCTCCTTACATAAAAGATTCAAGGATACAGCAATATCAGCACAAACTGTGCAGTTGCATATTGAGTTGCATAAACCTATTTTATAAGACTGCAAGGTGAAAATACCCTCTGTAATATGGGCCTTTTCCATCAAATCTCAGACCACTTCCAAAGGTTTCCTGTGCAATGTTTCCATTAGTAAGATGGAGAAGCTGTCTGGAGCTCAGTGTGCACCTTTTCTGGGATAGCAATAATGCTTAGTAACCTCCAGAGCAAGTGTCATATTTGGTACCATGGCCTTCCGGTTCCCATTTGCTTAGTAGACTTCAAGACCCACCTCCAAGTACGTGGATACTATTTTGGAGTTGTTCACAGTGAGAATGTGTGGACACTTCTTCTCAAAGAATTTCTGTTGTGAGTACATAACTTCTCTTTTTTGTGATGATTTTGATTTGCAGGCTCATTGCCAGAAAATCAGACATTGCGTACTGGCTTGTTAGCCATTACAAGATTTGACAAATTTGTAGTAGTCTCAAGCAGTGCATTTAGCTTGCCATTCTGGTCACAGGTTCATAACAATGACCTAAAAAGTAAGTTTGTTTTTAGGCAAGGATTTCAGTGGGTGATACCTTTTATTGAACCAAATGCATGGTTAAGATAGACTTAGGCAGGCTTTCTAATGCAATGCATTCTTCCTTAGGTCTTCTCTACAGTTCTGAAAAAGAATGCATTGCAGCAAAACTTGTCTCAGTCGCTCAGTCATGCAGTTGGTTCATTAAAAGATAGCACCCACAGAAATTCTTGCCTCTTGCAAATTTCCTGAACTGTCATACCTACAGTATCATTTGAACACTACCAGGTTTAATTTCTTCATTTTTACCAAAAAAGAGTTAATTACAGTGATTTTATTTTGCTTTTATGCTTAATTTTTATTAGCAGGAGAGAGTTAAGAAACAGGAAAATATGGTAGGGAAGGAAAGCCAGTGGAGTTGTCGCATTCCTTCCTCCTTCTCCACCAGTTCTGACTAGTGAGAATTTCTTGCAATATCTGAATAATGGAGAGGCAATGTTGTCGTGTTTTCTTTTAGGATCCTGAGAAATTGACGGGAGAGTAAAGTCTTTTCTTTCCTTGCCACCCTTCCCATTGTTCTGTCTTAGCTTAACAGAAGTTGCACATAAATCAGTTTAAGTGATCAGAAACTGGTTTAAACCTGTAACAGAACAGAAGCTCAGCGCACATGAACCACTTTCAAAATGGGTAAAACTGGTTTAATATAAACCTGGTTGAATGTAGAATCAGAGTTAACTGATTTGGGTCAAACATTTTTATGAAACTTTGTCCCAGACCCCTTTCTGGTTCAAGTTAAAGCAGAGCCCCACAGCATTCTGCAGCCCTGGGCTGTGCTGTCTGCTCCAGAGAGCAGGACTAGCCCCCACCCCTCTGCTCTCTAACTGGAGCAGTAAGGGCTGACTGACAAGAGGCTGGAGGAGGAAGCCTGGCTGGGGATGCAGCCCACTTGTGGGGGGAGGGGGGCGGGGAAATGCCTTCCCCCCCCCCCCCCCCCCCCC
>NW_017729032.1:94570990-94574638 GCF_001723915.1 Gavialis gangeticus
CCCCCCCCCCCCCCCCCCCGGCAAACCTTAGTTGGAGTCTGAGGCCAGGGAGGGGATTTAAACACCCCTTCCCCTGCTCAAACTTACTGCAGGCTGCAACTGCGAACTACAAATCCCAGAGGCACCTGGAAGCAGGAAGAAGTGATGAACAACCCTGCAAAGTGATGTTGTTGTGACCCTGAACTACAAATCCCAGAGACCTTGGCGGAAGCAGGAAGAGGAAGTGAACACAGCCAGAGAGCTGTGCTCTAGCGCCCCTTGGCTTCTGGTCTGGGCCACTGCAGGCATGTGGCTGCATTGCCTAAATCAAAGGTAAATGTATGTTCACTTTCACTTCTGTTTCAATTTAGTCTCTGCAGTTGAGAGTAACTTGCAAAGACTGAATTGATTCGGCTTTGGGCTTTCTGACTGTACCTAGCCTTAGTGATTCCCAGATGGAGAAAGTGTGGGAAAAATGCAATATTCAGTTTTTCCAATTAAACATTTTTCCTGTTTCTAAAATCTTCTAGATTGTTGTTATACCAACATTTAATCAGTTCTATGGAATCAGTCATGCCAACACTTAAAGACAGCTTATCAATTTTCTTGCAGTCAAAATTGTACCAGCAGGCTGCTCCTGCTTTCTTTCATGTAGTCTCCTGAGTTCAATTTATTCTTTCTTGAACAGCACACCACTGCAGAAAACAGAAATGAATGGAACATAGGCCTGAGCTTGGCATGTACTTCTGATGCTATGTCTGCTTTAAACAAATGGTCTTCAGAGTAACATCCTTTCTCTGCTTTAGTCTTTGAAGCTTTTGTATTCATCATACAGCCTTGCAGCCTCCCCTGCTTTTATTTATGCATTCTGTACAGGGTTGCCTATCAATTTTGATCACCTCTTAAGTTGCAGTGTCACAACTATTTTAAATTTCCCTTGCTTCATAACATACTATTCAAAATAGCAAAGCTGAATCTGCTCTTCAGTAGTCCCTGCACTCTTCCATATTTAAGCAAGTTTCCTAATGGTAGAAACTTTTTGTGATTCTGGAAGGAGACTTAGAAATGAATGAGAGAGAAGGGTTGTGTGGGGGGAATGGATTGGAAATTGTCTCGCTCTTCTGTTTTAGGGGTGGAAATCTGTAGGACAAAGGAAGTCTCCCTTCAGAAATCCTGTTGTGGCTATCTTAAGCAATACTGAAATTACATTTGGAAACTAGTTTATTTTCTTCTTTTTTTCCAAATAGTCCACACTTGAATATAAGTAGGAACCATTGGTTTTGCTTAAGGGAGGGAAAATGGTCAAGAAAATAACTGAAGATTAAATATACTGCTTATAATCTTTGGGTCTGATATATCACAGTGCTATTAAACTTTACTGCCGATTCTATTTAAGAGATAGATATGTTACTGTATTGATTCAGTGCAGCTTATTATATGTGCTAGATGTTCTTCAGCACTTTACATCTATAATATACTAACATTTAGACATAATGTATTATTTTGATTGGCTTTTGATTTTACTTGGGAGTAACATCAGTTTGTATGTAGATATTGGTTTCACTTGTTGATCCAGGGAATTTGTGCTTAAGAGAAAAATAAGCACAGAGCAAGGGACATACATATATTAATCTTTTCATATATTACTTCTTGAGAAAATGCAAAAGCCTGTAGAAATGTATCAAGATAATACTTTTAAAAGGCTGTTTCCTTTTTTAATGCATTTAATACTGACTTTTATTGTATTGTTTTATTTCATTCCTTTATAAAATAAATTATACAGATATGGTGAATACATTACTGATAAACAGTACATTCAAAGCTCTGCAACACAGGGCTAGAAGGGCCTCGTGAGTCATTTAGTCCAGTCTTATTATAATCACAGCTAGCCACATTATATAATCCTTTTCATAGACTGATCAAGCTCCATCTTAAAATTAATTTGGTTTCTTCCCCTTATGGCTCCTGTTGCAAGGTTGTTTGACAACCTCCATGCTTTGAGCCTTAGAAACCTTCTTCTAATTTGTAGCCTAAATTTATTTGTGATCAGTTCATACCCAACTGTTCTTGTGCCAACATTGTTCTTTAGTTTAAATAGCTTTTGTCCCTCCCCAGTATTTATCCCACTAAAGTATTTATAGATAGGAATATCTCCTCTTAGCCTTTGTTTTGTTATAGAAAACAAGCCAAACTCTTATGATCTCTTGTATGCTAGGCTCTTTATTCCCTGAACATCTGAATAGCTCTGCTCTGCACCTGTTCCAGTTTCATCTTTCTTGAATAGGGGTGATCAGAACTGTACATAGTACTCCAGATTAAGTTGTTTCAGTGTCTTGTCTAAGTTCTTTAGGAGTATCTCATATTAGGATCATAGTTGTCTTAATTACTGTCCCATATTAGTAGTTCATAGTCATCCTGTGGTCAAAAGCTCCTTTATGGTGTCCAAATCTTATTTTTACAAAGGTGAACAGAACCTTATGTTCTAACTTGTGTCAGATTGTTTGTTTTTTATCCTATTTAATGATAGTTTATAGTTTCATAGTTTCATAGTTTCTAGGGTCGGAAGGGACCTGAGCAGATCATCTAGTCCGACCCACTGCCATGGCAGGAAGAGCACTGGGGTCAAATGACCCCAGTAAGGTGGTCATCCAACCTCCTCTTAAAAACCCCCAGGGTGGGAGCCTGCACCACCTCACATGGAAGCTGGTTCCAGACCCTAGCCGCCCTGACCGTGAAGTAGCGCCTCCTGATGTCCAACTTAAACCTTCCCTCCGCCAGCTTGTGACCATTGTTCCTGGTCACTCCTTGCGGCGCTCGGGGGAACAGGGACTCCCCCAGCGCCTAAGTTTAACATTCCTGTGAATATTAGTTTATAGTTACTGTGATCCAATTCCCAGTTGTTTCTGTTTTCAGTGATGCACACACTGAGCGCATTCAGATGTGCGTGGATGTTTGGTTCCCCGGGGACAAGTACTACTTGCTTTGGCACATGGCAGGTTGCCCTGGGTGAGGTAGGGGAGGCTGGGGCCATCACTGTGCTGGCCCCAGCAGCCTTAACTGGGGGCCTCCTGGGGCTGCAGCATCGGCGATTCTACTGTGCAAAGCCTGGCTGCCAGTGGAGTGCAACACAGGGCGGCCTAGCCCCGCTTTTCTGCAGCACACATTGCTCAAGTGTCTCTTGCTCCCTTCTGGTTTTTTGAGGTTTTTTTACATGGTTTTTTTGACCCCTGGATATCCTGGCACAGTGCATGCTCAGGCAGTGCACCCTTGCAACATAGAGGACACCAGACTGTGCAGTATGTGGCACTGCAAACTTGTTTGCAGTGCCACATACCGCACGACCGCACTCATCTGGACACAGCCAATTTCTCATGCTTTGCTCCATAGGGAGATGATGGTCCCACTAGGCCTGTACGAAGCGGCTAGTATTCGCTTCGGATTCAGCTGATTCAGGGGACAGTGATTCAATTCAGTGATTCGAATCACTGTCCTGAATCGATTCGGCCGAATCTCCAAATCACCCAGCCCCATATCCCGCCAGCTCTTCCAGCTGGCAATGGCTGCCCAGCCCGCCCCAGCTCCCGGCAGTTGGGGAAAAGAAGCCCTGAGTCACCAGGTGCTACCAGGTGGGGATGATCCCCGCTGCCCCATGCTGCACAGGGGGCTCTG
>NW_017729032.1:94574649-94575197 GCF_001723915.1 Gavialis gangeticus
TACCCCCTGTTCCCCCAGTCCCCCCACAGCTGACCCGCCTGCCCCAGCTCTGACCCTTTAAGAAAAAAAAAAACACAAGAAAAACTCCGAACTCACTGTTCTGGCCCAGCAAGGAACAATCCCTGCTGTTCCCCTCATGCCTCGTGCCATGTGGAGGGCTCCACACAAGCTCCCCAAAGCCCTGAGGCCACTGCAGGAGCTGGTCAGTCCTGTGGTTTTCCTCATTTGTTTTTTTTAAAGGGCTGGAGGTGGGAAAAGCAGCACAGCCATGGGGAGAGGGTCGGGTTGCTCATGGCAGAGCCCCCCATGCTGTGTCAGACAGTGGGGGGCAGTGAGGAAGGCCCCCCTGCCCGGCAGCACCAGGTGAGTGGGGCTTTTTTTTTAAAGCACTGGGAGCTGGGGCAGTTGTGGTGGAGCAGGCGGGGCTGGGGACGCTAGGGGGGCAGCTCTTACCAGCTCTGAGTCTAGCTGCAGCTCCCTGCTGCAACCACCAGGGACTGTCTGAATCGTTGAAGCTCTCCGAATCTTTTCTGAAGATTTGGACAGCT
>NW_017729032.1:94580197-94583687 GCF_001723915.1 Gavialis gangeticus
TGGGGACGCTAGGGGGGCAGCTCTTACCAGCTCTGAGTCTAGCTGCAGCTCCCTGCTGCAACCACCAGGGACTGTCTGAATCGTTGAAGCTCTCCGAATCTTTTCTGAAGATTTGGACAGCTTCGAATTGATTCAGACCTTTTAATTGGTCCCCTGATTTGATTCCGATTCAGAGATTCAGCCACTGAATCGGGCGACTCTCCTCCAAATCAAATCACTACCCAAAGCTTCACACAGCCCTTGGTCCCACAGTATCCTGATTAAGGTGTTTGGCTTGCCATTTAAAATACTACTGGATTGATATTACTACATTATTTTAGACATGTCTTTTTTTCTAGACGTGCATATGTAATATGCATTTAAATAATTTTAGAAACTGGCTCCTGGAATTTTTTTTTCTATTTTTTTTCAATACATGTAGCAGAAGTGTAAGAGTAACCTCACTGCATGTGTATAGGCACCCTAAAATACCTGTTTAACATGGTGTTGGAGAAGCAAGAAGAAATTCTAAAACACAAACACAGTCTTTTTAGTAGGTGAGAGAAGGAGGAGCAGGAGCAAGGAACTTTTGACCAAATATGATCATGGTCTGAGAGAAGCCCTAGAGAAATACATCATCTTGTTAACAGATTTTATGGAGGTGAAAAAATAAAAAGATGTTCATTCATGTAAAAAATGAATGAATCTTTCTAACTTGAGTTTATCTCTCTTCTGCAAGAGTCCCACATTCCTCACCAGTATACAGAGGAGTAGAGTTCCCATGTTATTTCCTAGCAGCCAAGAAGGGTGAATAGAAATATGTGCATTATAACATGCAGCTAAAATCTGCAGCAGGGCGCATTGATTCGTGCTGCACATGAGTCTTGAGTTCTAGGACATCATGGAATGCACAAAAAACATTAAAAACATTGATTTTTGTAGAATTATTTCCTTTGTGGTATTTGCACCAAAATGTTATGCTAGTGATGAGCAAGGGTCTGCAAATAGCGCAGTTATTTGCTTAGCATATTTCAAGGTGGTATCAGTAGCATTATTTAATTGAATTTAATAAAAGAAAATGCAAGCCAATACCAGGAAAATCCTAATGAATGTCACCTTAGAGATTGTGGGATAGTTACACAAAGGAAGCTATGAAATTTTCCATTGTTGGCAACATTTTAAATTTGATTTGGATAAACAGAAAATGTGTAATGGGGAGAAATCTTGCATTGGTGAGGGGAATGATTAGAAGAGCCATAATAGGGATTTTCTTTTCTATATTGTGAGATTTGATACGGAATTCCCTGTGCAAGGTGTCCAGGGACCTGTTTTACATCACTGTTTAAAAATGTTTTGTGCTTCAGGACTTACTGCAAAATGGAACATAAGCCACTAAAGTAGATAATAAAAGATAAGTATTAATAATAATGTTGTCTTTTGTATATAGTTCTAATAGAAGAAATGTTGTCTTTATTTTTTCTTTGCAGTTCAGCAACTTAATATTTATTATGAAAAGTGAGGACAAACTTTAAAAATATCTGAACTTTTCATACACAAAAATTTGTCCCAGCTTTTCTGTGGGTCTAGAAATTTGGCAGCAAGGGAGTGTCCCACTGCTTTCCCACCGCCAAGTTCCAGACCCATGGGAAGCCTTGTGGGCCAGATAACACAGTGCTGTGAGCCAGATAGCACAGTGCTGTGGGCCAGATAACACAGTGCTGTGGGCCGTATTTGGCTGAATTCCCCAGTATTAGAATGATAGTCAGTTTCTATGGAGATGAATGTTCAGATATATTAAAATACATATACCATGTTTATCCTCATCTAAGGTGATGCAAATACATTCATCCTGTGTATATTTGGGACATCACACAGCTGATAGACTGCTGAAATTTTGTTATAGTATAGTATACAGTATGCATTTACCATATGAGCTTTGAAGTGCTAAGAGAGATTCCTCCCCCTTCCCAAGTCAAAAATGGTAGCTTCTGTTGGTGTATAGAACCATAACGTTTTAAGGTTGTTTAGAATAAAAGTTAAACACACACTCTGGGAGAAGGGGTGGGGGAGCAACTGAATACTTCTGAACTAGTGCAAAAAACCCCTAAATTTCTCTTTTCTTGGGTAAGAGAACTCAAATATGTTAGCTTTGTTTGGCTCAATCGTAAGTATAGTGTTTACTAGTACAATGCTACAATACAATATTTATGTATCTTGAGTGTTTCTGAGAGCCTTCATTATATTAATAGCAGTTGAACTGCAGTGAAGGTACCTTCCCTAATTGGCTCTTCCGGTTTCCTTCAGTTTTCCTTTCATTTTAATACAACTTTAGAAAAGTTAGTTTTAATTGCATGCTCCAGGTACTACTCCTAAGGAAACATTAACAAGTAACATTGCTTTCAAAAAATGTTTGTTTTTAAGTTTTTAAAAAAGTCCCCAACAAATACATAATTTTATTATTTATATTTGGTTAAAAATGGTCACATGATTTTCTATTTGTTTCCTCTGATAGGAATGGGTCTAAAGGCTTCTTACATAAGTTCTTCCTTAGTTGACTTTAGCTATGTGGTTTCCAAATGCTCATATTTCTTTTTGATGTTATCTTGAGCATATTTACTGCTCCCACTTTTTTTTTCCTTTTCAGGTTTCATGTAGAAAAGTAGCTTTAGGCCTAGGGGAGAAATAGACTAGGAACTGTCAAAACCCCTGAAGTCTAGACCCTCATTTAAAACTCCAACACTCAAGGGCTGTGTAAAGAGTACATATGGGGCTGTGTGTTAACTGTTGTTTAGTTTTCTTTTAATTATTTAAAGCAAAAAAATCCACAGCAGAATATTTGCAATAGCAATAGATTTTTACATAGATTACATTAAGCCCATAAAAATAAATGAAAGCACCAGTTACATTCCTCTAGTATATCTGTTTGGTTTAAATGCCGCCTTTTATCTCTACATAGTTGATATGGCCCTATTTTTGCCTTAACAAGATAACCTAATACTGCAGTATACTGTTTATTTTATTAATCACATTGCATGCCTTATTTGATCATGATATGAGAGATGCATTGAATTACTTTAAATGCATACTTTAGATTCCTATAGATCCATATTACAGTTGTTGAACATACCCTGCATTTTTAACCAAGCAAAAAAATTGCTCACATTCAAATAAGAGCCTGCTTCCAAGCCAAGAATGACAGATGCTGTTACAGCTGAGAAGTGAAATCATTTAGGAAGTAACTCAAACAGCAGTTAACTTAGGTCAAAGCAAAAAAGTTAATTCCAGATTCCTGTACCAAGTCTGGAGGTAAAGCTATTTGAAGTATTAATGATGATTATATAAGCTGTTAAGTCTATTCCAGTTCAGTAAATTTGTATTTAAAAAATATATAATAATAAAAAAAACTCTCTCTCTCTTCTGTCTCTCTCACACACACACACACACACACACACACACACACACACACACACACACACACACACACACACAAAATCTCTCTCTCTCTCTCTCT
>NW_017729032.1:94583708-94630826 GCF_001723915.1 Gavialis gangeticus
CACACACACACACACACACACACACACACACACACACACACACACACACACACACACACAAAAGATCTGAATCTCTACCTCTTTCCTCACGTTCTATCCATTTCTTACATCCCCAAGTTTTTAAAATAATGTTAGAATGGATTTTTTGATTGCTTGTATCTTTAAATCCTACAGCATGTGTAAGTGATAGTATACCAGAGGAGTGGAGAAGAGGGGAGTTGGCTGTATCGTAAGCCAAACTTTTGTGGCAGTGGTTTGACTGTACTGTGCCAAAGCAGCATATTTGACCTATTTTAATGTCGACATGATCAGCAAGAGTCTTCAAATTCATTCCATGTGATACGTAGGATAAATTGAACATAAGAGTTTAAACATCATTTTTAACAAGTATGAATGGAAACTCAAAGAGAAGGGGAAAATATTTGGTGGTTCTTAATACTTAAAAGCTTTAGAATGAAGCACTATGTGTAGGTATAATTGGGCACTCTGTCCAGCAACAATGGATTAAGTAGTACCTTGAGTTTATTGCATATGTACCATTAGAGTGTAAGGACTAAGATACTCCATCAAGAAGCTCTTAATGAGCAGTCTCTAGCTCCAGTAATTCAGATTCACAGTGAGACTCTGGAGAATGTTCCATATTTCCCATACCTCAGAAGCTCTCTCTCCCAAAAGGCTGACATTGACAAAGAAATCCAACATTGCTTCAAATGTGCAAGAGCAGCCTTCAGGTGCTTGAGGAAATTGGTGTTTGAAGACAGTGATGTCAGATCCGAAACCAAACTCATCGTTTTTCAGGCAGTTCTGATTCCCAGCTTACCATACAGAGCTGAGATGTGGACAATGTACAGGAGACGCTTCAAGTCATTGGAGAAGTACCGTCAACGCTGCTGCACCCACCTGGCCTCATATAGGCACTTCCTAGTGGCCTTAGAGTGTACACCCGGTGCCAGCCAGAGCACATGTCCCTGAGGCCTGGGGGGGAGTCGCATTCAGCCCCAAGGGAGGCCCCGACACTTGCCTGCCATGACTTGATCTTCTTTTCTTCAGTGGTGAGGCTCCTCCTCGGGGTTCCTCGCAGGCGGAATGCTGCCCTTAGAAGGCATTCTCAGGGCTCCACCTCCCATACACCCCATCCATATGCCAGCCTTTAGGACAGCCAGATGAAGAGTCACTGGCCAGTCCCTAGATGTTGTCACCTACCCTCTTCTCTGCCTGGTCGTCTTCAGCATCCCTTTGCCCTGGATGGCTATGGGACACAGGACCGCCCTTGACACCATGTCCACTCACCACTTGAGGCATAGTGGTCCTCTGCACTGCCTCAGCTTTCCCCTCTTGAAACAGAGAGTCACTTGAAAGCTCTCTCCTTGGTCTGGGGTCTGTACAGCCTCCAACACAACAACAACAACAAAAAAGAAGAAAGGAATAATTGAGGCACGGGAGCTCAGCCCACCCCGCTCATGGATCCGGCATCAATGGCCCTCAAGGTGACTCAACGCCGTCCTTCTTGGCTCAGCTACCCCGCTGAATTGGGTGATTGCTTCACTCATTGGAGCCGGGACCCCTCCTATGGGTCTTCACCTGGCCCCCTGCCAAGCTGCCAACACAGCCCGTGTGCAGCCCAGGGAGCAGCCTTGCCATCTGGCTCCTTCGTTGCTGCTCCCTCTTCCATCTCCCCACCGCCGGCTTTTAAATCAGCCAGGTGGCAATTCTTGATTGTGTCATCGGCTGGCGCTGCTCCCAGCTGGAAATAAAAGCGGCTGATGAGCCGCATGGGTGGTTCGTCTCGGCGTGGTTCTGTTTCTTCTGTGGATAGTAAGCATGCCCCATCTTCAGGGTTTTTCCCTTTCTTTCTTCGGGCGGGTCAGCCCTGCCTCGAGTCCCACTGTGGGCAGGTGCTCCGGGGCCTCCACTTGTGTGTTCCCCTGGCACAGCTGCCTATGGAAGATCCTTTAAATCCAGTGAGATGAGATGGCCAGTGGTGTCCCACAGGGTTCTTAGCCCCATGCTGTTCAATATCTTCATCAGAGCTAAAGAAGTAATACTTCCTCTGTATTCAGCACTAGTGACACCCCAGCTGGAGTACTGTGTCCAATTCTGGATGCCACACCTCAAAAAAGATGTAGAGAATCTTAAAAGGTTCCAAAGAAGGTCCACAAGAATGATTAAGGACCTGGAGGACAAACCTTATGTGGAAAGACTAAGCTATCTGTGGAAGAGAAGACTGAGGGGAGACTCAGTGGCTGTCTATAAGTATGTAAGGGGTGAATGTCGGCAGCTGGGAGAAAAACTGTTCGCTAGAGGACACCAGGGGATGGCAAGGAGCAATGACCATAAACTGTTAGAGGAAGGTTTCAGGTTGGATGTAAGGGAGAACTTCTTTACAGTAATAGTGACCAGAATCTGGAATAGACTTCCCAAGGAGGTAGTGCAGTATCCTAGCTTGCAAGTCTTCAAGAGGACACTGGACAGACACCTTGCTGGGATCATTTGACCTCAGCAGTATTCCTGCCCAGAACAGTGGGATTGGACTCGATGATACTTCAAGGTCCCTTCCAGCCCTAAATTTCTATGATTTCTATGAACATGGGGAGGGGTAGCACCCTCACCCCTTCTTCCTCTCCCCTCCCCCTTTATCTGGCTTGGTCCGGCCCAGACAGGACCCTGCTGCCACCCAGCTGGAGCCTCAAATACTCTTCCCTCTCCCACTTCGGGGCTTTAGGTTGCTTGTTATCTGCAGCCTGCTTCCTGCACCTGTGAACAAGCAGCTAATTGCTTAACTGATAAATCATTAAGTTGGAACAAGCAGCTAATAGCTTAATTGATGAGTCATTAGGCCACCAGCTGTTTTCCTTTAACCCCCGTGCCCTCTGTTCTTCCATTTTTCTTAACTGTCCAGTAACAGGTAAGGGTCCCCAGTTACAATCCCCTTTCTATACATGTTGATTATTACAGATAGAAATATTTTTCCTTTGGTCTAGGAGTATGAAGTGAAATCACTGTTTATCAATACAAATCAAATCCTACCAAGCCTATATATATGGTCTGCATACAGATGCAGGGAAAAGTAGCTCATTAATTTTAGAGGAGCCTCCAAGGCCAACAGATAGAGAGTGAATTGATAAGAGCAGTAGTAGACTCAGACTACATCCAAGGTTCATAACTAAAGCAATCTTGGAATTTCATTTAAATCAAGTTCACTTATCTGTGGTTTTCCCAAGCCCGTTCTAATCGAGGGGAAATTAGATGACATATTCTAAACTTTAGAAAAGTTCTATCCTTTTGTCTTCGAAGGACAGAACCCTTTAATTTCTCCATTAGGCTGTTTGTAACATTTGCCAGATATTTAAAAGGACACTTTTTTTCCACAAGAATAATCTATAGGTTTTGGGGGGAAATTAGATGATATTTGAAGCAAACTTATTTGATAGTGTCCAAAGCTATTCAACTGAGACACACTGATAAAATCGCTACTTAGTCTTCTAGGATGAAACATACACGGACAAGCACTCAGAGATGAAAAGTTACTTGAGTTCTTCCTTAAATTTGTCTACAGTGTATTCCAAGAACAACTTCCCTTCTCTCCTACTTTGCAATCTTATTATACTAGGAGATCTGTGGTAGAAAAGTAATTGAGTGGTGGTTAGTCCAGCTCCACCCTTTATCATCAGTATGGACTGTAGGAGTAGTCTTTGCATATATATTAACAAACTAGATACTATTATACAAAATTCTCCATTTTTAAATATAGGGTGCATATACCCAACTAGGGTAGGAAATACTGACCTTGGAAAAACTCCACTTATTTTATAAGTAACTTTCTTTGGTTGCCTTGAAGTTGTTCCTGTTGTGAATAGCAGTCACTTGATTTGCTGAATCGAGATTTTCAGAGCCAGTACTTTCTGTTAATTTTTGGGTCAGGATTGCTTCCAGGGAAGTCCTTTCATTGACATGAGGGTCAGAGACCCATCTGCAAATCTTCAAAAGCTGCAAAACAGAAAAATCTGCTTTGAAACAAGCAGCTTAAAACAAAGCTTCTAAGCTTTGCTTCTTCAAAACAGATTTTGCTAAACCATATGCAAAAGTCCTGTACATTTAATTACTTGATACACAGAAAATGCAACATCTGGCAAGAACTCTTGTTAAATAATGTTTATTCTTTCAACTTTTAAGCTGTACTTTTCTGGAGCTCTTTAATACCAATGTAAAACAGAAATATTGTATGTTTGAGTCTGTCATCTGAGGAAGACAGTTTTTAATAAAAACAATTGCTGTAGAGGAGAGGTTTTCAACCTTTTTTAACAAGTGTACCCCTTCTGCCACAAAGCTTCAGCTCATGTACCCCTTTATATTTTTTTCTTGTTTCTAAGGGGCAGGGGTGGGGGATGCAGATCAAAACCTGGCAGTGAGGGAAGGAGTGGGGCTGGGGCAGGCGCTGCACAGCCAGAGTGGGGGATGGGACAGAACTGCAAAAGCAGCTCTTCTTGTGGGGTGCAGGGAGGGGAGGGCAGCTCCTGTTGCTGCACACACCCTGGTGGGGGCCTGGGAGGCACGTGTCCCCCCAGATCTGCACATGGGTGGAAGCAGCAGCTGCTGCCCCAAGAGCAATGCGATGCTATGTGCCTGCTGCTGCCATGTAGCTGCATACACAGAGATGCAGACAGACACGTGCAGATGCCCACACAGAGACACGCACACATACCTTAGCAGGGAAGAGGGAAAGAGCTGCACGGGCGGGGGGACTGTTGAGACCCCCACAGTGCCAGAGGGAGTGGGGCAGGGGTGAATGGGGCCAGGTCCTGCGACAGTGGGAGCCCAGTAGCGTGTCCAAGGGCTGTCAAGGGAGTGGCTGGGAGCAGGGTGGTTGCCGGAGCCCCACAGGGAGAGCAGTTGCACTGCCAAAGGTACCCCGCTGGGTTAGCAGGCCTGGGAGCAGATTAAATCAGGCACTAATTCAATTTATAATAACCACTTTCAGGCACCTGCACAAACATTTTCCGCCACCGAGCTGCTTTCCCATGGCTGGATGCATATGCGGCTCTGCCAGCTGCTGATGGGCCTCATGCCTAGCCAATCGCGTGCTGCTGGGGTCAGACACAGAATACCCCTCTTCCCCCTGCCATTCAGACCCTTGCAGCTCTGCTGTAAGGGGGTAGCGGCCAATCAGGAGAGTGAGCTGGGGTGGCGGGCAGGGAAGCACCATGGTGTTACCATGGGGCCAGGGGCGCCCAACGCATCCCTCCCCCTCCCTGGTGGAGATGCCACTGCCATGCCCCGGTGTGCACTCTGTCCCCATCTGTCTGCACATGTCCCCTACAACCTTTTGAGTACTTCTGGGGGTATGCGTTCCCCCTTTTGACCACCCCTGCTGTAGAGGAATTTTTAATAGTTAACTATATCTAGTAGTTGAACGGTTCATATTTACCTGTTTTAGTCTAATCTTCTTAGAGCTTGAAATAATTATTCTTCCATTTTTTCTCCTGTTAGAGATATTTAAAAATAAATTTATTACAGTATAATGCCTCAACTTGTTTTTTAAATCTTGCTAAAATTAATACTTTATGTTTGATTCTCAGAAAAATATGAACTAATACTGTAAAAGGAACTGGAGACTGAAAATGCCTTTTAAAAAGTTTAACAATCTCTATAACAAAATATCCTTAAAGTTTAAGACGTAAAAAAGGTTTACATAGATTAAAGTTGATGTGCAAATGGCAATATATAAACTCAGTTTACAAAATCAACCAGCTATACAGTGTTTCAGATTTATATTCACTAGTACAAGAACTCAAGAGCACAAACAGCTGTTAGAATTGAGGATCAGAATTTACTCAGTGGGCAAAATGAGAACTGAATGCATAGAAAGCCAATAGGTAGTTTAAAAAAAAAAGATTCCAATGAATTTTAGAACTAAGGCGCAGTAGGGTCCCAATCCTGAAAAAGGTTTCTGTCTAGTAGATGCCTGTGTTAGTATCCATAAGTGACAGAATAGCTTCATCTGTAGTGAAGTTATAGCTGTATGATGTTATCTCTTATAAGATCCTGTTTCCATTTAGTTATAATTTTGCACAAATGTATGCTGTTTCAAGTTCTGGATAGTAAAACTTACTTCTATTTTCTGTTCAGGTTCTTTATACATCTTAAATTACAGAATGCTCACTTCCTTAAATTGCACTTTGTCTGAAAGTACCTCTGATTTGCAGTAGGCATCCTGAAATTGCAAACTGCAGATGCTACCCTGTGGTTTTCACAGCCCTAAGAGTTTTCACAAAAAACCTTGCTGCCATAGTGGCACACCTTATGAGAGAAGGTAATATCATGTTTTTAATTCTAAAAGACTGGCTAGAAAAAGGTGGGTCTCATCATAAAGTCACCACAGCTTATCTATTCAGGCAGCTGGGCCTCTGAATTATGAAAAAAAATCATCAATAAAAATAGTAATAGACAACGGTTTATTGGAGTTCTCATAAACTCCAAATTCAGATAAGCATATTTTCCTGGAGACAGTTTTCTCTGTCAAGTTCACCAGGCAATCAAAATGAATTGCTCAACTGTAGTTGAGCACCCCCATTAAATGTCTGCACCATGTGTCATCCTGCATATTCATGATTTTGTTAGTCAGACTTCACATATGTATGTTACAGGACTGGAACTCTGGTCAGTGCATCATCCTGTGAGACATCAAATAAATAGGTAAGTAAGGATCTCAGCTCAAATCTTATCAAGACAGAATTAGTGGTCAGACTACCAGAATACTGGGAAGCCAGTAATTGTCACAGGTACAGCTATTTATATAGCTACTAGTTACAAATACAGCTAAACTCACTTAGAGATCCCCTTGGAAGCTAATCTGAGTGGGAAAGCAATCCAGGATAGCTGATTGTACCTTACGGAAAGAAAGAAACCTTACAGAGGGCACAGGAACAATCCATCCTGATATGCAGGATGACTAGCAAGTATGGCAGACTACCAGCCTGGCTTAGTGGGGAACTCTTCAGTGAACTAAAACACAAAAAGGAAGCTTATAAGCAGAAACTTAAACAACTTAGGAAGGTTTAAATCAGGAAGGCCAAAGCACAATTGGAGTTGCAGCTAGCAAGGGACATGAAAGGTAACAAGAAAAAGTGTGGGTCTCTTACTGAGTGGGGGAGGCAACCTAGTAACAGATGATGCAGTAAAGGCTGAAGTAGTCAGTGCCTTTTTTACCTCAGTCTTCACAGACAAAATCAGTTCCCAGACTACCACATCTGGCAGTGCAGTTTGGGGAAGAGGAAAAAAGCTGACAGTGGCAAAAGAACAGGTTAGGGACTATTTGGAAAAGCTGGATATGTACAAGTCCTTGGGGCCAGATGCAATGCCCCTGAGAGTGCTGAGGGAGTTCACTGCCATGATTGCAGAGGTACTGGCCATTATCTTTGAAAACTCATGGTGATTGGAAGAGGTCCCAGGCAACAGGAAAAGGGCAAATCTAGTGCCCATCTTTATGAAAGGAAAGAAGGAGGATCCGGGGAACTACAGACTGGTCAGCCTTACCTCAGTCCCTGGAAAAATCATAGAACAGGTCCTCAAAGAATCCATTTCTAGCACTTGGAGGAGAACATAATCAGGAACAGTCAGCAGGGATTCACTAGGGGCAAGTCATGGCTGACTAACCTGATAGTCATCTCACCATCTGTGGATTCAGGAAGAGCAGTGGATGTGATATACCTTGACTTTAGCAAGGCTTCTGATACAGTCTCCCACAACATTCTCACAAGCAAACTAAAAAATGGCTCGATGTCTAGTTGCCAGCCAGTATCAAGTGGACTGCGCCAAGGATTGGTCTTGGTACCAATTTTGTTCAATATATTCATCGGTAACCTGGAAGATGGGAAGGAGTGCACCCATCAGCAAGTTTGTAAATGACACCAAGCTGGATGGAATAGTAGATACACTGGAGGGTAGGGCTAAGATTCAGAGAGACCTTGACAAATTAGAGGATTGGACCAAAAGAAATCTCATGAAGTTCAGTAAGGACAAGTGCAAAGTCCTGCACTTAGGATAGAACAATCCCTTGCACGAGTACAGGTTGGGGACTGAGTGGCTGAGCAGCAGCCCTGCAAAAAAGGACCTGGGGTGTACAGTGGACAGTAAGCTGAATATGAGCCAACAGTGTGCCCTTGTTATGAAGAAGGCTAACGAAATATTGGGCATAGTAGGAGTGGTGTCAGCAGATTGAGGGAGGTGATTTTTCCCCTCTGTTTGGCACTGGTGAGACCACATCTGTAGTACTGTGTCCAGTTTTGGGCCCCCCACTACAGAAAGGATGTGGACAAATTGAAGAGAGTCTAGTGGAGGGCAACAAAAATGGTTAGGGGGTTTGGGGGACATGACTTCAGAGACGAGGCTGAGGAACTGAGCTTATTGAGTCTGGAGAAGAGAAGACTGAGGGGGAATTTATTAGAAGTTTTCAGCTACCTGAATGGTGGTTCCAAAGAGAATGAAGTTAGACTATCTCAAGCTGCGGCCAGGGAAATTTAAGTTAGATATTAGGAAAAACTTACTCACTAGGGGCAGGCACATGCTGCGCTTGCATCAGCCCGAATAGGACTGGCATTAATTTGAGCTGAGGATGCACTTTGGGCCCAGACATGCACTTTGGTGTGGGGCATGTTGAGCCACCTGGGGCAAAATAACCCTGCTTGTCTCCTCCTGGATCTGCAGCCATGAGAAGCTAGAGCCTGGGACCAGCACCTCTGCTGGCCCCAGCAGTATAAAAACCTGCCCTGGTGAGCAGCTCAGGACTATTTGCCCTCAGAAGCTTCTTAGGCCCAGCTACTTTGTACTACCCTTTGTGCCAGGTGAACTGCAGAAGCAGCCCTAACCTGGAGCAGCCCCTGCCCACTATAACCACTGCAGCAGTCTGGCAGTGGAGGCTGCTGCCTAGCTATGACTTGCTGCCACCTGAAACTGCATCTGCCCCTTGGATCTGTGGCCCCATGGCTGTGCACCTGCCAGACCTGATGGGATGCCCCCACTGTGCCATCTGGGCAGCTATCGCTCAGAAAATGTGCTCTTTGCGGTGGTCTGCTTTGAACTGTCCAAGTGTGTCCTCTTGGCCTCAGATGGCCAGGACGTCAGCCACCTCATCTGTCCACCAGCTCGGTCCAACGTGCTGGCCCTGGACAGGCTCCTCTGGCTATGTCTTGCCACTTGTCTCACTGGTAGAGATCCTGGTGTTCCCTGTTTAAAAACGGCAAATTCTCTGATAAGAAACCCAAATTCTCTCATTACAATACCCAAAATAGCATCCTTCCACTATTAAAGTGAAATGCCACTATACATAGAGAGATCAGTCGGGCAATGTTTTATTGACATATTTACAAGTGTAAAGCAGTTTGAGAAGCCTACCAGTGCCTCTATCATCATAATAAAATTTCTAAATATCTATACACTTTTGCATTTACCTTTGGCTTTTTTGTCATAGAAAAATCAGAGCTACCCCTACCCACTTTGCTCATCAGGATGTGCAGCACTGATATGCCAGTGCCCTGCCCCTGCCCTTGCTCCTCACTGTCAACCCACAGCCTGCCCCCCACCCCAGTCCCCTCACTCCTTACCCACAGGGCCAGGAATCTGGGTGAGGGGTTTGTGGGGGTGGCTTGGGGCTGTGTGGATTGTGGGGAAACTCTGGGGGTGGGTCTCCCCACAATCCATGTAGGGGGGGCTGCTCAGGAGGGGTGGGTCACCTGTCCCCGGCAGGGCGCAGCCCCCCCCCACAGCTCACAGACTGCCCCCCCACAGGGGCCACAGCTCCCCAAGAGGGGCCCAAACCCGTACAGGGCCCCCATGCCCCCCTACAGGGGCTACAACCCCCCACAGGGTCCACAGTCCCTTTTGCTGGACTGACAGCTCCCTCCACAGGGCCCACAGCTCACCCCCGCAGCAGCTGCAGCTGTCGGAACACTTGGGGGTCCTCCTGGCACAGCCCCTGTGCGGCATGGGACAATGTGGCTCGGCCCTGGCCGCCTGGCATCCAGTGTTGTCTGTGCTGCATCGTGTGGGCCTGCTACGGTGCCGCATGGCTTCAGGCAGCTCTGTGCCGCTTGGGGTCACCTGGGTCCCTGTGCCACTAGCAGGGACTGTGTATTGTGCTGGGCGAGGTCGTGCCTGCATGGAACAGCGAGCAGCGTGGGGCCCTGGGTGACGGCCTGAGCAGCACCAAGCTGCCTGAAGCCATGTCAGACTGGGCCCTCATGATGCAGCACAGACAGCACCAAGTACCAGGTGGCCAGGGCTGAGTCGCACTGCCCTATGTCGTGCAGGTGCTGTGCTAGGAGGGCCCCAAGTACCCTAACAGCTGCTGTGGGGGCGAGCTGTGGGCCCAGCGGGGGGGCTATAGCCCCAGCTGTGGGCCCTGCAGGGGGCAGGCAGGGAACCCAGACCTCCCAAGCAGCCTCCACCCCCCACAGTCCCCTTCCCCCCAGTCCTCTGCACCCACACAGCCCCAGCTCCAGTCCCTCCCACCCCCAGTCCCTATTTACCTGGGGACCAAGCCCGGGTCCATGTCACTGCAGCCTGCACTGCTCCTTGCCCTGCATGTGCTGCAGCACCAGAGCAAGGGGCAGCCATAGGTCTTGGTCCATGCCCCACTCCACCTTTTTTCTGCATGTTTTTTTATACCTGGATATCCAGGTATCAAATTTTGAGCCCGCACTACAAATATGCAGCATGAGGAATGTTTTTTTGTTTCCAGTGTGCCTCTTCCCACATCTCAAACTGCTTTGAGACGTGGCAAGAGGCACATGTGGGCTTGTCTGGACATGCCCTAGGAGGATAGTAAAACACTGGAACTGGTTATTCAGCAAGGTTGTGGAATCTCCATTCTCAGGGGTTTTTATGACCATGTAGTTGGGGACAGTCCTGCTTTGAGCAGGAGGTTGAACTAGATGACATCCTGAGGTCTCTTCCAACTCTAATTTTCTATGATTCTGTGATTTAGTGGCCTGTTGGGGGGGAGGACACTTGCTCCCCGCAAGTCACAAATGTCACAAGTCACCTTGATCTGAGGAAGGCAGTGGGGGCAGCAGCTGCTGCTGGACTCCTCCCTGTCCCTGAGAGAAATCTAATGCAAAATAAACGTGCTCCCAAGAATTGATTGGAAAAATACAGGTGGGGAAGTAGCAATAAGTTATTTAAAAGATACCTTTTGAGCAGGAGGTTGTCTAGAAACCCCTTGCCCTTAGGATGAATTTATTGTATACCAGCTGAGAAGAACTGGCATGATCTTTTAAGAGCTGGCAGGACTGCTGATTGAGAAAAACAATTGAAAAAATTGCTCAGAATCTGATTGTACTTAGAAAACCAGGGTGAGATTTTTTTTTTCCAGTTTTATTGCTCGAATAATTCCTGTCTCCAAATATAACAGTTACTTTTCCTTGTATGATCTATCTTATGTAATAAATCATACATCTCTTTTATGATACCGTATTGACTCTGGTGAGAGGTGATTTCAGGGTGAAGGCAACGGTTCATTAAAAGCTGAAGAAATCCTACACTAAATTGATAACTTAGTCCTTTATTTCATTGGTTCTCAACCTTTTTAGTTTCAAGGCACCCCTCAGAAAATGCTAGCTCTTAAGTTCTACTACAGAATTACAGAAAAATAATGGAGCGTTTTTTTCTGTTTTCAAGAACTCAGACCACAACTATGGATTTCTTTTTGAGACTTCTGGGTTTATCTTGTGAATTGTGTTTGTAAACCTGCAACACCCCTGAAAAAAATCTCAATGTTTTTTTCAAAATCTTAGGCTACAGCACCCTGGTTGAGAATCACTGGTGTAATTTTAGAAAATCTTCAATTTAGGTAGCCCAGCAACACTACCACCACTGAAAAACATCTATTATATTCTGCAGACGCAATCCTTATTTTATATGGTCTCGTTAAGATCCACCTGGCAATGATTTTGATATGTCATTGTCTCTCTTTTCTCCATGCAGTTATGTTCATTTTTCCCTCCCTGCCTGATTTTTAAAGGGTTTACTACCTATTTACTTATAACCAGGAGCACCCCTCAGGTATCTTAATCTTTTCTTAACAAACCACACAAAGTGGTGCCGAGCCTTTCTCAGGATATTTTCTATACCACCTTACTTTTAAGATACTTTTTTCTGTTCATCAGAACTATCTTCAAACTGCAACCCCATCATGGCAGAATTTCTTTATGTGATTCCTTATGTGAACATGTGTAGAAGGCACATCTACACATGTTCATTAATGCATCGTAATTATGGTGCATTAAGTTTAATACCTGTAATAATAGATACTAAATGCACCATAAGCAGCACTGCTGCATGATTTTTGCATGCCACGCTAATGCGCAATTGAATTAGTCTACTGCACATTTAGTGTCTTGTGTAGACATGCCCAGAAATCATTTACAACTGCAACCTCATATTAATTGCCATGGCTGTGTCACTTTTCCATTTGCATCAATTTATTAATCTTCCTGTTTTATTTCCAAAATCCCATTCTTCGCTAGACAAAAACTTCACTTTTTTGTATTTCAAGAGTCTTATTCTATTTTCTTGATTGGAGAAACTCTTACAGAAAGTCTCCTTCTCTTTTTGTTGACATACTAGCACTTCTAAGGGACAAGGTGCTTTTTTTCAGAGGACATTTTAATGGCTATATCATTGTATTTCATTATGCTGCCACACAGCTGGAATACCTCTTTGCCAAATGTCAAAACTTTTTTTCTCTAGAGGGCAGGCCCCTGGCAAATGTTACATTTGTTACACAATAAACTAAAATGCCATATATTCAAGCAATTTATTATGTGATAAAAATGTTGAACTAGCCTCAAATATGGTGAAATAGTCTCAAAGATGTTACTCAGATGTTGAACATCTTTGGCTTGTTTGTGTTGCACATACATTTGAATATGATTTATTACACAGAGTGATAGGGCTTGGCTCGATCCTTCAGTATCCCAAGGTGCACTGGGATGGTCAAACCATGGGAGGTGCAGATGCACTGGGACTCAGACTTTTCCAGGGATACCTGGAATGGGTTTTGCTGTGAGGTCCACCCCAGCAACAACTCTCAAGCTCCCCTAGCTAGCAAGCACTAGCAGCACAAGCTTACACACTGTATTTTTCCCCTGCAGACTATGTGCCAAATGAATGTGAAATCATGCACATTGCTCAGTGTTTCCAACATGTGACAAAATTGCTCAGTACCCCTCATACTATGGAAATAACATCTGCCAGGGCCCTTAAATATTTCAATATCTGAAATCTGTAAGGAAGCTACTTGAATCAGTCTTCCCTTTTGTTACACTTTGCCCTTACTGTGTCTACCAACTCAAATGCCAAAGTTTAAAGGAATGTAGTACAAACAGTTTAGTTAACAGCGGGCAAAACTACTCAGTCCCATCTTCCAGAAAAGGCATTTCATATCAGTCTCTTAGATTTGGATCCATGTTTGTATATATTCAAAGGAAGAACAGTTATTTAGTTTTATAACTGGTTCTTTGAAATAATCTCTTTCAACGCAACTCCCATTCTCCCGTTTTCAGTCTTCTTCCCTGTTGTTCTGAATTAGTAGAGAACTGAAGGATAGTTGTGGTTGACTTGTCTGTTATGTCTTTGAATTGAGGGCAGGAGAACACGCATAGTGCAACCTAATAAATGCTGCTTTTCAGTTTACAGTGCAATGCCTGTAAGGAGCATGCATGTGCATGCCTGA
Organism: Gavialis gangeticus; assembly: GCF_001723915.1. Lineage (NCBI taxonomy): Eukaryota > Metazoa > Chordata > Crocodylia > Gavialidae > Gavialis > Gavialis gangeticus. Next base: position 94,597,438 of record NW_017729032.1, read on the forward strand.
AGAATCAGTTACTACATTTTCTCTGCTTGCTATTTGTTTCTGTAGTACCCGTATATTCAATACAGCTGCAGCCTGTGCTTTTCCACTTAATACAGTTCATCATCTTCATGGCACGCTAAGTTTAATACTGTTGTTTTTAACTAGCCAGCTATTGTTTCCAAATATTAGTAGCATGTTGTTTAACCTGATCAGTATTTATTAAACTTGCCACAATTTACATTTTTTTCCGCTGTATATTATGTAATGAAATAATGTAATATGCTTCTTCTAGATCAAGGGTCAGCACCCTTTGTCAGCGTAGGTCACAGGCCAGTCAGTGCAGGCCAGAAGTTTCCTCCCCTCACTCCTTCCCTTTTCCGCAGCCCTTCAGGGGTCAGGTGTCAGATTCCCAGCCCCTCGAGCAAAGGTATAATCATATGCTGCAGAGTAGCAGGCTATTTGTGGGCTGGATTTGGCCTATGGGCCACAGGTTGCTGACCCCTGTTCTATATCTTTTGATTTATTTCTTTTTTGGATCATAACCATTTTAAGTTTGTTTTTCTTTTTGTTTTGTTTTTCCCCACGTCCCAGGTACAGGCAGTTGCAACTCAGCACAGAAACTAAGGTAGCTGAACTTCTCCATCAAAATAAGTTAAAGGCCTTTGAGAGTGAACGTGTTCATCTCCTGCATGAAGAAACAGCCAAGAATCTCTCTCAGTGTCAATTAGAGTGTGAGAAATATCAGAGAAAACTAGAGGTATGCTATAAAAGGACACTTTTACACTACCTGTATGCATTAGATCATCAGATAAAATTGAATGTAACAGAATACGTAGGGAAGTGAGATTGGTGCCAGACCCTGTAGAAGTAGAATATCAGATTGAAGTTAAAGGTGACCAGTTCTTCTCTCCTGTAGAAAGTGATAATATGAAAAATAGTGCTGATACAGTTAAAATTCTAAAACCATTCTAAAATAACTTTATAATAAAATTCTTCATATATATCGAAAACTAGAGCAGTGCTATTTCTGAGCAGTAGTTCCTAGCACTTATGTAGTACAACTAATAATAATTCCAAATTCCTAGAAATAAAACATGTTTATACTACATGATGTGGTAAAATATACTTCCAATACAAAAATGTTCATATATACATATCTTCCAATTTACCTTTTCTATGCAATTTCTATAATGTAATGGAATGTGCCATGCAAAATTATAGTTTTATATAAATATTTTTCAGTATAAACTCAGTACAAGAGGTTTTTTGAAGTGAAATTAAATAATACTGTTCTACAATAGTAACCAAATATTTTAATGCTACAGAATATACGGCAAATATCCATGGTATAGAAAGTATACATATATGTTATGGTATACCAAAAATTGCCTTTTGATTACTGAATTTGCTCTATGGCAGGTTGTTATATATTTTTACATTAGAACATAGCTGACTCTTTTGTGCGTAATTCATTTTTTCAAAAAATATTAATATTATAAGAATAATTCAAGATGTAAAATGAAAGGCAGAATATTTTCTTATTTATAACCAATGAGAGTATGAATATAGGAAAGAATCAATATTTTTCTGTTTTACACTAGCATGTTAATAATTTAAGAATAACTTAAGTCTCTGTTCCAATGATAATATCCTTTTGCTAGTATAGACTATTTATTCCTGAAAGAAAAAGTGAATAAAGTACTTTAGTACAACTGTGTATATCACAAATTGTGGAGACATAAATATTTCAGAACTAACATCATACCTCTAATGAGGTAACTTAGGCTGGAACTCTGTACTTCAAGGTTAGTAACTAAAGAAATCAGAGAAGTCTCAGTATATTTACTGTTAGAATTTGTAGCAGCTAATCCCAATTATACCAGTGATTTGGAACCAGTTTTTCTCCTTGTACACAAATTTTAAATTTTAACTGGTAAGGGACCTGAAAATAAGAGTTTAAATGTATTCCATAAAATTGTATAGGCAGACAAGGTTCTTTGCGTGAATCTGATATCTTTTATTAGACCAACTTAAATAGTTGGAAACCAATTATTAAGCAAACTTTCGGGTTCAAAAACCCTTCGTCAGGCTAAGGAAGTTTCAGCAGTTGGTGTGTGATCTTCCTGGATGAAATGAAAAGTAAAGAAGCCAGAGGCTGGTCTGGTATGCATACAAGACAGGTAGTCAGTGAAAATGTAGATTGAGAAGTCAAAGGGTGAGAGACAGATTTTGTCTGTGTTGGGCTTTTGGTATGTCTGACTGGTGCTGGGTACTAGATGGTTGCCAGTACTGATGGACTTAAAAAAAACCCCAAACCCTACACATATTTGCATTGTATAGACATGTTGGAACTTCAAAGAAGTTGCTGTAACACGTGAAATTTTGTTTTTCTAAACTTGTCCCTTTGCCAGGGATCTGGTAGGGAATGATTGTGTCCTGGGGGATAAGGCAGAGGGTGAATATGTCCTGGACCCTAGGGGCCTCCCCCTGGCTGATCATAGGGTCAGGCAGGAGGTGACTGGTGATTTCCCTGGGATTTGAAGGTATGCCAATTCCAGGGAACATGGAAGGTTCGATTATGTCCTGAACCCTGGGGGCTTCTTACTGCCTGATCCTAATAATCAGCTGCCCAGTGGGGGTCAGGCAAGGGGAAGTTCCAGGTCTGGGGCATATGCCACATTCTAATTTGGTGTGATAAAAACCAGCCACGAAGGTGTTCCACATTTAGTCATGCAAGAAATGTAACATATGCCAGGGTCCTACACTTATCACATTTGAATATAGACTGTTACAGTTGTTGTGTGCATGCCTGTTTTACTTAAATAGTTAGCATATTATGGTACTTTTTTCACTGGTCTTGAAATGTATTTTTTTTTGTTCTCTGTCTTAGTTTTAAGTATGAGATTAGATAAACTGCAAAAAAAAATACTTTAATTTTAATTATGCAGAACATATTACCTATTTTTCTTAGCCCCTATTTTTTCATGACTGTCCTCCACTGAGGTTATTGGCTGCTTTTTGAAGTAGAGATTAAATTATTAGGGATTTAGTAAACTGCCAAATGACCTGAGAGAATAATTTTGTAGAGGGCGCTATAGCTTGGAGAATGGCCACTGCAGTGGCTGAACTGTATATTTGTTGTTTCTTCCATGATGGATTAAAATTACATTTTACTTAAAAAATAATACAGAATATTTCATCTTTCTCTATTAGCATGCTGAACCTCTTGTGCTTTCAACTCTTTCATAAATAGCATGTAATACTGAATTCCTGCTCTTTTGACTTGTTCTGCTGTTCTTTCACAGGTTTTGACTAAGGAATTCTATAGCCTTCAAGCTTCTAGTGAAACGCGTGTTATTGAACTTCAGGCACAGAATTCAGAGCGTCAGGCAAAACTTGATACATATGAAAAACTAGAAAAAGAACTAGATGAGATAATATTGCAAACGGCAGAAAGTAAGTTCTTCCCCAAATGACACCGTAATTTCTTACGATACTGCGGGTCTCGTAAGATGCAAGTTTCTGAGAGAATTTGTAACATATAGTGGAGGCGTTTTAGGCAGAAGTTCAAGATTCAATAAATACATTAAGTATGAATTCTGCAGTGTTTATTGAAAATACTTATTTTAATACTTGTTGCACATTGGGCCACTGCTAAAAAACTTTTGCTAATCATTATACATTTAAACTTATACTATTACATATTATAGCAAACAATTATCCAACCCTGTCCTGTTTGCTTCTCATTTGTTTATTCTGCCTTCCTGTTGTTTTTAACGGACTCCCAGGTTAGTTCTTTGAGAAATAGACTATTTTTTTATTAAATGCATGTACAGTACCAAACACTAAACAGACCCCTGTTCACTGACTGATGCCTCTGGGTTCCATACTGTAATGAATACATAGTAATAATTTTGGTTTTAATTCAACAGATTATTAGTATTAACTAGATGTGTGTCAGGGAAAGTTTTTAGATACAGATTGGGTTCAAGATTAAAGCATGACTTATGTTAATGCTTGACAGCATAGAAATCTTGTGAGCTGTTCTAGCAAGATTTTGATCCAAATTGGCAAGAACAGCCAGAGTCTGCCTTCTCAAGTAATGAAATTCTTGCAGCAACATTTTTTTGCCAAAGATTTATACCACCTTAGTTTATTTCCTAACTGGTTTAAATGTCCCTTCTAATTTTGTGTGCAAATGTTATTGAAGACCTGGATCCTATAACTTGCTATTTTTAGTTATAAGATGCAATTCTGTGTCCTTATGGAGATCTGTAGAAGAGTTTTCCAAAGTCATACTTAAACAATTTTTGGCATGGAAGATTTTATCAGAGTTTAAAGTTAAAATATGCATTCAGTTGGACTGAACATTTTCAGCAACTAAGGAGTGTGGACTTAAAATATACTTACCTCGAGGGTGGCGTGTCTGTCAGTAATTTTGACTCAGTCTAATATTTAAGAATGCATGTTTTATATAAGTTACTGAGAAAAATGTAAGCACATGCTGTTAGAAAATGCACATGATGTTCTGCCTTAGGGGTATTCTTGTGCCAATATCAGACAGTGAGAATGTTTTGGACTTAGAATTTTCCCAAGGAGAGACTCCAAGTTCTAGAATGGTGTCATACTTCCTTAAGCAGACTTTCTGATTCATCTAGTGATATCGGTTAAAGATTTGCTCCTGGAGTTGAAAGTATTAATATTGCAATAAATATTTTAAAGTTTAATTATACCCCTAAACAATATGTTGCAATACAAAATGTGCAAGCTTTCAAACAGATTTAAATGATAGTCATTTAACATGTTCAGCTTAAAGGAAAAAAGGAAAGAACTCTTAGACAAAAATATTTTTTACCTTACCTATTTTTATGTACTATCCAGCAGGTTTTTTCTTAATTCTTTTTTTAAAAAATGAGTTCACATAATGATTCTGAAAAGAAGACTGCATTCTTTTGAAATTATTTATTGGTGTTTTCTCCTGTTATAGCTTCTATGGTAGCAGAAGCTATGATTAAGGTTGCATTCCAGTTTCCATTGTGGCTCCAGCCCCTCCAGTTGCTTTTAACTCCTTTGAACAGATCCCTGCATGCTTTAAATCTTCCATGCCTGATCTCAGTTCAAATGTGAATTTTTTGGAAATGCCAAAAACATGAGGAGGAAAAAGGCACATTTTGTCCACATATTTCAAATGAAGGCTTGGAGTGTATGTAAGTTAAATAGTTAAACATTTGAGGAAAAATTGTATAACACTTTTTAAAGGCATATATTTGATTTACTTTCTCATGTGCTGTAAAAATCCTGCAAACTGCTTTTCAAAGCAATGTGAATGTGATTTAGAATAAATCCTGACCCATCAGAGGGTATGGACATGTGGTCTTTTGAAACAGTTCAAATTCCATGACATTATGAACACAGGAGAATTGAAGCACTTCAGCATCACGCAGGGGTACAGATCCTTCCCAGCTGAAGTACTTCAGAATGGCCTCACATCCATGCTGTGGCAGTACTCTGAACCCGAGTGAAGCTAGAGAACAGAGACCCCAGCATACCTTTCGGACTAGAGTCCCTGGAGGCTCCTGAAGACTGCTGAGCATAGAGGAAAGAGCCTGTTGGCTATCTGCCTCCAGCTTCTGCTGGATGCTCGCTGCTGCATCAGGACTGGTCATTAAAAGAAGAGGCGCTGTCACGTGGTACCTGCTCAGTAGGGATCTTGGTTTTCTCTGGTAACAAAACATCCCCAATTTCTGGATTAAAAAAGTAAACCAATATCCACATTTTTTCATGATTAAAATGAAATGCCACTAATATATATATAGTGGCATTTCATTTTGATCACGGAAAGATGTGGATTTTGGGTTACTTTTTTGAATCGAAAAATTGGGGATGTTTTGTTATAAGAGAACATCAGAGTCCCTGCTGCTCAGCCATTGCCAACGGCAAGATGCATAAGGATGACGACACTGGAAGATGACTTTCTTTGGGACCATCTGCAAGCCAGTGCTTACAGGTGTGCCAGGAACTGAGCAACAGTTGGTGGGAATGTATAGTCCTGGGGACATGTGATGATTAGCCCTAGTAGCAGAACTTTAAAATGAACTGTGGCATGTTCACAGAGAGCTGGAGCAAGTTGGCCCCTTCATTCGAGTGGCAGGCTGCCAGCATAAGGGTACTCCTGACCACTGCTGTTTGGATGTCAGCCAGCCCCAACAGCCTACAGTCCATGGCCAACCACTTTGTGAACACAATTGTGAAAGAGGTGTACCATGCCATCTAGAGTGAACTGGCACTGTGATTCCTGTGACTTACAAACCCACAGGAAGTCATCACTAGATTGTGACCCCCTTGATTTTCCAGACTGCATCAAGGCCATTTGTGGCCCCACTTCACCACTCAGTGCCCTGCCTACTGGAGCTCAGAGAAAATAAACTGCAAGGGATTTTTCTTCATTTTCCTGCAGAACATTGTAGATGCCTAGAAATGGTTTACCACATCACTGCTACCATCACCTCCAGTGAAGGCATGATGTAGTTAGTAATATCAGTTAATAAATTAGATGTACTTTTCCTCCCTGCATTCAGATTTGAGATGCTCTTACCAAGAAATATTTTTACCCTGTTTGTTCTGTGCATGTAGTTCTTAGAATATGTAATTATGTTAAGCACATCACTGTAAATAATAACACTAATTAGTAATAGAAGTAAGAAATAGTCATTGTCAGAGATAAAAATTAGTTGTTTGTTATTTGATAACATTCATGGCATGGTAAAAATAATTTATTCATATAGCTTATTAACTGATATTAATAAGCTATATTAATATTAAGAGATCCGGCAGCTGCTGAACAAGTGGCTGCACCTGCCACTGAGGGCCAGCAGTGAGATCTTGCATGGCTTCTAATAGCAGCAAGGTGCCAGTGTCCCCCGCCTGAGAGACCTCTGCAACATCGCGGTGGTCACCCACGTCTTCCGCCACCTGACCTGCCCGGACCCGACAGTGAGTATTGCCAGCACCCTCGAGGAGACCACTCACAAGAGGATCGTGAGGCAACCAACCGGATGTGGCTTGGCCACTTTCCTCAGTGGCTCACTGGAAGGCAAGTTCGACAGAGACGGCAGGGACTTTGCCTTGCTGTGGAGCTGAGCCCGCAACACCACGCACTGCTTTGGGAAGCGCATCAGCTGGACCTGGACTGAGGAGCGCTGGGAGCTGTGAGTCTCCATGCAACCAGCCTTACACACCGACTGTGTCACCGTGATGCCCTGCATGAGGTCCTTCCTGGAGCGGTTTCTGAAGGACGCTGTCCACAACAAGTACACCAACAACTCAAGGGCCAAACCCGACCAGGGCAAGGTCTTCAATGTCACCTTGAAGTGAGACTCCAGCAACCACTTCATGCCCAGCGGGAGCTTCACGTGCTTTGCGGTCTGGCGCTTCCTCCGCCATGCCCGCCTCAACTGCCTGCCTCTGAATGGGGCCATCCACTTCAGCCACCGGGACAAGAGCTGCTGACAGTGCAGCTACCTGGCAGAGACCCTTCACCACATGCTGTGCAGCTGCAGGCCGCACACCAGAGCCTGGCAGCTCTGCCACAACACTGTCCAAGACCACCTGGTGAGGGCCATCCCGGCCGCAGCAGGGGAGATGTCAATGAACCGTACCATCCCGGGCTGCGAGAGCCAGATGCACCTCAACATCATCACGAACGAAGAGGCCAAGAAGATCGTGATCATGGACATGACCATCCCCCTCCAGAACTGGTTCCAAACCTTCACCAACGCCCAGGCTCTCAAGCGGAAGAAATACGCCTCGCTGGCCAACATCCTGAGGGGCCACGGCTACAACGTGATGGTCGATGTGCTCATCGTGGGAACACTCAGAGCATGGGACCTCGGCAATGAGAGTGTCCTGCTTGTCTGCCGCATCTCCCACCACTACGCCACGCTGATGCTCTGTCTCATGGTGTCTTATATGATCCGCTGGTCCCATGATATCTACGTGGAGCACATCATGGGCCACCACCAGTACAATGACCCTGCCAGACCGACCACCACCAGACCCAGAGGGGACCGCCTGAAACCCCATCTGCACCTGATGGTCTTTGAGAGGAATCATGGACTTTGAGAGGACCACCCTGCACCATCCAAAGAGGACCCCTGCAATGAGACTCTATATGGACTGAGAAACTTTCTTCAACCTGCTTCTTCCACCATTGTGGACCATTGTATGGGTTTGCATGTATCTATCCTCTTTCTCTCTCAGCGTCACAAACCCCCTTCCCTCCCCTTCCCTTACCCCCGGGCTTAGTTGGCTCACATTGTATTTTCTGTAAACTAGTTGCATTCCCCTCCTCACCCCCATCCCTCCTATGTTAGTCCCTCACTCGAGTGATCTGTATTTCCCTACTGGTTTTGTCAACTTTTTGGGTTCATAACTATTAACGTCTACTAATAAAATTCAGTCTGTTCTTAGAATATGTAATTATGTTAAGCAATGACTGTAAATAATAACACTGTAATTAGTAAAAGAGGTAAGAAATATTCATTGTCAGAGATAAAAATTAGTTGTTAATTATTTGATAGCATTCATGGTGTGGTAAAAATAATGTATTAATATAGCTTATTAAGTTATTTTTATTTGTATTTTTAATGTGCAAGAATCTAAATTAATGGGCTATACCAGGATGTCAAAGATAAGTCTGTGGGCCAAGTCCAGTTTGCTGAGCCCTATCATCTGGGTCATGGTGAGGCCTATGGGTCATGGACTGGCCCCACATGCTGCATGTGGCATGTGTAGCTGCTGTGGGCTGCACACAAAATGTAACATGCATATTGGACTGGTCATAGGTGCCAGATTCAGCACATGTACAACATACATTATGTGCACTGGACTGGCCCCACATGCCTCATGTAGCATTTGGCACCAGGATTGGCACACTATGTGTGACACACAGGATTTAAGCCAGCACATGTGCTGAATCAGGCACTTGGGGTCCATCTGTAGGCTCAATCTAGTCTGCAGACTAGCCCCACACCTCTGCAGACCCAGAAAGGTTTGAAACCCCTTCACCACAGATATCAAAGATACACCCCATGTGCCAGCATGGAACCCTAGGATCTGGCCTGTGGGTCTTGAGCCATCCCCATGCACCACATACAACACACAGTGGCCCCAGTATCACACACTGCATGCAGCACACAGTGCCAGCACAGGGTGCATATTTTATTCAATGCCTGTGCTAGCCCTGTACACTGGTTTTGGGGCCAGATTGGGCCCACAGACCATCCCTGTGTGTTGGACCCAGAGTGCAGGGCTGCTGTAGCCTGGGTGCACATGAAACATGCACCCCACGCTGGCCCTATGCGCCACGTGCAACCTGAACCCCAGACCAGGGCTGGCATGTGCTGTGTGCAGTGCGGGGCTGGACCTAATGCTCAAGCTGCATGCAGCACAGGGATGATCCAAGGGGTGCACTACAGGCAGTGTCCCACTGGTCCAGCCCCGTGCGCTGGCTCTGGGGCCAGTCCAGATCAGGCCCACAGACCTGCCCTATGCACTGGAGCAAGAACATAGGGCTGATCCGGCACAGGCACCTCATGTAGCACATGTCCCAGGCTGACTCAGTGCATGAGCTCCAGGCTGGTGCTGGTGCATACTGCACATGGTACACAGGACTGGTCCAAGGCCCATGTCACATCCTGAAAATACTTATTATATACTTGTGTAATATAAAATAACTTGATGTTTGTTTGAGAGTTTTGAAAATGAATCAGACTTCCAAAAATAAATTTTAGAGAATACTTGGTAGTGTTAGAGTGCTATGAATACTTGTACATTTATAGAAGGATGAACTTGATGCCTTTTCCATTTGATGTTGTTATAATTGGTGTGGCACAATTGTTTATTTCTGAAGTTGAGAAAGAGAGAAAACAAAGCTATAAAAAGAAGACATGAGTCCTCAAGCACATCTGTTTTTTTAACATTTCCTTTCACGTTACATAAGTAGTACATTTACTGCAAACATAAAAAGTGAAGATCCTGATGGCATCATAAGAGTCTATAGCTTCAAATTATTGTTTAGAGTATATAAACATACTGCACTGAAATCAGTGAAGTTGTACGGGCTTACATCAGCCAAAGTTCTTTACTATAGAGAAAGTGTGTGGTCCTAATGGAAATACTTAGGGGTTGATTTTCTTTAACTGTATTCTTTAAAGAATTTTAAAGGTAATGGATTGCATCTTTTTATTTGCATGCAGTGGAAAATGAAGATGAGGCAGAAAGAATTCTGTTTTCCTATGGGTATGGCGCTAATGTTCCAACAACAGCGAAAAGGCGACTGAAACAAAGGTGAAAAAGATCTCCATAGTTTTTCTATTCAAGCTAAACTGAATGAAAATATATTCATTATATAGATATCATTTGGAAGGCACCTAACTTGCAACACACAGTAACCTTTTATGGTGACCTTTTATGACCAGGTCACCAAATCCTCAGATGCAGGTTTAGCAGTGGATATAGTCTTTCTGAACTTTAGGAAGGCCTTCGACACGGTCTCTCACCCCATTCTCATAAAAAAACTAGGAGATTGTGGTGTTGATGCCTACACAGTCAGATGGGTCACTAACTGGCTGGTGGGCCGCACCCAGAGAGTGGTGGTAGACGGGTCTTATTTGACCTGGAGAGATGTGGGCAGTGGGGCTCCGCAGGGCTCAGTCCTCGGGCCTGCACTGTTCCACATCTTCATCAGTGACTTGGATGATGGGGTGAAAAGCACCCTGTTCAAATTCACAGATGGTACCAAGATGCGGGGAGAAGTGGGCACATTAGAAGGAAGGAATAGGCTGCAATCAGATCTAGACAGTTTACAGGGATGGACTGATGGGCACAGGATGGGGTTCAACACTGACAAGTGCAAGGTAATGCACCTGGGGAGGAAGAACCAGCAGCATACCTACAGGCTGGGGAACTCCCTTCTCATCAGTGCTGAGGCAGAAAAGGACCTAGGAGTCATCATTGATGCCACAATGAACATGGGCCGACAATGTCGGGATGCAGTCAGGAAGGCCAACCATACCTTGTCGTGCATCCACAGATGCATCTCAAGCAGGTCCAAGGAGGTGATCCTCCCCCTCTATGCAACACCGGTCAGGCCGCAGCTAGAGTACTGCATCCAGTTCTGGGCGCCGCACTTCAGGAGGGATGTGGACAGCATGGAGAGGTTTCAAAAGAGGGCCACCCACATGACTAGGGGTCAGCAGGGCAGGCCCTACAAGGAGAGGCTATGGAACCTGAACCTGTTCAGCCTCCACAAGAGAAGGCTGAGGGGGGATCTTATGGCAGTTTATAAAATAATCAGTGGGGATCAGCAGCCATTGGGAGAGTCCCTGTTCCCCTGAGCACGTCCAGGAATGACTAGAAACAACAGCTGCAAGCTAGAGGAGGGTAGATTCAGGCTAGACATTAGGAGGCGCTACTTCACCGTCAGGGCGGCTAGGATCTGGAACCAACTTCCAAGAGAAGTGGTGCTGGCTCCTACCCTGGGGGTCTTTAAAAGAAGGCTAGATGAACACCTGGCCGGGGTCATTTGACCCAGTACCCTTTCCTGCCACGGCAGGGGGTCAGACTTGATGATCTGCTCAGGTCCCTTCCAACCCTACCAACTATGAAACTATGAAACTATAACTTAAGTGTTTCACTGGTGTTCATAAAATTACCTAATCTACAGAAGTAATGTTATAAAACAGGACATGATAACATGGCCTATATACCTAGGGATCTAGGGGATTATTACTTCTACAAAATGTGTATTTCAGAAAGATAGGTTATTGTTGATGCTTAATTATGGAAAACCTAAAAAAGTTGCAAAAACAAACATGCTAAGCTATTTAGATTTATTACACATGGAAATTTATTTTAAAGTATTCAGAAAACTACTGTATTTTATAATGTAAAATTGTGAAATAAAAAGTGCAAGTGTCACAGATTAAGTCAGGATTTTGGTTTAGTATTATCTCATATGAATTGTGCACAAGGTTATAATGGCTAGCTTCTAGGCACTTGGCTTCTTGAGCTGTGTCCAAGCAAATCTGTGCATGGTTCCCAGATCCCTGAACTCCTCCAGACAGGCGGGTGCTTCAGGACAGGGCAGGGGAGGTGCTGGCCCAGGGCTCCATACCCCCAGCTGGGACTAGGTGTTTTATTGGTCACCTGTTTAACTGATATAATTAGAGGAGGTTAAACAGATAATTTTTTAAACAATATTTACATCCCTGCTTTCAGTATCCTGCTGTCACATTTGGTATTCACAGCCTGAAACCCTCTTCTGGGCTTAGGCATGCAACTCAACCCTTTCAAAAATAGAACATTTTTTTTTCTTTTAAGTAATAACTATAAGAGGAGCAGGGACTTGTGGTGTCCCTTGTTATTAATAGCTTAATGGCTGTAGTATTCACCCAGTGTATAAGCTCTGTTCATCCTAATGGGATTCAAATCCACATGTTGCACCTCCAGAAGAGTGTCCTAAACAACTGGCTGGTATAAAGACAGCCTCTACCTTTTCTTTTGAAACTGCTACTTTGGGAGGGGGAAAAAAGAAAACCCCTCATTATTCATTGTGCCAGAAAGGAGGTAAAAGTAAGTATGGCTCTGTAGCCCTGTGATGAGAATAATGCAGAGGCAGGCAAAATTCTATCTGGCCCATGGGACCCCTAAACAATTTAGAAAATTAATATTTATCTGCTCCTGGCTGCCTGTCAAAGATGACAGGAGCCAGGAGTAGTAGGACCCAGGGGAAGCCAGCAGGACCCAGCAAGAAGGCTGGCCCAGCCCTGCCCACCCCAGCTCTTCCCCTCACCTAGAAGCCTCTGCCTAGCAGAGCCTTCTGGCCTGGGACCATGGGACTGTTCCCACCTCCCTGCACTGGAGGCACATTCAAGTAAAGGAGGGAAGGGAGAGAGCCGCAGAGCTCGCCCCAGTCTTTGGGGCCGGGCCGGGCCAACTCCCGCTGAGTCCCACAGTCCAGCCATGCAGCTGAGAGCCACGTGGTGGAGGAGCGGCCGGCAGGTGGGCAGGGAAGTGCTGAACCCAGCATCACACAGGGGGCAGGGGAGTGACAGTGGCAGTGAGTAGACATGCTAAACGCAGTAACATTTGGGCAGGAGCGCAGGGCCAGCATCAGTGGGACCCAGGGCAATGTGGCAGGGGCACGGGGTCTAGGGTGGCAGGGGCTCTGGAGCCAGGCTGGCTCCCCTCTCTCCCTGCTGGTGCAACACGACTTGGCTCCATAGACGCCTGCCAGCCCAGCGCCTGGGTCCTGCGCTCCTGCTGCCCCACCCTGGGCCTCGCCAGTGCTGGCCCTGGGACACTGGCGCAGGCCCCATGCTCCTGCCTAGCTGTCACTGCATTCTGCATACTCACTCACTGCCACTCCCTCCCACCTCTGCTTTCACCGCTTCCCTGCTCACCACTGCCTGCTCCTGCACTGCATGTCTCCTGGCTGCATGGCCAGACTGTGGGCAGACAGGGTCCATGCTGCTACCCCAGGGCCAGGAACGGGTGTGTGTGTGTGTGTGTGTGTGGGCGCGCGCGCGAGCATGCGTGCAGTGAGGGAGGGAGGGACAGAGTGTCACGTTCGTAGGGTGAGTCCCACATGCACACCCCACCATATACATGCACCCACACCTCCCCTCGCACTATCATATATGCAGACCCCCAAACCCACCCCCACACACCTCAGCCACCTTCCCCCCACACAGCCCCTCAGAAACCCCATATCCACACGCACCCATGTGCTTCCTCACCCCACACCCTTCACCACACCCCACATACCCACACACCCACAGCCCTCTACAAACCTATACCACCCCCATGTCTCCCACCCCCATGATGTACAAGCATAAGACTTCATTTTAAGCTATTGTGAAATCACCTGTGTACACTACACAAACGCACGTAAATCAGGAGAAAAATATTTTTTGAAATCAAATTAATGAATGTTGTTTATGTTCAGTTTTTAGAATATAATTTGGGATTTTTCTAGTTCCAAGACAGCAAAACCCTTTGCTGAAAGGAGTACTTCCAGCGGCAATGAGAGGGACTTCCGGTGGCAAAGTTAGGGGTTGATGTTTGATGGGAGATGTTTTTATGAACCTTCCCAGTCTTAAAACCCAACTCACCCACATCCTGAGTACCATGGATACTAAGCTGTTATATCATTTGGTCACCATTAACGCTGTCACCATGTTTTGAATGAAAATTGCTGTTGCTAGGTGTGCGATACTGCACTTATTACTTTCTTCAGAAAGTAGTATTTCTGAGCATATAGAAAATTAGGTTGAAAGGGACCTCAGGAGATCATCTAGTTCAATCCACTACTCAAAGCAGGACCATCCCCAGCTACCTGCAGAAACAACGTTAGTTCTTTAAGGAACTTTATAACATAAGTTCCAAGTGACATCAGGAGCCTGAGAGGTTATGATGATTGCACACGTGGATTTAAACACATACATTTTATCTAATTTCAACTTCATGTGCTCAGTCCTTTACAGGATTTGGGTCTGAGATATGTTTTTAAATCTCCTTTTAAAGTGCCAATCAAATAGTATGTTAAATCACTTGTAAAGTATATAAAACAAGTTTTATCATTTTATTTTATGAAAATGATTGAGTGCTACACTTTTTGGCTTTCCTTTCCAATTCACATAGAGGTAATTGGTGGAAGAAGCTATTGGCTATCGTCACATAAAAGCTACTTATTCTTTGTCAGTTGAAGCATTCTACTATAATTACGTACAACACTAGTATAATATTATGCAAATAATAGAGGTAATTTATAAACAAATGTCTTAGTTGCATTACAGTGGGAATGTTAACTCTACTGCAATTAAAATCTGTAACATTAAACTCTGATTACAATTTTGACCATAATAAATAGTTTTTAGTGTACATTTGTACTTAATTATATTTAGGCATGAATGAAAGCTACAGCAGGCAGCTTCTGAGGCATAAATATGAGATTGTTTTGGAAAACATTCCACTTGATCTTTTTTTTTATTGGCACAGTGTTAACTTGGCAAGAAGGCTACTGGAGCTAGAAAAGCAAAACTCACTGCTTATAAAAGATCTGGAACATCAGAAGGAACAAGTAACACAGATTTCACAAGAGGTAAATTGCTTGGATAAAAGAGAAAATATATAAAAAGATTATAAATATGACTAATCAGCTCTTTCCAGAATATTTGTTTTTACACGTATTATAGTATATATTGTTGGTGTCACAAAATTACCTTACAATTAACAAAAACATGTTTATGCTAGATCTTTTCAAAGCTACTTACATTATGTTTTAAAATAGAGATCAAAAAGGAGATTATTTTATAGACTAAACAAGAATGTAAGCTAGACAAAGTTCTGATTTCTGAACAGATGACCAACTAGCAAAACTAGTTTAGTTTTCTCTTTGATAGTCAACTGATACGCGTTACTTTTTACACAGATCTGTTTTCTGAATCCCTTTTGAAGACATTACGTATCTCTAAGGATCCTAGTTTTCTCTGATTAAAAAAAAGCAATTTTCAAATTGAAAAAGTAACCCCAAATCCACATTTTTCAATTATTAAAACGAAACACCAGTAATAAATAAATAAATAAATAAATAAATATAGTGGTGTTTCATTTTAATCACAGAAAATGTGGATTTGGGTTTACTGTATTTAATCCAAAAATTGGGTATTTTTTTAAATGAAAAAAATATCTCCACTCTCCTATCTCCACTTCTACATTGTTCAGACTCTGAAGTCTTTGAACACAAATCTGGGATGTATCAGAGTGATAGCAGATGCTGTAAAGGAAAGGTCTATATATTTTTTTACAACTTTCTTGTAACAAAGTAAATATAATAATTGATTGTAAAGTCTTTTGATATTTTACAATTCATTTTTTAATCACTCTACCATCTAAAATAACATGTAGTTTAGACACCAAGAGTGAGTAGTGAAAGCACTCTGAAACCCCACAGATTCCTAGATTTTTGTTTTAAGAATTGTGTTTTCTTTCAGACTCATCTTAAGAACCAGTTTCATCAGTCTTATATTATCAGATGAGGCATTACAATCATAATGGCTTCCCAAGTTAAGTCATCTGTGAGGTTGACTAATTTCTTTTTAATACCATCCTAGCCTTTCATTTGGATAACAGAACCTCACTATGTCTTGTTAAATATACTTTTAATTTTGAAAAAGCTATGACTGACATTTTAGTGGCATATTATAAGGCTACTTTTTCACACTTTAAAAAGATATGTTGAAGGTAGGTTTACAGTAATCTTGAACTGGGAGGACATGTGGAAGGGCTCTCCTCTCTCAGACTTTTATTTAATTTCTATCTTCTGTTTAGAAACTAAATTTTCCTTGGTGCAGACACCTCTGTGAATAATGTCCGGTATTAAAGCATGCTACAATCTTTCCAATCTGCAACATGTAGAGCTTGGGTAGGTTCTTTACCGCAAACCATTGACATGCATTTGCCCAGCAGTTTCCAAACATACAGATAAAGGCAAAGCAGTCCCTAAAAGCAGGTCATTCTCAGTCTTTTCCACAAAATCTCCCCAAGGAAGGCCAAGAAATTTCCTGAATCTTTGCCCACATTGTACATGCAAGGTGGTTTAAATAAAGTGTGTCTATATCTGCACCAGATTTTTACAGTCTCACTTGCCACAGTGCGGCGCAGTGGACCAGTCAAAGTACAACACAAACTTTCACAACCATTTTATAAAACCACAGCAGGATGATCAGTGAAAGCTCCTATAGCAGCATATAAAGCCAAAGTTACTGCTCAGATTTTATACGGCGCTGAAGTATGGGCCACTAGTAATGATGTAGACATACCTCAGAACAAGTTTCTTAGGGTTCTTCTGGCTCTTCCTTTCTCAACTCCTGCATCTTTTTTGAGATCAGAGATCGGAATGGATTCTATTTTAACTAATATTATTATTAGAATGATGGGATTTTGATTTAAAATCCTTCCCTTTTTACCATCTTGTCTGCTTAAATTATGCTACATAGAAGATACTAATAATCTCCCACCTTTCCAATCACTGTGGTTAGCTTTTCTTTCCCATACTTTTGCATTTTCTGGGATGGGATACTATCTCAAAAATAATGAAAGATTTTTCTCCCCCATAGAAAAGTTTCAGGTTTTCCAGAGAATATGAGATATTATCAGGCAGAATGATTTTGCAGTGGCTAGGGCTACTCATATTGCCTCTTTATGTATGCTTTGGAAATTAGATTGGGGGGAAAAACGGTATTTACAGTTGGATCTCAATAATAAATGACGATCTTCTTTGACTAGACTCAGGACCAAACATGCTTACAGCTCTACTGGCTGGATGTAGATTTTCCATTCCAAGGGCTAAAAGTTGTTGTCCGCTGTGTCCAGGAGTTTTGGGAGATACTATCCACTTTGTTTTAGAATGTTCTTTATATAATGACATAAGGAGAAACTATTTATTACTATTCTTGCAGAAATTGAAGTATTTTTCAAATAAACAGGAATCTGGCTTTTACAGCAAACAGATCCAAATTTAGTAAACAGCCTTGCAATTTTTGCTTATAAGGCTGAGGCGATTAGCGTTAAATATCCTTTATTACTGACATGACTGATACATTATAACATTAGATTTGATTTTATTGTCTCAATTGTGCATCTGTGTACAACAATATTATAGATTCATATCTTTATTTACTACCTTATTTATATTAATATTTTTATGTTGGGCTCTATTTTTAGTATAATATTTGTAGTTCGGTTACTTTGTTCAAACTTACTTATATTATGGTCATATGGTCAAATGCATGCTATGTCATTTTCAGGAGCATGACATTTAGCCAGAATCCTTAATAAATGGAAATTGAATTGAACCTTCACAACCGGACTACACAAGAGTTATGTTACCTTCACTGGATTACTTCTATGCAGTTGCAGCAAATGGATACCAGTCCTACAATTCTCTCTCCACATCCCTAACCAAATTTCCTTTCTGAGAAAGACAAAAGCCAACAACTCTTGCTGCCAGTCTGGAATGTGGGAAAAGACTTTCTTAGTCCTGGGTGGCAATTGTGTTGGCCTAAGATTTGGGTATCAGAGGAGGATCATGGAAGGTCCTTGCTGAGCATATTCAACTAAGCTGTGAGAGCCACTCTAAAGCACCAGTGTCTTGTGTATCAGCATTACCCACGCTTTAGTTCAAGCCGCCCTGACAACATTTTGAAGCATGGGGATGCTAGTGCATGAGACACAGAGGCTGGCTGTGGCATGGTAATTACCACTGTCCAGCAGACTCAGTCCAGTTTGCTTCATCACACTGTAATTACAGCACATCCAAGCAGCCTCACAGCATGTCTACAAGCACCCTTTGACATAGAGTTTCCTGTTGTACTGTTTGGGACATCAGCTTTGACACTATACCCCCTCACCTTTGAAGAGGAAAATACCCCCTTTCCCTTGACAAACTTGCAACCGGTGGGTGTAACCTTCCATGTCTCTCCCCCTGAGCGTTGTGCATCTGGGTTTCTTTCGAACCTCGCCATAGCCTCCTGGGCTGCATGGCCAAGCTACTGGGAGCAGCCTTGGGTCAGCTCCCCAGGGGTCTTTTCTGCCATATCTTTGATGGTAAATGGTATTCTAGCGGGGGGATGATGTCTGGTCCCATCTCCCCTGGTACTCTGCCTTGGTCATCCTCGCAGCTATTGCTTCTTGGGGCTCCACCTCCCCTATACCGCGCCTAACACCAACCGTGGTGTTGCCCGTTGGGATTAGTGTTCTGGCCCTCACCAATGCTCAGTTTCTTAGGGGCTGCAGCCGTGGGCTACAGGTGGTACTTGCATTGAGCATCTGCCGCGGTCCTTCTGTGCTTCCTGGCTCACACGGTGCCTGACTCTGCCCAGGCCTCAAACCCCCTTGTCGCACTGTTTCCTCCCCAGGTTTGGTGCCTGCCATCTGCGTCCAGATTCTGTCTCCGTCATCTCCACCAGTGTCCCAGTCGCTGCTGTTGCTGGCCTCAGTCCACATCAGCCTCATAAGCGACTGCTTGGGCCCTCGCTGGCCCGGCTTGCCCTCCATGCTCCCCTTTCTGGGGCGCCACCACGTTCCCTCCTCTTCAGGGTCCTCTGGGCTCTTTGGGCTGGTCGAGGACACTACTTCCAGTCCCCCTGGCTTCCTTCCTACCAGGCCTTTTATCCCAGTGCCAGGTTGCCACCTGGCCGATCACCCCCAACATGCTTTTACAAAGCACGCCCAAACAGATGCACGCAGTAGCCATTCCCAGCTCCGCCATAGGTTTTTGCTTTGATCATCATCTGCAGCAGCTCCAGCCTCCATGGTTTCACTTTCGCTGCTATCGACTGCCGGCGCAGGATCCCTCCACCTCTCTCCTGCCTCCAGTAAGCTTCTTCCACAGTGGGGTATTAAGAAGCAGCCAGCCCAGCTTTGTCAAGGGTAGGTCATGCCCAAAAAACCTGATGTCCTTTTATGACCAGGTAACTAACTGTCTGACAAGGGACATGAGGTTGACATCATTTACCTAGACTTCAGCAAGGCCTTTGATACTTTTTCCCATGAGATACTCTCAGTTAAGCTGGAGGGTACTGGCCTAGACCAGTCTACAGTGAAGTGGGTTGGCAACTGGCTCAGAGGCTGATCCCAGAGAGTTGTAATTGATGGGATGGCCTCATCCTGGAGGGCTGTCTCCAGTGGTATCCCCCAGGGATCAGTGCTTGGGCCCATGCTCTTTAACATCTTTATCAATGACTTGGATAAGGGAGTGGTAAGTGCAGTAATTAAGTTTGCAGATGGCACCAAGATGTGGGGTAATGCGGGCACATCTAAGAAGAGGGTAAGGATCCACGATGATCTTGACAGACTGGTCCTATGTGCTGAATGCAGTCAGATGAGGTTTAATAGGGACAAGTGCTGGGTCCTTCATGTGGGTAGGAAGAACCTTCACTATAACTACATGATGGGTGGTGGTCCACTGGCTGACACTGCAACTGAAAGGGACCTGGGGGTGGCAGTCGACCAGAAGATGAATATGAGCCTACAATGCAATGAAGTCGCCAGCAGGGCAAACAGAACTCGCATGCATCAGCCGATTCATTGTGAATAGATCCATAGAGGTGCTCCTCCCCATCTATACAGTGTTGGTGAGGCCACAGCTTGAGTACTGTGTCCAGTTCTGGGCACTGCACTTCAGCAAGGATGTGCATAAGCTTAGAAGGGTACAGAGAAGGGCCACCCATATGTTTAGAAGCCTGGAGGATAGGTCCTATGAGGAGAGACTCTGCGAACTGGGTCTGTTCAGTCTGTATAAGAGAAGGCTGAGTGGTGATTTGATATCTGCGTACAAGTATGTTGGGGGTGAACACCAAGATCTAGGGGAGCAACTCTTCAGAAAGGTACCCCTTGGGAGAATGAGGACCAATGGGCACAAACTCCTTGAGGAAAAATTTAGGTTAGACATAAGGACAAGCTTATTTTCTGTAAGGGTGTCTAGAATCTGGAACATGTTCCCAGCAGAGGTGGTACAGTCGCCATCACTGGAGGTGTTCAAGAGGAGGCTGGACTAGCACCTTGTAGAACTCGTTTGAGCCCAATAACCTCCTGCCCATGGCAGGGGACTGGACTTGATGATCTTACAGGTCCCTCCGGTCCTTCTATTCTATGATTCAGCCTGATACTTCTGTGCAGTTACCATTATTAACTAAATTTATATTGTCATCACAGGATGAAGTCACAATTTGTTTTGAATAAGATCTCTTTTCCATGAAACCATGTTGTTTGGCATTAATAATATTTCCAGCCTTAAATCTTTATTAACTAAATCCTGTATCAGCTTTTGCCTATTTTTTAAATCTGGGATTGATTTCAATTTACCCAACATATAATTAGGGCCCTACTGAATTAATGGCAGAATTTGGCTGCACAGTGGCTCCTTTAATTTTGCAGGTTCCCCCATACACCACCACCCCCTCCCTCCAATTGGCAGAGAGGCCCCACCTCTTGCTCCTGATCAGCAGGGAACTGAAAACCACGGTTTTCAAATATGGCGCTGTTTTTACCTCCTGGCAGGTCAGCACCAAGCAGCAAGGTCACTGGGACCCCTCAATCAGCAATGGGAGGTGGGGGAAGGGGAAATGCATGGGGGAACTTTCAAGCTTAAAGGAGCTGCTGCACCACCCACTTCCTCTGTGAATTCAGTAGGACCCTACCTATAATAATCCAGATCATTTTGTAATTGATGAATAGTGGCACCCCATTGGCCCTCTTTAAGTGTTCTGAATTTTTTCTGTATTCTGAGATATAAACATCAGCAGCATTTTTATTCCCTTACCCAGCACTTCAAGGACTTTTGGTACAAGTCATAGAGAAGGGACCTTGAGAGGTCATCTAGTCCATCCCACTGCCTGAGGTAGGATCATCCCTACCCAAACCATCCCGTACAAATCCATTGTCTGACTGTTAGCAAAACTACACAGTCAACACAAAACTCAAGACACCTTAACCTACCACAGGTAAAGAAGTGGGACCACAACAGCAGCCAGTGTCATGCTGGTACAAAGGTTGTTAATATACGCTCTAGAGAGATCCCAGGAAGAGGGCCAAGCCAGCTGCTACAGAGAAAGGCAAAGCCCCCTTCAGTCCATACCATTCTGACCAAAGGGTAAAATTTCTTCCTGACTCCAGATATGGCAATTGGTCTCACCTTGAGCAGAGAAAGACCATCTAGCCAGGAACCTCTGGGTTAAGTCCCAGCACTGGCACACTGCAGTCAAAATCCCTAGCCTTGGCTGCAGACAACACCCAATTCCTCTAAGAAAGGCTTTTAAAAAAACCCTGCCATATAGATTCATAGTAAATTAGGGTTGGCAGAAACCTCAGGTGGTCATCTAGTCAAGCCCCCTTCTCAGAGCGGGACCATCCCCAATTACATCATCCCAGCTAAGGCTTTGTCTAACCAGGTCTTCAAAACCTTCAAGTATAGAGATTCTACAACCTCGCTGGGTAACCTGTTCCAGTGTTTTAATACCTTCCTAGTGAGAAACTTTTCTGAATATCTAACCTAAACTTATCTTGCTGTAACTTGAGACCATTGCTCCTTGTTCTGTCATTTGCCACCACTAAGAACAGTCTGGCTCCATCTTCTTTTGAATCCTGCTTCAGGTAGTTGAATTAAATCCCCTCTTAGTCTTCTCTAGACTAAATAAGCACAGTTCCCTAAAACTGTCCTCATAAGTCATGTGCTTCAGCCCCCTCACCATTGTTGTTGGACTCTCTCTAACTTGTCCACATCTCTCCAGCTTGCCCTCCACTGGACTGTCTCCAGTTTGTCCACATCCTTTCTGTGGTGGGGAGCCTAAAACTGGACACACTACTCCAGATGTGGCCTCACCAGTGCTGAATAGAGGGGAATAATCACTTCCTCTCACCTGTTGGTAACACTCCTACCAATGCAGCCCAGGATGCCGTTAGCCTTCTTGGCAACAAGGGCATGCTGCAGGCTCATATTCAGGTTATTGTCCACGGTAACCTCCAGGTCCTTTTCTGCAGAGCTGCTGCCCAGCCAGTCAGCCGCCAGCCTGTACCAGTGCATGAGATTGTTCCATCCTAAGTGCAGGACTTTCTGCTTGACCTTGTTGAACCTCATGAGAATCCTTTTGGCCCAATCCTCCAATTTGTCAAGATCACTCTGAATCCCAGCCCTACCTTTCATCGTATCTATTACTCCCCCCAGCTTGGTGTCATTTGCAAACTTGCTGAGGGTGCACTCTGCCATCTTCCAGGTCGTTGTTGAAGACATTGAACAAAATTGGCCCCAGGAACTGATCCACTTCCCACTTGGCCCCCATCCCCCAGCAAACCTAGTTAAAGCCCACCTCACTAGTTAGCGAGTCTGTCTGCAAAGATGCTCTTCCGTCTCTTTGTCAGATGGATCTCATCTCTTCCCAGCAGTCCTTCTTCTTGGAACATCTTCCCTTAGTCAAAGAAACAAAAGCTCTGCTGGTGACATCACCTGCGTAGCCAGGCATTGATCTGCAAGATGTGCCTGCTCCTGCCCGGGCCCTTTTTCTTGTCCAGAAGAATTGAAGGGAACACCACCTGAGCTCCTGTCCCTTTCACCCTTGCGCCCAGAGCCCTGTAGTCACTTTTGATCTGCTTAGGGTTTCCCCTGGCAATGTCATTGGAGCCCACATGGATGAGCAGCATAGGGTAGTAGTCAGAGGGCCAGATGAGTCTTGGTAATACCTCCGTGACATCTTGTATCTGGGCTCTGGGCAAGCAGCAGACTTCCCAAGACAACAGGTCAGGTCAGGAGATAGATACGTCCATCTCCTGCAGAAGGGAGTCTCCAACCACCACCACCCATAGCTTTTTCTTGATGGTAGTTGTGTCAATCCTTCCCCTTTGGACATATGTAGCAGCAGGAGGGTAAAAATTCCCTCTGGTTCCATTCAGCAGCCAGCAAAACATGGGAAATAGTCATAGAAAAGCATAAGCATAGGCACATCTAGATCATGGCTATCTAGCCTCTTCTTGAACTCCAGTGATGGAGTATCCACAACTTCCCTAGGCAGTATATTCCATTGCCTCACTGTTTTAAAAGTGAAGAAATATTTCCTGATATCCAATGTAAACCTACTTTGCTGCAACTTCAAGCCATTGGTCTATGCCCTAGAAAAGATAGCTAAGGAAGGATGCAGTAGAGGTCTATTAAATAGTAGTATTACTGTATGTTTTTTAGCAAAAGCTGTTGATTTTATGCTTTTATTATCTGTTTTATGTTTTTAGCAAAAACTGTAAAGAAATTACTGTTACTATAAAATAATGAATAAGTTAGAGCAAGTAAATAGCAATTTACTATTTATCATCTCTCATAGCATTCGAACTAGGGATCGTAAAATAAAAAAATTGAAAGCAGCCTTAAATAAAACAAAAGAGAGTTCTTTTTTCATACAACATGTAATGAACTCATGGGAATCATTGCCTTAAGATGTTGTAGAGGCTAAAATTTAACCAAGTTCAAAAGTGGGTTAGAAACAATCCTGCAGTGCAAGTCCATCAGCAGGTAACAAACATGATGATAGGGCTGCAGTCTCCAAATTAGGGTTTTTTGGATCTCTAAATGCTGGAAGCTGTAAGGAAAGAGGGGACAGATCAGTCTGCATGAGCCCTGCATTAATATTCTTCCTCTCTGTGTAAGGTTCTGGAATCTCCATCCTTGGTGGTTTTTAAGGCCTGGCTAGACAAAGCCTTAGCTGGAATGATCTAGTTGGGGATGGTCCTGCTTTGAGCAGGGGCTTGGACTAGATGACCTTCTGACATCCCTTCCAACTCTAATTTTCTATGATTCCATCTCCTTTGTGCCACTGAGAGATACAGAATACTTGGCTAGATGGGCCTGTGGTCTGACCCAGAATGGCATCTCTTATGTTCTTATGTAAATGTTTGTTTTCTCAGTTTTCTCAGCATTCCTTGCTACCTCCAGTATTCTTTGGGAATCCCCGCCCAGCCGGAGGCTCACTGTTAGCTACCCCACTAGTGGATTGGGGTAGGGGCCTAGGACCTTCCCGTCCTCCACAGATCTTTCCAAGCCTCCTGCCCTGGCAGGGGCAAGGAGCTTCCTGCTGCCAGGGCAGGGGAACTTTGTGCCTGCCTGGGCTCCATCACTGGAGCCCACCCTTGTGGTGGGCAGCAGGCAGCTCCAGGGGGCAGAGAGCAGTCTCCCAGCCCCCACCAGGAGACAGGTGTTTCCTGGTCCTGTGCTCCTAGCCTCTGGGCTAGCACTCTGGGGGTGCCTAGAGCTCACTTTAGCTGCTGCAGGGGGCCAGTGAGTAGCTGGAGGGGGCAGAAGCAATATGCTGCCAGGAGCAGCAAATCTGCTCCCAAGTGGATATACGTGTAGACACCTGCCCAGGGTGCGTTTTGTCCAAAGTAAATTACTCTGGAGTAAACCCATCCAGCAGCATTTTCATGTGTAGATCTGCCCAGTTTCTTAGAAAGAGTGTATTTGAAAACTTTTGTCTGTTTTTCTCACAAGTAACTTGGAATTTTACTGTAGACAGGAAATACTTCTTTCCTCAGCATTATTTTTAAGTGGGAGCAAGAGAGAAATATTATGCATTCCCTAGATTTTAGAGAAGTCTTAAAATATTACTTAAATAGGAGTAGTTCCTCCAGGAAATAAGATTTTTTGTTTTATTTGGAGCAGCAAAAAATGGGACAGCTACCCTCTAAGTCTTTTTTGGCAAATGTAAATTGTTTCATCTCTTCATGTTTATTATAAACAAACTGGAAAAAATGTAGCAATCTTCAGTTAAATCCATTCCAGAAGAGTAGTCTGTATCTAAATAGTAAAGGGTTTTATTTTATATAGAAAATGTATTGGTTCTTAGCCTAGACATCTACACTCTTCCACCTGTTTGGAATGTGAAATGTTGATATTTGGTCTTCAGTGAGCACTGGTTTTAGGCCGTGATCTTGTATTCACTTGTTATACCCATCATATCACATTTGTCATTGCTTTTCTACCCCAGTAGTTTCCTACTGCTAAATAGTTCTGGAGGTTCCCTTATACTGTTTTAGATTTAGATTTGTTGGCCTAGTTTATGTATTGTTGTTGTTGTTGACTAGAAAAGTTTTTTTTTCTTTCATTAGTTTTCTGTGGGCCTTCAGAGCCTTCAGATTCCACTCTAGAATAAGACAAAAAATTGATTGTATGAAAGCTACGTTATCTGCTTTCAATGGGTGCACCTACATGTGCACTTCACTCTAGAGTAGACTAATTAACTCCACATTAAATTATCACCATGTACACATGTACTGGTATTAGGACATAGTAAATTAATTAACTCCACTGTAAGATAGTATTGTCAGGGACAGTACTGTCTTACAGTGGAGTACTTGTGTGTGCTGAAACACACCTGTAGATGGTGACAGGGGCTGGCTGGAGCACGAGAGTGCTAAGGTATAGGGGCCACATGCCACCTAGCCATGCACTTTAGCACTCTCATGCCCCAGCC
The DNA here is from genome assembly GCF_001723915.1 of Gavialis gangeticus. Lineage (NCBI taxonomy): Eukaryota > Metazoa > Chordata > Crocodylia > Gavialidae > Gavialis > Gavialis gangeticus. The sequence goes on from NW_017729032.1 coordinate 94,623,489, forward strand.
AGCCCCAGTGCTGCCCCCTAGGTCCCCTGCCAGCCCAGAGCTGCTCCACCCTAGCTCAAAGTTCTGCAGTCCCAGGTATATGTGAAGACACTGTGCCTGGGAGCAGTTGGCTCTAGCATGAACTGTGCTGGAGTTTATTGCTCTGCCTTAATTGCATGTGTAAATGCACCCAATGAGAACAACCATCTGAGACACTGTCTGCACTCAGATTTTTCTGACCTGTAAGTCTACACCATTGCAGCCATATTTGTGAAAATGTGTTCCATTAAAAACTATGCTAAAAGCAGTTTCAGTGGAGTTTAGAAGGCAGAAGTTGACTGTGGAGTATCGTCAGTGGAATTCAAGGGAATGTAAGTCAAGTAAAAAGATAGGAGCAGATGTAGAAAATAAGTTCAGAAAATAGATTGGGAATGTAATGTTAAAGGGCTGCACACATTCATCATGAAATGAATACCAAGGTTACTCCTCTGTTTTATCATAGGGTATCTATAGTTTTATTTTGTAAATGTTTAACTGTTAACACTGCTTTCTTTTATCAGCTTGACCGAGCCAATTCTTTGTTGAGTCAAGTGCAACAGCCATACAAGTACCTCATTGAAACTGTAAAACAGAGAGACACTCAGATACATTTACAGAAAGAACATATTGCACAACTTGAAAAAGATGTCAGGTAAATAAAAAATTACTACATATGCCATTTTAAATTGAATCTTGAACTATTTTGTATTCATTAACTGCATTCTACTACTTGGCAAATAATACTGTCCCTTATAAAATTCCTATTGTATTGTCATGTAATTCTCATATTCAGAGCTTTCCTCATAGTCTCACAGAGAAAAGTCTTCAGAGTTGGGAAAAGGCAACGAGGAAGGAGTCAGATTTAAAAAGGAGTTTGGCAGTGAGGGTAGGGAAGGAAGTAGTAGTTCATCAGACCTATAAGACAGAGCAGGAAAATAAGTTTAAAGTAGAGAGTGACTGCACGGTAGAGAAGTCCATTGGGAGGGTGTGCATGCAAATTATTTTTTTGTTCCACGGTTATAATTTTAGCTATTATTATTCAGTGCTATTATAGTAGCTTATCTTAAAGAAATGCATTCTTTCATACCACCATGAAACAGGTTCGTTCTCTTCATCTACAGATAAATATCTTCTAATACCCACTCAGAGGATATCTTTCATTTGAGCTGTCTGACTGAGGAAGAGCCAATACTTTGTTCTGCGTTTAAGCTTTTTGGATATTTTGCCACAACTTGACCCTCCTGAAACAGACAATTCAAAAATCAGTATTTTTCCCATAATTCATGACAGGTCTCTTGGCCTTTTCTACATATATAACATCTTTATAGACAAAGTAGGCTTGAAGCTATTAAGACTTGGCTTGGTATTAAATTATATTGTGAACATAGGTGGTATACATATTTATTTGTACAAAAATGTCTTATGTGATAGAATATAAAGGACAATAATAATTATACGTAAGGGAGCCTTTTTCAGTCCTGCATCACAGTTATTACAGAAACTTCCCAAACAGATCATGGAACTCATTTCTAAGATCAGATATTTCATGGTCATTGGAACATACAAGATGCCAAATGCTGTATAAACATTAGAACTATTTGATGGCCTGCTGCTCTCTAAAGTGCTTTTTGGCTCAGCATTCAAAATAGATATTATGGATATTTCTGGACAACACAACAGCAGTGTTCTGCCTCAAGATGCGGGCAGGGGGCCTTACTCCCAGCCACTTTGCCACAGATTTGATTACTTTAGCACAGGAAACATGGCAGTATTGATTTCTGATGCAGTAACATGGGAATACTATTTACTTCAAAGATCATGTTTTGGCAAAATGTTTTTCCCATAGTTCCCAATGCCATGTATTTCTTTTAAGCTAGTTACTAGTAAAATAACTAATATTGACATTTAACTTGTCATAATTAGGCTTCAGACTCAGTAGCTTAATGAAATGATTAGGAAGAATTTATATTTCACTTAATAGCTTAAAACTTTTGATTTACATTGCTGCCCTCCCTTTAATTTTGTTTTGCATAGCTCTAGCTTTCCAAAGCAAGTTTTTAAAGTGGCAGTGGAGTATAGGCAAAAATCCCCAGGTGGCATAAATCCTATGTTGCTGGCCCTGTGTTATTCTTGTAACAGTCCATAACATAAGAGGCATGTTCAGAGCATGGTCAGAGAAAAGGGGAGCTTGTACTCAAGCAGTCTTCAGCTTCCAGAATGGTTGTTTGATGTCTCTTGATGCTGGAAACAAATTAGAGTAGTTGTGAAATAGGCCCTGGCTCTCAGTTGCCCCCGGAGCCGGTTGAGAAAGTGTGGAGTAGAGTGACTTAGAGATAGTTTCCTTCTGTTTTTGTGCTGAGTGAAGCTTAGATAGATCACAGGACCTGGCCCAGTGCTTCCTAGATTGTGGCTCATAGACTATATTGCCCTTGAGACTTTCTGTTATTTGTGGCCACAAGAAATTAAAAAGTTAAAAATGAGAGAGACAGGGAAGGCCACATATGATGTTGTCCAGAGTTGATTCGTTCAGTATTGTTAATCCCAGGCCAGGATCTAGCCCCTTGTTTCTGCCTGTCAGCTTACTAATTGCTTTCAATTAGATACAGAATATTATTGCAAACACTAGATCTAGAAAAGTTATTATATTTAATTTTTCTCAAATAAAAACTTAAATTCTGCTTAAATTTGTTGATACCATCCAAAAAGCATTGGTGGAGCATAAAAGCCATACTTTGCAGAGCCTGTCCCATTCTGTCTTGGAAATGTGTTAAGTTCTTTGAAGGTGAAACTAGTAACTGTAATTTTTATTTAGTTTTTTTTTTTTCACTTTTAACCCTCTGGAACTTGGAAACTGGGCTTTGTTATATTCTGTAATTACCTAAACTATATAAATACCACAGAAAGTTTCATGGCTAAAGATTATACCTTTTTTTGTATAGAAAACCATTTTTACTAGTGACTATTTTGGCATCAGTTTTTCAAACTCTTGGTCTTGAGTATTAGGCCTTTGAAAGTCACAGTTACTGATTTACAGATATAATTTGAAAGCTTTATTTTACGTTTGTTTGAATGGTATGCTCCCATAAGAGCAGTCTACTCTTAGACAGAACTGTAGTTGTTAGCTATGGGGATATTTTTTTTTCCTTAGCCTCTATTAAAGGAACCTCTCTAACATTCAGTTCTTTATCCAGAAATGAAAACACCATGGTTAGCACATTGCATGAAAAGAAATACCTTGTGACTTTGTATGTCATGCTGTGGGAAAACAAGTCTGTGAATTTCATTCTTATGTATGCAAAGAAATAATTGTAGTTTAGTACTTAGTTTTCTGCTAAAAGCATCTAGGTATATAAATAACTAAAGGCATTAAACAAGACTTCATTCATAAAGCAAGGGTATTTATTTTAAACATAAGTACTCAGATTTCTCAGTACCAACGGTTGATTTTTAAAGTGACTAACTGATCCAAAAGCACTTTTAAAAAGGCTGACTGTGTTGCAGATCTAGGAACAGTACAAGGGGTTACTAAAGACCTAAAAATCCAAAATGTTTCATACCTATACATCTCTAATTGCCATCCAAAGAGAATGTTCAACACAGGGGTTGTGAAAGGAGTTTATCCACCATTTTTAATATGGGGTGGGGGGAAGTAATACTGTTTTGTGCAACTTGTTTTACCTGTTAAAAAGTGCTTTGCATTGTTGATTTACAGAGTTAAAAAAATAATGATGATGCTCTGTTATATTTTATGTTGAAAAAGCAAAAAAACAAACCATGACTTTTTTCTGTATTGGTATATATTCTGTTCTAAATCACAGCTTAAAAAGTATGCTTTTTACTTGTGGGCTGGGATTCTAATTGTCTAGCTCTCAGTGAAACAGATGAAAGGTAGGTAAATAAATCCTTGTTCCTGTGGTCTTTCAGCTCTAATAGGATGTATCATAGTTTTCTATGATACATCCATAGTTTTCTATCACTTGCTACATTGCTCTTTAATCTGAACTATATAAAACTTTCCTACATTGCTGTGACAACCTCTTTCTAGGTGAGTTCTAGAGCTCCAGCTTCTCTCCCCATATTTACTGTGTACCCTTGGGGCCACAACTGGACCCCTCTTCCCCAGGCCTCACCTGTGTTTACTGGACCTTAGAGCTTAGTAGAGGTGGGTTCTTCCAATTCTAGAGTTTTTATCGGTTTGCTTGCAAAAGAAAATGAAAATGGATTCCTGTCCGTGCAGAAATGGCATACCTATTGATATCAGCTGCCTTGAACGTACCCTTATCATGAGACAAATAGTGTGGTATGAAGCAGAACAGATTACAGAAAAACATGTCAGAAAAAAGATTGAAAATAGATATATGAAAACATACAAAAGATACCTCACTCTGCTCTCACTAATTTGAATCAGCCTGCTGGTGAATTTGAATCAGTTTCCTGGTTGAGGAGGGAGAGATGGATAGAGGTAGTCAGCTGAAGACTGCGGTGCTGGTGTCATCATGAAGGCTTCGGCTTTCATGATCACAGTCTGCTCTTCAGTGAGAGAGGCAGTGGTCTGCTAGGGAGAGACGGCCTCCACCTGACTTCACTGGGAAGGAAGCTCTTTTCAGCCAGAATGGCTGACCTACTCAACCAGGCTTTAAACTAATCCCACCGGGGGATGGGTGGAATTACCACCAATACAAGACCACTAGGCTTTCACTACAAAACCAGCAGGTTAGGGCACCCAAGGGAGACCACTCCTACCCCAGCCCTGGAACGGTGTTCTCCTGGGGGTGTAAGGAAGTCTAGGGCTTCCAATGAGATGCTTCCATGTCTATACACCAATGCCAGGAGCTTGGGTAACAAACAGAAGGAACTGGCCCTCCTACTAAACTAGAATGACTACAATCTCATAGAGATAACAGAGACCTGGTGGGACTCCACCTATGACTGGGCCACAGGTATAGACAGCTATACCCTGTACAGGAAAGATTATGTGCAAAAAAGGGGTGGGAGTGTAGCTCTTTATGTCAAGGAAAGCTACACGTCTCTGCAAGCTGACATTGGCACCCATAGAGGACAACTGGAGACACTCTGGGTGAAAATACGTGGGGAACGTGGCACAGGGGACACAGTAGTAGTAGTCTACTACACACCTAATCAGGAACAAGAGCTTGACCAGGAATTCACCAAGGAACTGACTGAGGCTGCACACACTCTGTGCATGGTTGTCATGGGAGACTTTAACTACCTGGACATCTCATGGGAAGAGCACTCATCCAAATCCGAATAGTCATAAAGCTTCCTCACGTGTGTGGACGAACTGTACTTGACTCAAGTCTACAAACCGAGAAGAGGTAAAGTGCTGCTGGACCTGGTACTGGCAAAAGGGGATGATCTAGTCAGTGACCTAAGAATCGAAGGAAAGGTGGGAGACAGTGACCATGTGCTGATCACTTTTACTATCCATCACAAAGCTGGCAAGTCAGTCAGCTATGCAGAAATCCTCAGCTTTAGGAAAGCTGACTTTGATAAGCTCAGGAGGCTTGTGGTCGAGGCTCTAAAGGGCTATGACTCGACAGGGAGGGGAGTCCAAGATGAGTGGTTGCTTCTTAAGGGAGCAATCCTGAAAGTACAAGGGATGTCTATCCCATCTCAGAGGAAAGGTAGCAAAACGGCACAGGAACCCCGTTGGCTCAGAAGGAAACTTGTGGACCTCCTACATCTAAAAAGCGAGCCTTATAAAGAAGACATGAATCACCACTAAGGAGGAGTACTCTACACTGGTCGGGAATGAATCAGGAAAGCTAAAGCTGCAACCAAACTCCAACTGGCTGCATGTATCAAGGACAATAAAAAGTCCTTTTTCAGATATGTGGGGAGTTGGAAGAAAAGCAAGGATAACATTGGACCCTCTTGCTAAACCAAATGGAACAACTGACAGCCAAAACCCAGGAAAAAGCCAGCCTGCTTAGTAGGTACTTTGCGTCGGTTATTCACCAGCCCAAAGGGACCGCCCTACCTAACATGATGTGGGACGGCCAGGGTGAGGGTGAATTTATACCCAGCATCAGTGTAGACCTTATAAAGGAACAGCTTGAGAGGCTGGACACCTTCAGGTCAGCTGGTCCTGACACATTGCACCCCAGAGTACTTAAGGAGCTGTCAGGCATCATAGCCCAGCCACTGGCAAGGATATTTGAGAACTCGTGGTGCTCAGGTGAAGTACCCAAAGATTGGAAGAAGGCCAACGTGGTGCTGATATTCAAGACGGAGGAAAGTAGATCTGGGGAATTACAGACAAATCTGCTTGACCTCAATCCCTGGAAAGATTCTGGAAAAAAGTATCAAAGAGACCATACTAGACAAGCTGGCTGATGGTAACTTCCTGCAGAACAGCCAGTACAAGTTTGTTGTGGGTAGGTCTTGTCTGGCCAATCTCATCTCCTCCTATGACCAGGTCATGTATCACCTGGACAGGGGAGAAGAGATTGACATCATATATCTGGACTTTAAAAAACTCTTTGATTTGGTGTTCCATGATCTTCTCATGGAAAAATTGGCCAACTGCGGCCTTGGCCACATCACAGTCTGATGGCTGGGGAATTGACTCCGAGGTTGGACCCAAAGAGTGGTAGTCGATGGAAGTGAATCATGGTGCTCCATGACCAGTGATGTCCCCAGGGTTCCATCCTTGGACCTTTACTCTTTAACCTCTTTATTAACGAAGTGGACAATGGTGTCAGAAGTGGACTGACCAAGTTCACTGATGTCACTAAACTTTGGGGTAGAGCTTCCACACCTGAGGATAGGCTGGTGATTCAGGCTGACTTAGATAAGCATAGAAAGGTAGGCTTAGAAAGTGGTTGGATATAAACCTGATGTCATTCAATACAGAAAAATGCAAGGTACTCCACCTCGGGGAAAAAACCCGCAGTATGTTTATAGGCTCGGCAGCGCTACACTCGCTAGCACCATGGCCGAAAGGGACATGATTGACAACAAGATGAACATGAACCACCAAGGCAATGTCACAGCTGGTAAAGCAAACAAAACTCTGGCTTCCATCAATAGATGCTTCTCAAGTAAATCTCAGGATGTCATCTTGCCACCATATTCAGCCTTAGTGAGGCCGCAACTGGAGTACTACATCCAATTCCCATCTTCAAAAAGGGGAGGAAAGAGGACCCGGGGAACTACAGGCCAGTCAGCCTTACCTCGATCCTGGGCAAGCTGTTCGAGAAAATTATTCTGGCACACATCCAGGAGGGGCCAGCAGGGAGCGGCATGCTCAGGGGCAACCAGCACGGGTTCATCAGCGGCAGGTCCTGTCAGACCAAC
>NW_017729032.1:94631708-94637560 GCF_001723915.1 Gavialis gangeticus
GGGATCCTTTGACCCTAGCTGACTTCCTGCCCCTGGGGCAGGTGGCTGAACTCAATGATCTATTAATCCTGCTGTTGGGGTTTCCAGCAATCCAACCCTTACTGCTATCATCAGGAGAAAATCTCCAGGCTCTTGGTGGAGCCCTCAAACTTATATTCATCTTTTCCTTGACCATCTCTGATTTCAAGAGCCTTGTCCTGCTTCCTTTTGCCAAACAACCTTCCTTATCTCTTCCTCCTTCTTCTTTAAATCAAGGCAGTCAGAGCCATCTACAGGGGAATCACTCCCCCTTGGTACCTGGTTGGAGCCTTAGTGGTTTCCTTGGTACTCCTATCAATGGCTCTTCCTATTGGAATGCAATCAGCCATTGTCACTTAATAGTTTTGTAGCCTCCCTTTTTTCTTCAGCAGCCCCTTGCAGTCAAGGGTGATTATCTTCCATGATTGTTTTATCTGTGGGTCCAAAGATGGATCATAGAAAATTAGGATTGAAAGGGACTTTAGGAAATTTAGTCCAACCCCCTGCAAAAAGCAGGACCATCCCCCACTATATCATTCCAACCAGGGCTTTGTCTAGCTAGGTCTTAAAAACCTTGAGTGATGGAGATTCCACCACCTCTCTAGGTAGCCTGTTCTAGTGTTTCACCACCTGCCTAGTGAATAAGTTTTTCCTAATATCCAGGCTAAACCTACCTTGCTGCAACCTGAGACCATTGCTCCTTTTTCTGTCATCTGTCACCACTGAGAACAATCTAGCTGCATCCTCTTTGGAACCACCCTTCAGGTAGTTAAAGGCTACTATCAAATCCCCCCTCACTTTCTCTTCTGCAGACTAAATAAACCCAGTTCCCTCAGCCTCTCCTCATAAGTCATGTTTCTCAGCCTCCTAACCATTTTCATTGCCCTCCAATGGACTCTTACCAACTTGTCCACATCTTTTTAACAGTGCGGGGCCCAGAACTGGACACAGTACTCCAGATATGGCCTCACCAGTGCCAAATAGAAGGAAATAATCATTCCCTTCAAACTGCTAGCAACGTTCCTATTAATGCAACCCAGTATGCTGTTAGACTCCTTGGCAACAAGGGCATAGTGCTGACTCATATCCATCTTATTGTCCACTTTAACCTTCAGGTCCTTTTCTGCAGATGATGAGACCAATCCGGGATCTATACACTCTGCTGCAACTTGGACAAGTATTTCTACTTGTGGGGTGGGTGGCTCTGGTTTCTTGATTCAGTCTGTGACATGCTATTTCTGTAACTCCCGCTTTTCTGTCTCCTATTGTTGTTGTAAGGTTTCAGAGTACTAAGATTCTTGCCAAAGACTCTTCCTCCATTTGGGGCCATTCTGGGCAATATTCTCCCATGAGTTTATGTTGATGTTGCATTTTTTCAAATTGGTATTAAGAATGTCCTTCAAGTGCTTTCTCTGCCCTCCTTGAGTTTCTGTGCCCTCCAGCTTGACTGAGCTGGGAGAATAAAACTTGCTTTGGGAGTCCGGGATCTGACACCTAGATGATGTGGCCAGCCCAGAAAACTTAGTGTTGGATGATCATCACCTTGACGATAGTGGTGTTTGCTTGTGACAGAACACTAATTTTGATGCATCTGTGTTCCCACTGGATTCAAAGGATCTTCCGCAGGCAGCATTGATGGTACTTCTCCAACAATTTGAGGTGTCTCCTATATCTTATCCATGTCTCAGCTCCGTACAGTATGGTGGGGATCAGAACTGCTTGATAAACCATGAGCTTGGTTTTGGTTCTGATATTGCAGTCTTCAAACACCTATTTCCTCAGGCCTCCGAAGGCTGTACTTGCACATTTGAGGTGATGTTAGATTTCTTCATCGATATCAGTCGTTTGTGAGAGATGGCTTCTGAGGCACAGGAAATAATCAGTGTTCTCCCAGAGTCTCACTGTCAATCTGAATTACCAGAGCTGGAGACTTCTCCTTAAGAGCTTGTTGATGGAGTACCTTAGTTTTCTGAATGTTAAGTGTCAGTCCTGTTTTCTTGTATGACTCAGTAAAGTTGTTGCCAATTGTCTCAAGGTTTGTCTCTGAGTGAGCACAGACTATAGCATCATCAGCATACTGGAACTCAATGATTGAGGTCAAGGTGGTCTTGGTTTTGTCGTGGAGTTAGCTAAAATTAAACAGCTCACCATCCATTTGGTAATTTAGCTCCATTCCAACTGGAAGCTTGCCGGTGATCAAGTGTACCATTGTGGTAAGGAATATTGAGAAGAGTATTGGAGCGATGACACAACCTTGCTGAACTCCCATCTTAATTTCAAAGGGATCTCTGGTAGTTGCATTACTGAGAACCACTATTTGCATACTGTCATGGAGCAGGCAACAAATGATGATTAATTTCAGCGGGCATCCATACTTCAGAAGGAACCCCTTCAGTGCTTCTTGGCTGACAGAGTTGAAGGCTTTGGCCTCTCAAAAGAAAGCCATGGAGAGAGGTTTATGATGTTCCTGGCATTTTTCCTGCAGCTGGTGAGCTGTGAAGATCATGTCAGTTGTGCCTCTTGATATCTTAAACCAGGGGTGGGAAAAATGGCAGATCTGTCTGGCAGACATGGGGGAAGACATGGAGTGCTCACCAGCTTTCCCCAACACCTCCCCCTCCCTCAGCCTGGGTGAGCACGGATGGAGCAGGGCATGGTGGCATCATCTCCTCTGGCGCATTCCTGTTGTTTCTTACCCAGGGAGGGGCGCGCTGGGTGCCACCAGCCACACACAGCACACCATGGTGCCTCCCTGCCCCGCACCTCAGCTCGGTCTGCGCCTACTCCCAGGAGTAGGGACGGGGAGGACACGAAGCCAGCAGTGCCTCTCTGCGGGCTGCACACACCCACCCAGCCAGGGGAAGTGGGGCTCACACACGGGGGCTGCTATCGCACTACTGTGCTGCACTGCAGCCAGCCATGGACAACTGGCATGGTGGCAGCTGCCATCGTGCTACCACACTGCTACTTGCACGTGGCGGCCGCCACCACCACAGGACCGCTGCTCCCCACACTGCTTGCCCACAGCTGTGCGAGCAGCAGTGTGGTGGTGGTATGGGGGTGTCTGCCATGTGCAAGGCTCCTCTTCCTCCCAGCTGGGCAGGCATGTGTAGCCTGTAGAGGGGCACCGCTGCCCTCGCACCCCTGGCCCTGCTCCTGGGAGTGGGCACAGACCAAGCTGAGGTGGGGAGGCTCCATGGTGTGCCGCATGGAGCCAGCGGCACCTAACGTGCCCCTCTCCTTCTCTGCGTGTGTGGCCCACAGAGGAGCACCACTGCCCTCACCTCTCCGGCCCTGCTTCTGGGAGTGGGCACAGAGACACATTCCCCCACCTTCTTGATCTGGCCCCCCCAACTGCTTCCTTTTCACTCATCCCACCCCATCCCCCCACACACACCTATATGCTGGGGGGAGGGTGTCTGTGTCTGTGCGTGCGTGTGGGGGGCTGCTGGGGAAGTGAGGGACACAAGCAGGGTTCGGGGAGCTGCGAGGGGGAGTGAGGGGCATCAGCAGGGTTGAGGGAGGCTGTGGGGGTCCTTTAATTTTAATCACGGATTTGGGGGGGGTTGTCAGAGAATTTGCAATTTTTTATCAGGGTCAACAAGGTCTCCTTGTTGATAATTCAAGGCTGAGGTTGACATGGAGTTGAGAACACTCCTGTCAACAGCGATCTCAGTTGAGGTCTTCAAAATGTTCGTTCCAACAGGCATTGAAGGCTCCCCTTTCCTTGATCAGGTCTCCTCCATCCTTACATCTCAGGGGTGTTGGTCCCTGAGTATTCTTACTGTAGATGGCTTTGATGGCATTGAAAAAACAGTAAATATCATGGGTGTCAGGGAGATATTTAATCTCCTTCACCTTGTCTTCGCAGCCTCTCTGTTTATTAAACACACAAAGCCAGAGCTGTTCTAACAGGCAGATAGCCATTAACTAGAGAGGAACCATTAACTAGAGGACACCTGATCTGACCATAGTCTAAATCATGTCACAAAATTATAGATACATGTATACAGTGTAACATGAGCAATGCAGCCATGAAAGAGACTAAAGTAAACAAAGTTTATTGTTAGTTTTGTAAAAAGATCAAACATGAAAATAGTTAAGGCAACTCAGAAGAATATCAAATGCATATGGCAATAAGGTATATGAGTAGGGGTCTACTCAGTTCACAGCTCTGCAAAAATCACGGAAAATCTGGATTGTCTGTGACAACAACTTTAACAAACTAAATAAAAAAATAATGCTGGCTCCCCAGTGGGAGCCAGCAATCCTCACTGCTGCAGGCTAGTCTACAGGGGGACAAGGCAGAAGGAAGGTGCCACCAGGCAGGGTGGCACAAAGGGCAGCAGAGAACATGGCAGCCATGCCCTCATCCATCCTCCTCCCTCTGGGGCCTCCCTAATCAGTGCTGAGGGCTGGGGCCAGCCAGGAAGTATCTGAAAAATTTGCTCTTTATGCTGTGACCAACCCACAAAAATTGTTTAGTCTCACCATGATTTAAGTCCCTATGTGTGAGTAATAGTGACATTGGAAAGCTTAAAATAAAAACAGAGTAAAACCAAGTCTATAAAATTTGTGTGTTCAGCTCTTGCTAGGAAAAGTCAAAATAGATACTTGTTTGCATAAAATCTATCTACATACCTGTTTTGCAAATGTTCTTATATGCAACATGTCTACCTACACAATTTTAAATTTCAGTGCATTGATGCTGGTGGTCGTGTTTGTTTTAGTAATGTTATAATACCCAGATGGGGACCCTATTATGCTAGATGTCGTACAGGCCTGACAAAGAATGTCTTACATTCAAAAGCGTGCCTAACTCAATCCCTATTACATAGTGCATCCAGGAAAAGACATCACCCTAAGAAATCCTTGCCTCTCACAGATGTTATGTGTATACACCACTGGGAAAGGCATAGATCCTGTCCAAAGAGCGGTTTGGAAAACATTACACTCTAAAAGGAACAATATTTTTCTAAAGCTAAACTGATGGGCAATAAAGAATGTATAGCAAATAATACACCAGGATGTAGTTAGTGCGTATTGGATTATCTTAAATTTACATTATCTTGTATTTCATAATATTAACAAATGGAAGCTATCAGTTTTGTAGTACATTAAGGGAAGCTTAAAAAATGAGTGAACATCTCAGGTTCAGACTTTTTTAAAGGGTCTGAATCTCTGTAAATCATAACATTGTATCTTCTAAAAATAAAACCCCATAAGATGTCTCATTTTGATCACCCAAAATCACAAGGAACTTTTGAAAAGTTTTACCAGGAATTTGAGGAACATTAAATGAAATGGCTCAATAAACATTTCTGAGCATTTTTTAAAATGTTTTCTTACATAGTTTTGGGGATCCTAGATGGTTCAACACTCACTGCCTCCTCTGTACCACCAGTGTTTCTTTTCCCAGATGGCACTGTGTGAGAGGCAGTAGTTACGTTTAATCCTGCAATATTTCTAGTTTTACCTCTTTACAATAATAATTTAAGTGGATGGCCAATATAAGGAGCTGGCGAGCATCATAGCCCAGCCTCTGGCATGGATCTTTGAGAACTCCTGGAGCTCTGGTGTCGTGCTCAAAGACTGGAAGAAGGCCAATGTAGTGCCTATCTTCAAGAAATGGAGGAAAGTGGATCCAGCAAACTATAGGCCCATCAGCCTGACCTCTGTCCTGGGAAAGGTCTTAGAAAAGTTTGTTAAAGAAGCCATCCTTAATGGACTGGCCGACGCCAACATCCTAAGGGATAGCCAGCACAGGTTTGTTGCGGGTAGGTCTTGCTTGACCAATCTCATTTCCTTCTATGACCAGGTGACCTATCACCTGG
>NW_017729032.1:94642560-94644880 GCF_001723915.1 Gavialis gangeticus
TTTGTTCACCAGAGCGCCCAAAGGGATGACGAGGTTGAATGGTTATAAACTACTGCAAGACCGTTTCAGGCTGGATATAAGGAATAATTTCTTTACTGTCCTAGCTCCCAAGGTCTGGAATAGCCTGCCATCGGAGGTGGTTCAAGCACTTTCATTGAACACCTTCAAGAGAAAATTGGATGCTTATCTTGCTGGGATCCTATGACCCCAACTGACTTCCTGCGCCTGGGGCAGGGGGCTGGAATTGATGATCTTCTGAGGTCCCTTCCAGCTCTAATGTCTGTGAAATCTGTGAAATATATATAATAACCATAGTCAGAGGTTTGTTGCACTCCTAATCCAATGCCCATTTGAGTCAATGGAGAGACTTATGTTGCTTTCAGTGGTTAATGTAGACCCTAGAAACCAGTCACTTGAGTGCCTAATCCAGTATCTGAAATGGTACCAATAACATTGCTGGCTAAAATCATAGAAATCAATGTCTGTCAGCAAGGACATAATTGTTACCTATACGTTAATTGAGATACGTGTCAAATACATGGTAGCTTGTTAGAATTTATAAAGTATATTTTGGTGTTTTCCCTTTTGACATGAGTTCAGGTCTTTTCCATATATGTTCTTTACTCAAATTGTTATTAAGGGTGAAAGATGCTACTACCAGTTGCTAATGCCATTTAGTGGCAAAAATTTAGTGCAAAAGGCTAGATAAGTGTTAAATTTTAATGCACCATGCAATACACATTTGTAGCTCCCCAATTCCAAGACATTTAGGAGCTAAAGAAATGCATGAATCCAAGAAAAGTTCAAATATAGTGTAAGACTTGCATACAGGAATGCCACTGAGAGCAGCATCTTTAGTATGTATTAAAAACAACACAGTATAAAAATCCTAACTAATTAAGCATGTATTATTGAAAATAGTTTAAACAAGAGTAAATGTTTAAAAGCACAGTTTAAGCAGTATGAATGTGCAGGCCATTTCTAGAGAATTCATGACAGCCTTTTAAGAACTGAGAATAGTGAAACACAGCCAATAGCCACTGATCTAATCAATGCTTAAAGAAATACCTGGTTCAAGGGCCATGTTGCTACTAATCAAAGAAAAGCTGTAGTTCTGTGGCCAAATTTTTTGTAAGAACAATGAAATTTACTGGTCTTTGTGGAAATTAATGTTCTGAGCATTAAACAACTGATGTGCTATAATCTAAACCAGGCTTGTCCAACATACAGCCCACGGGCCGCCATGCGGCCTGCCAAGCCATTTTCTGAGGCCTGCGGTGCTGCAACGGGAAACGAAAGTAAACACTGTTTACTTTCGTTCCCACCCCTTGTCCCTCCCCCAACCCTTCAGCAGCTTCCTAATGGCTGCTGAAGGGCTGGGGAAGGGACAAGGTTCCCACACGCACCGCATCAGCTTGACGTTGCCGCTGCGGTGTGTGTGGGAAGAGAAGTAGCCATGTGCCACTCGGGACAGGATGAGCCCAGCAGGGGCTCAGTTGAACTTTCCCCCTACCTGCACTGGTCAGTCCTGAGCGGCACACAGCTCTGCCACCGCCTCTGCTGGCTGGTGCCGACCCAGGCGGGTCTGTCCCATCCGGAGCAGCACACAGCTGAAGCTGGCTTCCCATGTGCTGCTGGGGATGGGAGGAGCCTGGCCGGGTTGGCATCGGCCAGCAAAAGTGGCAGCAGAGCCATGTGCCACTCGGGACTGACCGGCGCAGGTAGGGGGAAAATGCAGCTGAGCCCCAGCCGGGCTCGTCCTGTCCCAAGGAGCACACAGTTCGTCTGCCACTTTGGCTGGCCAACGCAGACTCGGCCGGGCTCCTCCCATCCCCAGCAACATGTGGGAACCCGGCTTCAGCTACATGCTGCTCTGGATGGGACAGACCCAGCTGGGTCAGCACTGGCCAGGAAAAGTGGTATGCTGCTCTGGCTGGGCTCATCCTGAGGTTCATTTAACGTTTGTAAAATGCTTGGAGAGCCCCACATGGATGCACTGCATAGAAATGCAAAATATATTTTTACTTATTTGGCTGGCACCTTAGGTTGAGATTTTCAAATCTGAGTCAAAAGGTCAACTTCCATTAAAATGAATGGGATTTAGAGGGCTCCAAATCTTTTATGACAACTTTGTAACATGCCTATCTACCCCTTTTTGCAAATCTCAGCCATAGTTTGGAAGCTCAGCCAAAGAACATAAGCACTTCTGAACATAAGAGCATAAAAAGTGTCATGCTTGGTCAGCCCCATGGTCCATCTAGCTCAGGATCCTGTCCCGAATAATGGCAGAGGTGGATGCTATAGAGGGAGAGTTCTGAAC
>NW_017729032.1:94644890-94646786 GCF_001723915.1 Gavialis gangeticus
CATTTCATTGTCACTTCCTGCAACTTCATTGGGGTCAAAGGTCACGTGACATCACTTCCTGATGTGATACCACTTCCTGTGAGGTCTTTGAATGTGGCTCGCCGGCCCACTGGGTGATAAAAAGTTCATGATCCAGCCTCACATTCATAGTTTCACATTCAAAAAGATTGGACTCCCCTGATCTAAACATTCCATTTAATTTAAAATGTTTTAAGTTGTTTCCATTTTAGATTGCCTCCCGGTTTCATGATCTGTTTCACAACTGTATGACTTCCTCTAGACTGTCAGTTTCAATATTTTGTTTCAGAAAATGCATGTTTTAATCAGAATACAAGATTAAAAGAGATTATCCATTGCTCCATTGTTATTAATGCATTTTCTATCCCCTTCCCACCAGTATTTTAAATAAAGAAAAGACGGCTTTGCTGCGTGTCAAGAATCAGATGGCAGCAGATTTGGAAAGACTTCTAAATCATCGTGAGGTAAGAGTCCTGTTTTAGCACAATCATTGCCATGTTTTTCTGAGCCTAATCCACAGGTACAGAAAATGAAAGTTATGGTTTATCTCTCCATAAGTTTTAGAAATGCATTGTTTGGCAGTTAGAAAAGAGAGCTTTAGACTGTGTTCTATACTGCCAGTTTACTCACTGTGGGCAAGTCCAGATGAGCACGCACGTGCCTCTTGTCCCATCTCAAACTCCTTTGAGGAGGGGCAAGAAAAACACCACTCTGCAGAAGAGCGGAGCAAGGCATGGTCCCAGACCGGACCAGGGAGTCAGTCCTCCAAAAGAGACATGCTGGTGTCAGCCAGACCGTCTCTTTAGTTCTCCTGCTGCCTCGGCCAATGGCGCTGTCCAAGGTAAGTGGGGAAGTTCATGAGTGGGTGGGTGAAGGGTGGCAGGGGATGTGGGAGGGATGGGAGAGTGGCAGGAGGGATGTCCCCAGGGCTGCGGGGGGTAAGGACCCAGCCCAGCTCCGTATGGCTCACTAGTCCGGCTTTGCACTGGAGCAGGTCACACTGGAGCTGTGTGACCCCCTCCAGTGCAAAGTTGGACTAGCGAGCCACACGGGGCTGGCCCAGGACCCGCCATGCACCACCCCCCTGCAGGCACAGCAGGGCAGAGGCAGGACCCAGTGCAGCAGGTCCTGCTGGCCCTGGGGCCCCTCTGCCACCCAGCTGAGCTGGGCCCTTGGTGTCAAGACCCGGCATGGCACGTGGTCCTCACATGCCAGGCCCAGCCAGGTCCTGCCGCCCTTGGGGCCCCTCTGCCACCTAGCTGGCAGGAGCAGCCCCAGGGCTGGTGGTCCCTGCATGCCGGGTCAGGTCCTGCCACCATGGGAATGGCCTGGCCAGGCAGCAGAGGGGCCCCAAGCATGGCAGGACCTGCCTGGGCCCGGCACGCGATCCCCACATGCCACGCCAGGTCAGGGCATCTGGGCCCGGCACACGGTCCTCAGTTGCCGCACTGGGTCCTGCCCCCATGACCCGGCCTGGCGGGGCAGCAGAGAGCCCCCAGGACCCAGCTGGGCCCAGCATGCGGCCTCCGCATCCTGCTCTAGGTCCTGTCACCATGGTCCAGCCCTGCCAGCTGGCAGAGAAGCCCCAGGGCTGCCAGGACCTGGCTGGGCCCAGCGCATGGTCCCTGTGTGCCGCACCAGGTCCTGCTGCCATGGCTCAGAGCACCCCACTCCCACTACTGCTGCTAAAGTTAAGCTATGCACCTTGAGTGGGGGGGTTGTGGCCCTCCAGGGTGCCTGGGAGGCTGGGCAGGGGGTCTGTAGCCTTCCAGGGGGAGCTGGGACCCTGGGCAGGGGGGCTGTGGGCCTCCAGGGGGAGCTGGGACCCTGGGCGGGGGGGCTGTGGCCCTCCAGGGTGCCTTTGGCCCTGTTACAGAT
>NW_017729032.1:94651786-94654200 GCF_001723915.1 Gavialis gangeticus
GAGGCTGGGCAGGGGGTCTGTAGCCTTCCAGGGGGAGCTGGGACCCTGGGCAGGGGGGCTGTGGGCCTCCAGGGGGAGCTGGGACCCTGGGCGGGGGGGCTGTGGCCCTCCAGGGTGCCTTTGGCCCTGTGACAGATAGGGGCTGTGGCTCTCCGGGGGGAGCTAGGGCCCCGGGGGGGGACAGCATTCCATGTGCTGTCGGGGGCTGCACCCTGTGGGGGCCAGGGAACCCACCCCTCCTGAGTGACCCCGCCACAAGGTCCCCCAAACCCACAGTCCCCCCAGCAATCGCCCCACACCTTCCCACACCAACCCACATCCCTCCACACACACACCCGCATTCCCCCACACCTCTTCTAACCCCCTTCCTGCAAACACCACATCCCCCCATCACACACCCATCATGTGCGAAGAAAACCAAAAATACACATCAACACATATAGGTTTTTAGAATGTATTTTATCATGATGATGGAGACACTGGTAGGCTTCCACATTGCTTTAACATTGTAAATATACCAATAAAGCATTGCCCAACTGATCGCGCGCGCTCTCGCTCTCTCTTGTTCTCTCTGTAGATATGTATATGCGTGTGTATAGAGGGGTCTTTTGTTTTAATTGTGGAAAAAAGTGGATTTTGGGGTATTTTTAAAAATGGATTTCGGATGCTGCTGCAGCAGTCCAGCTGGCACAAGGGGTAGTGTCCTCAGGTACCAAGTGGCCGGGCCCCAGAAGCTCCTGAGAGCAAGTAGCCCTGAGCTACTTGCCAGGGCAGCTTTTGGTATGGATGGGGCCAGGACAGGACAGCTTTTTATACTGCTGGGGACAGCACAGATGCTAGCCCTGGGCTCTAGCTCCCCCTGGCTGCAGATCTGGGAGGAGCCAGGCAGGGTTATTTTGCCCCAAGTGGTACAGTTTGCTCCACAACAAAGTGCATGTCCGAGCATGTGCACCAAGGCAAAAAGCCCCAGCTCAAAGTTGCACTGCTTGTATCCGAGCTGCTGCAAGCACACATGCTTGCATGTGTGGATGCACCCTGTGAG
The DNA here is from genome assembly GCF_001723915.1 of Gavialis gangeticus. Lineage (NCBI taxonomy): Eukaryota > Metazoa > Chordata > Crocodylia > Gavialidae > Gavialis > Gavialis gangeticus. Next base: position 94,652,829 of record NW_017729032.1, read on the forward strand.
TTTAGGCAATTCACTTAACCTCCCTATCTCCAAGTATTCTTACCTGTAAAAGAATTTTACTGTTTGCCTCAAAGAAATGTTATGCACTTGCCTGCTGGTTGAGTGCTTTCTAAGGACTTGAAAAGTGCTATAAAATATTTTTCATACTGGATTTGAGTATTTTATACATGATGATTACCAAGGATCTGGCTTTTCCGTTCAGCACAGAAAAACATGGTAAAACTTGGATTTTCTCATTTTAAAGAGAAAATCCCTGATTTTCTCCTTTAAAGGAGGAAAACTTGGGAAACAGTGTGTTTCCCCTTGCAGGCTGGCAGAGTTCCAGCCTGCAGGGGGCTGGGAGGGGAGCAGTCAGGCAGGGTGCTATGTGCATGTGTGTGCTCACACATGCACCTGACCATCAGTCAGCCTGGAGAGCAGCTCCCGCAGCTCCCCACAAGTAAGTCTGGGGGGGGTTGATGCCCCCATAGGGAGGGAGTTGAGCTGGGTCTGGGGCTGCTGTTCAGCTGGGGTGGTGTGTGGGGCTTAGAGCCCAGGGCCATGCATGGCTGCAGGGCTTGTGCGGGGACGGGGACAGAGCCACAGGTGGCTTGTCTGGGGGACAGCAGCGGGGCAGCTCCCCACCACTGCACAGACTCCCAGGGGAGCATAGGGAGTACGTTTCCCCCAGATTTGTGCATGGGGCAGGGGTGGGTGCGGGCTGCCTACTGTGGGCTTGGGGCTCCCAACCCTGCCGCCTTCTCCCTGGAGGCTCCACAGCCTAGAGGGCAGGACCCAGCAGGGCAAAGTGGGGCAAGGACACCTGTTCTGCTGCCTCAAGCCCTGTGTCACCATGGCGAGGTGCCCCCTGCCCACCTGGCAGCAGCAGGGGGCACCTTGCAGAATGCTGGTGCACCCCGACAGGCTGTGCTTTGCACTTAGGCAATGGGCAGGGGAGGAAGGCGGGAGTGCCAGCCAGGGAGTGGGAGTGCCTGGATGAAGCAAAGGGACTCCCCCCACACACCCACTGCTGCCAGGTGGGTAGGATACACCTCACCATGGCAACATGGGGCTCGTGGCAGAGGCACTGAGCTTCCCTGCCCTGCCCCACTCTGCTCTGCTGTGCCAAGTCGCATCATCTGGGCCATGGAGGCCCTGGGGGGAGTGCAGCAGGGAGCCCCAAGCCTGCAGTGGCCAGCCCGCACCTACCACCCCTCATGGGCTCCACTCCAGCCACGCTACCTTTTCAGGTTGGGGAGCCAGGCTCCGCGCAGACCACAGCAGCCACCACCTTCCACTGGCCACAGCTGTGGGGGAGGGTGCTGCTGCAAGGGACAGGGGGCTGTGGACCCATAGTCCTAGGGGTACCATCAGGGCTTGGGGGGATGTGGGT
>NW_017729032.1:94659200-94665743 GCF_001723915.1 Gavialis gangeticus
ACAGGGGGCTGTGGACCCATAGTCCTAGGGGTACCATCAGGGCTTGGGGGGATGTGGGTCAGGAGTGAGGGGCAGTGGCTTGGGCAAGGCACTGACATATCAGGGCTGCTCAGTGCCATAAAGCGGGGGGAGCAGGGAGTGGGGGCACAGCCACAGCTGGACCTATGTCGTAATGAGCAAAGGGGGCAGGGGGAGCTCTGATTTTCCATGATAAACCCAAAATCAAATACCAAAATCTATAGGTATTTAGAATGTATTTTATTATAGTGATTGAGGTACTGGTAGGCTTCCAAATAGCTTTAAAATTTTAAATATATCAATAAAACATTGTGTTCAACTGCTACCTATATATATTGGCCTTCCATTTTAATCATGGAAAAATATAGATTTGGGGGATTTTAATCAGAGAATTTGCAATTTTTAAACAGAGAAAACTAGGATCCCTGATGTTTATTCAGTGCTTTGCCAGAATTTATTGATTTTGATTTCTGTAAAAAATTAATGGGGACTTTTAAAATGTGCTTACAGAAGTACTAATAAAGACATAGGACAGAGGAAGCCAACTGATTGTAAAGAAACATTTTAACTTTTTACCTTATGTCTTTTCATCAGGATAAGTGCCAGAAATTGTCCTTTGTTGTTGTGTAAACATTTTTGATATGGCCTAGCTCTCAGGGCTTCAACCAGCCCCGGTGTAATGATGATGTTCCCTTACTCACCTAGCAATATTATGACATCATCAAAACAGATCCTAATCCTTTCACCTCCTAAACAGCAAATTCGTTTTCTGATGCTTTGAAGCACTTGAGTCAGTTACCGAGTGGTCATTTAAGAGTCAGTACCACTACACATCACTGAAGTCAGTGGAGCGTCAAATACATTTTGTTCAAGGATCTGCTTGTTGGGCAGGTATGAAATCAAGGAACTTTCAAAAGAGAATAATTCCTCAGATCTGGTATAGTGAAGAATAGCCTGAAATTTGAATGAAATTAAAACTACCTGAAAGAGAGACAATTTTTTAACAGCAGCCCCAAAACACCTGTAACTTTTTGGGGTAGAAATCTTGTGTTCTTCCACAGCACAGAATCCATTTATAAGTTCTTTAACCAGATTAGAAAGTGGGAAGGAGTTGTGTGGCTAGTCATCTTTCATCCCACAGCAGCAAGGTAGCATCCTTCAACTCTTCCATTTTGTTCTGATGTATTTAGGTTCTTATAATGTGTTTGTCTTAAGAATAAGCCAAAGAGAAAGCATCTCTCATTTTAGATTGTGTTATCACTTCTTCCACAAAATAGAGAAGTGTATTTACAGTTCTTTTCTTTTTGTGTGTGTACATATATCTATATGTATATACTAGCAAATTGCCCATCAAGAATGATGAGGGTAGGTGGGCAGGGCCAGAGCCCTGCATGCACACCCCCCCATTGCTCCTTGTCTGGGCCTGCTCCCCCACTCCTTCCGTGCCGCTTGGGGTCCGGCCCCGCTCCCCTCCCCCCCACCGCTGCATCGGGTCTAGGCCTGGCCTGCTTCCCCCCTGCCATGTCTGGCGCCTGCTCTGCCCCTTCGCCCCTCTTCCTCTGTGTTGGGCCCGGGCCCACTCTTCCCTTCCCCCCCTGCTGCATTGGGCTTGGGCCCGCTACTCCCCTTCCCCCCACTGCTTGGGGTCCAGGCCCACTCCACCCTCTGCTGTGCTGCCTCATTCAAGGAGCAGGGCAGGCAAGGTCAGCATTGCTGGCCTCGCCCCTTCTTGCTCCAACCCCTCTGTCCCCTCCTCCATAACAGCACTCTGCCATCCTAGTCTGACTCTGCCATCTCCCTCTGCCTCCAAGGAGCAGGGCTGGGGGTGGGGGGAGAGGACAGCGATGCTGGCCTGCCCACCCCCCCCCCAGCCCTTCAGTCCCTGCTGTCATGGCAGCGCTTCTGTCTGTGCAGAACACTCTGATTGTTTGTGTCAGTAAGCATTATGATTGGCTGCTGAGACAACCAATCACAGTATGAATAAAGCATTACGGACAGACAGACAGACAGACAGACAGACTAAGGCTTATATATAAACAGTGTTGTGTGTTGCATAATGAGAGGGCAGGGGAATGGGCGACTGGTGCCACCTTAGTTGGGGGGGCATGTCCCCCCCCCAGTGACCAGTCAGCGACTGGGGGGGGTCCCCCCCACTTCATCCAGGCACTCCCACTCCCTGGCTGGCACTCACAGAAGGGGCACCAGTGCTCCCACCTTCCTCCCCCGCCCGTTACCTAAATGAGGAGTGCAGCCTGTCAGGAGGTGCACCAGCATTCTCAGAGGGGGCATATGCATCTCCATGCACCCCCTACGCGTCGCCACTGGGCAGGGGTAAAAGGGAATGCTATGTTTGAGTTGAAAAGTGGTGAGGTTTGCTGTCTCACTTTTTGTAGAAGTGAATGCCACACTGCAGGGCCAGCCCTCTTGCCTTGCTTGCCATATATTGTATTCCCCATGAAGTAGACTTCTTCTTAAGTGCTGAGGAATAGGGCTGTCAAAGATGTTTTCAGGGTCCTGAAGGATAAGGAAATATTTATTGTTTATTGCAACTGATTTATTGCCATGGGAGCAAAAGCAAGTGTTGTAAGTTGCTTTGTTTCAAGGCTTCATTGAGTCTCAAAGGTTGATCTAATATGGTGATTTTTAACAAGGGTACTATGGTACCTTGGGATGCTGCAAGATTCTTTTCATAAAACTGTGCTAAGTGCAGGGTGGTGTGCCATTCAATATTAACTTTGTTAGGTGTACATTCAACAACACAGTTCACAAGATAAATCCGGGGGTATTAAATAAGAATTCATAATGTCAAAAATATTTTGACCTGTTGTGATTGTAGGACTCACTGGGGTATTAATAAAAGCACTGTTCAATGCATATACCACTCTCATAAAGGTTTTGCTCAGAGCATTGACCAAAGCAGAGTATTTAAGGTGATTGTTAAGGTGATCTTAATACCACCAGGAGACTTGAGACAGACAGCAGTGTGTTAAAGTTGATATTAAGGTTAATTGATAAGGACAGTGCTAAAGAGTCTAAAATACCTGAAGATTAGAGGTGTTGATCTTTACGTAAATTCCGTGATATAAGCAGAACTGCTTGATCAATCCTACAAGTAGGACTGGAAATGTTTGGAACTTTATACTAGGCCTAGGAGATGAAGTAATTGCAAATTGTACATATGCCTTACCAGCGCTACCGAGGGCTAACAGGCCAACATGTTAGCGAGTAGGTGCTGTCTAGATAAATTAACCTGACTGAGCCTTTACAACCAAACTGAGCTTTGTAGTCAGTCCTTTACGTAACATGGAAGTATCCAAGGAAACGCACTAATTGCACCAACACCAGCAGCACAGACAATGCACTGATGACATGCTTCTGCACAAAGAACTTCACTGACCAAGAGAAAACACAAAGAAACAACACTGGTCTTTCTGAGATCTTTGCTACAATAGAATTGCTCTGTTATTTTTCCATAGTCAAAATACTGAGTGAAAGCTAGAAGCTGGCATTTTCTGAAAGGTGTCTTGAGCCTAAAAAGGTTGAGAATCACTGGTCTAGCAATAGCATGACTTCCATATTTTGGTAGATAGGGGTTTAATATCTTTTTAATAGACGTACACTCTCATCAGCAGTGCTTTTTAGTGCTTTGTACTTGAGTAAACTGCAGAGTTCTAAGTGCTCTTATTTTTAGTGACTTGCTGGTCATCTATGGGCAACTAATTAGGTTCCAGTGTCCTACAGCATGCTAGTAGTGACTAGATCTTGATACAGATCATTACCCACTAAATATATTTAAACATTATATTTGAGTCAATATGATTTGATGAAAATCTTGCAGCCATGATTCTCCTGATTTTATAGTTCCAAATCAAACTTTGTTTCTTGAGTCTTGATGGAAAATGCATACCAACACACATTAACACTGTCTGCTCAGAGGTTCAATTACTGTAATGATTGCAATGCATGCAAATACTTCTTCATTGTATAAATTGCATCCCCTAGGGAGACACCTGAACATGACCATTTAAAACAGCATTTATATTTATGACAATATATTAAAGACCTTTCTCAATAAAAATAAGTGTACAGAAAAATAAAAATACATGAAGTGAACAATCACTTTCTATGCATATTGTTTTGAAAAGAATGATAATTACTATATGATCATTAATTGTGGTTCATTAAAAATATTATATCAAAATGTGCTTATGGGAAAACGGTTTTAAAAAATTCTTTACCTAAATTTAGGATCACAGGATTATAAGAAAGTAGGGCTGGGAGAGACCACATGAGGTCATCTAGTCCATCCCCCTTGAAGGCAAGATCTCATCTGTGACTAAACTGTTTAAGTGCCTTTTTAACCTGTTTTTGAAAATTTCCCAGAAGGAGATTCTACAACCTTTCTAGGTAGCCTGTTCCAATTCTGTACCACCCTCATGGCGAGAAAGTTCTTCCTAATCTCCAGCCTCGTTTCTTCTGCTGCAAGATCGAGGTCATTGCTCCTAGTCCTGCCCGTTATGTCCACAAAGAAAAAGCTATCTCCATCCTCATCGTAATAGCCCTTCAAGTGTTTAAAGACTGTATTCAAATTCCCTTTCAGTCTTCTCCAGACTCAGTAATTCCAGTTCTTTCAACCTTTACTCCTAAGTCACATTTCCCAGGCCTTTAATCATTTTTCCCTTCTCCCATTGATTCTTTCCAATCTGTCCACATCCTTTGTGAAATAGGGGACACAGTATTCCAAGTGAGGCCTCATCACTGCTGAATAGACCACAAGAATTGATTTGTTTTTCTAGTGAAATGATCTGCAGGGTGTACAGCAAGACAAGGCAAGGGGCTGCTCTAGAGCTGCTGGGATCTTCCAGTAGGGGCAGCTTGGTTGGGGCCAGGGCAGAGCCACGATCTGCAGCCTGCACAGGCAGCGGATTGCAGCTATGCCCCGGCTCAGGACCACTCTGTCACTGCTGCAAGGAGCTGGGGCAGAGCTGCAATCCACTACCTGCATACCCTGCCTGGAGTGTGCAGGCTGCAGATCATGGCTCTGCCCTGGCCCCGACCAAGCTGCCCTCGCTGCAAGATCCAAGCAGGTCCAGAGCAGCTGCCTGCCCTGCCGCACACCCTACCAGCATGGCTTGGGCCAGTCTTCATGGCAACCCCAACTTCATTCTGTTACAGCGCAGCTGTGACTGGGGTTTGTTTCCATGGATACCAGCCTCAGCCATGCTGGTAGGAGCTTCTGGGAAATGGAGTCCGCTGCCAGCTGGATCTTGCCCATGAACCAGACTTTGCTCTCCCCCCCCGCCCCCCTCAGATAGAGAGTAGATTTATTAAAATTCACTTCTGTTTCTTGTATTTCTCAAAACTTTCGTCCCTCCTCTACCCAACCCCTTAATCTTCCTGCTGTATACCTCAGCATTCTTCATTCTAGCAGTGCGAGATCAGTCATGTTACCCTGAAGCTGGTTATAGATAGGGTGAACATATTATTTTTAAGAAAGTCTTGAACTTTGCCCCCTTTCCCCCTCCCCCCGGTTTACCATGCTGCCCCACCTCCCCGCTGTCCAGCAGCAGGAGGATGGGGTTGGGGACTGCCCACAGGGAAATGGGGTGAGCAAAGCCAGGACAGCAGGTGGCTGGGGCTTTGCTGGTCAAGAGATGAGGAGGAGGAAGAGAGCTGAGTTGGAGGCTACTGCCAAGCAAGGCGAAAGTTGATCTGTTCCACAGGAAGTGTGAGTGCAGTGTCTGTATGCGTGTGTCTGTGTCAGTGTGTGTGTGCAGCTGCTCTAGATACAGGGTGCTGTATTGGCTCCATACTTTGTGCAGCTGATTGATCATCATGGCAGCGAGAGGCTGAACCTGGGCAGCCTCATCTTGCCTCCATCAAACCCCCTCTATATCCTGCCCAATTCCCAACTGTCTTCCTCTCCCTTTATCTCCTTTTCCCACACCTCTTTCCTTGTGCCCCCACTCACTTTTTCTCCCTCTCCTACCTCCTCTCTCCTCCCATTGCTCCCCCCATCACTTCCTTGCTCCGCAAACCTTCCCACCTCACTTGGCTCTGTGATCCTCCACTCACTTCTTCCTCTCTCTCCCCGCCCCCCTCCAGTTTGTCTTCCTCCCCTGCCAACGCATGCACACACTTGGTGGTAGCAGGGAGAACACTGATCCAAGCTCCAGCCCCCCCGCAGCTGGGCATAGATGGAAAGGAGCTAGCCTGAATTACAACCCGAGGGCAGAGCCTGGAGCCACCCCCCTCCAAGTGCTGGTCCCCTGTAGCCAGGTGGTTGGCGGGGCAAAGGACGCCCGGCTCCTCTCAGGGCAAGGATCCAAGCCACACCACCCTCCCTCCCTCTGCCCCAGGAAGCCCCACTGTGGCATTCACTCTCTGGTCCCAACTCTGCTGAACTGCGTATGGCTTAACACACATGTGAACAGTCCATGCTCACAGCATGCTCTCCCCTTGCCCCACCCCAGCTGATCCCTGGCCCAGGCAGGAGGAGCAGTGCCCAGCCCACCCCACCCCCCA
>NW_017729032.1:94666044-94674306 GCF_001723915.1 Gavialis gangeticus
CAGCCCACCCCACCCCCCACCTCCAGCCGCTGCTCAGGAGGAGCCAGGCTGGGAAGGATGGCACCAATCCAGGACATTCGTTTAAATTTTCACTAACCTGCCAGGACAGCCTATGAAATCCAGGACCGTTGTGGCCAAATATGGTCACCCTATTATAGAGCTGTCCCCGACAGGCCTTCGTAGAACCCTACTAGTAGTGTAGCTCCCCATTCGGGTGACCACCCTCTGCACCGAGCATTGGTGTTACTGCCGTTGAGTTGTCTTTCCCGCTTCACCAACCCCGCTTCTCGCCTGCCACAACTTCGCTGTTATCCCAGTGGGGCGGGGCTAGTTCAATGGTCCCTCGGTGTCCCGGGTTGGCCGCGTCGGTTACACACGGGGCTCCAGCCACCCCTACACCCCGGCCTCACGCCACCTGTGGTCTTCACCTCCCTGCACCGACTCAGCGAAGTGCCTACAGACTCCTCCCTCACTTGCGTAGGTGTCCCAGCCCTATGGCACGGGATACTTCCCACCACCGGTTCGTCACCTGAACCCTCAGCTGGGTGCTTCCTCCCTGTGATCCCTCTTTCAGGAGTACCTCCCTGACCTACCACCCGTGCCCTTATGATATTGCCCCGGAGTAACGTCTCTTGGCTGGGTATACCGCGCTGTCCCCTTTAATCCTCAATCGACGCCTTCTATTCTTGGCGGCGACCCCGCCCCGAACTCTCTCTCCAGCCCGGTGCATCTTCAGCCTTACCCTCCTCTTCGGCACTTCCCGTGCCCCTGGCCACAGCACTTACTTCCTGCCGCTCGGGATCTTCCTGGGTGATCTTGATCCCCTGTTGTTCCCCCTGCTCTGGTGCCGCAGGCTCGCTCCACTGGGGATCCAGCTATCCCGCCTCTTCTCCTGGCCACCGGACACTCCAGCTCTTCGGCTCTGCAGCTCCTGTCCAGCTGGGCTAACGACAGGGACCATCTTCCCCGCCGTTCCTTCCTCTCTCCCTCCGCCGCCTCCAGAGCAGCAGCCGCCATTTTTAAATCTCCCGGCCGGCGTCTGACGTCACCGTCAGCTGTCGGCTGCAGCTGTACATAGACACAGCTAACGAGCCACACAGGCTCTCCCTCCCACGCGGCGTCCTGCTGTCCTGGTAAGTTCTCCTGGCTTCCGCGGGTCCCGGGACAAGAGCCATCCTTTAGGGTAGCTAAGTGACCTGAAGGAGTCAAAAATGTGGATTTTTGCAAAGAATCTAGTAGCATTTCAGTGTCTAAAGTATAAAACAATAGTGTTTGTCAAAACTGTGCAATGTGTTTAAAACAATACATGGACCAAATCTTTCATCTACAAAGACTGTCTAAGATATGCAGTACTTTGTTAGTTGATGTGAATGTTTCACCAACATAATATGTATCAAGACATCACTCCAGAGTGACCCCCACAAAGCATATAGGACTGAATGTGGTGAGATCTTAAAACAAGAAAATGAGTTTGCATGTGATCACGTGCTGGATTCAAACAGATCAAAAAGTAATGTAATTGTTTTGCAGATAGCTTGGAAAACAGGATGATAAGATCAGTGATAATCTTCTCATTGTGGTACATTTTACAAGGCTACTCTGCAAAGAAAGACAGCTACAATAAAAAGAGAAATGGAAATTAAGTGTGACTTTGTGGGTGTCATTTTTAAGCGATGTCTAGATGTATATTGGTGAAACCATACTCATATCAGCCAACAAAGACTGCGTATAAGAAATATCCTGTGTGGTTGGAGGGTTTTGTCCATGAATTTGTTTTAAACAATGTTGCATGAATTGTATACTTGAGCATGTGAGTAAACAGGTGAAAAAATATAGGTCCTGTACAACAGATAAAAATGGGAGAACAGAAAGCCTAAGAAACACAATATTAAGTTTAAAAGGGTCATTTTATGGATAAGGTATAAAACTGTCAGGCAATCTTTATTATAGTAATTTGTTTTCTTTTATTTCACGTATACCTTTCATCACCTGTTGCCATGCCTAAAGCAGTCTTGTTTTGACTTTTAATACAGACCTCCTCCATTAGTTTTATTGTTTCTGAATTCCTCTAAACAGCACATAATTACTTGACATATTGCTGTCTTTATAAAGGATAGCTCAGGTTAGCTGACTCAGCTAGTTTATTTGGAGGCCCTTTTTCTGAGGTAGGGATGCTTGCCATTTTAACACTAACGAAAAGCATACACAGTTAGAACCATAAATATTATAGCATTAATTCATAATAAAAATGACTCTTCTAAATACAGCAAATGACTATTAAAAATGTCCTAATCTTGCAGTAATTTAGAACTAATTCCTCTCAAAGAAGGAATGCATTTTTTAAACATAGCCATTAGATACAGAGTCTATAACCACTTGTCAAATGAGATATTATAGTTTGGAATGTTTAGTTAGTTCTGCAGAGAAGCATTATTACTGTCAGCCCTACTTTTTGTTTGGATTCATCATCCATACCATATTAATGTTTCTTGGTAAGCTTTACTTAATGTCAATTTTTTTTCTGTAACAAGTACTACAGTTCATTGAAGGGTTAGGGAATCAAGGCTTCTGCTCTTACCTGTTTAGTGTCTGATACAAGAAGTCATGCCTATGTGGAAATCCTGTTCTGGGGCCATGCAAGTTCTTTGCAAAGTTTACAGGATTAGGCCTTTAGGATGCAACCGTAGGGTATTTTTACATGTGGTCTGGGGCTGAGGGGGAGGCATTTTAATTAGACACCTGCAGCGTCTCATGTATACAGCATTCTGCGCTTCAAAATGGTGGAAGGGGTGCTTTAACTAAAGTTTGTTCAACTAATAAAGTGAGATTAATCAAATCTGCTGTGATGCATTTTAATTAGAAAGCATTGGAGCAGGTGTCAGGCACATGTATAGGTGCCTATAGGTACTAATGGAGACAATAGAAGATGGAAGATAAAACTCTGTACCAAGCAAGCTTGTCTTTTTCTGGGAAAAGGAATTCAGTGAGATGAGTCAATTTGGAGAAAGTTTGATTGCACTTAATGGGGAACTTAAAGTTGAAGAGACAGTAGAGTGCTGAATGCAAATATTTTGGTTTAGTTTATCACAGATTATAGGTTATACCCATGGAGATCCTGGTTATAAAGACATAAGATGAGTTCAGCTTTGCACATAAAGCAGGGATTCAATCTCTTTGTTTTGTATGATAAATATCCTCCCAAATTTCAGCACTTTTTGATTATAGAATGAATTTTCTCCAGCATATGTATGGCAACATACTTATGAATTAAAATCAGTTAAAAGAAATAGATTATCTTTTTTCTTTTTTATGGTCTTCTGTAAAGGCTTTGTAGATGTGACTGCTTTGTCCAGGGTTATCTAAATATTGTATGCCCTGAAACTTTGTCTTTAGTCCTTAATTGAAATCTTGCTCATAAACACTTTTTGGAAATAATGGATCAGGCACTTCAGTGCAACTTTTTGGGTGCTATTAGCTAATAACTGATTGAATCAGCTTTAGCTAAAAGCACCAAAAAGCCCTGCTGAAGCACCCAATCTACATAGACGCTATGGAACTGGGTCAAAGTAACGCATTGCTGCTTCTGGTAAAACATGGTTTTTTCTTTCTTCTTTTCCACGCCTGTCAGTGCCCTAGGAGGCAGAGCTAAACAGAGCACAGCCATATGTGTTGCCATTTGGACTCCTGACAGCACTGAAAGTGTTCACAGTCTGGCAGTGAGAGTGACACATACAAGAATAGCACCTGTGTCTTACACACATATGAACAATTGAAAAAGAGGTGAGCCCAACAAGACTTGACAAACTATTATTTTCCCAAGGACAGATATTTGTCCTTACAGTTGTCACTGAAGGCAATAAAGTCAAGTATGGGCATAACAATATGGATTTGTGTAGAATGTTTACATCCTGTGGCAACATAGACTTATATGACATTGCTTGCCAAACTTTACCTACAGCAACTACAACTCAGTCCATTTATTCCTCAGTAAGAACTAAAACGTCATACTCCTACCTTATGTCATTGTATAGCTGAGTATTAATGTAACATATAGAGAGAGAAATTGTACCAGAAAGTGTGTCATTACAGTGACTAATTTCATAGACATAAAGTGGAGAACAAAAACTACTTATAGTATGTCCTGGTTATTTATGCATTTGACTGCTGCAGCTTTCTTCATGTAGTAGTCATAGAACTAACAAGAGGTGATGCAGTTTTAGACTTTATTTTGGTGAGAAGTGAGAACTTACTGAAGAGCCGGCTGTAGAAAATAACCTGTAAATCAGTGATCCTGATTTAATTCTATTTAAATTAAATAGAAGTATAACAAAAACAGCTAAAGTTTTAATTTTGAAAGAGTCGAATATTTAAGAAACATTTGAGAAATGTAGGGAAGTAATGAGTTCAACAAAATTTAAGCACTAAGGGACTCACGTGTGGATAAAGCTTAACGTTCCTTTTTGTCGACGATCAAATGGTATACGGGTAAAATCAGAATAGCCAAAAATCTAGCTTTAGTTATATTTTGCAGAAGAAATTAAATAATAAAATGTTCTTTATAAATTCAAGGGGTAGGAGGAATGAAGAATGTGGGATGTCCTCAGTAAGCACTGTATCAAAATTAAAGATAATCTAGTTATGCCCAGAAGCCTAATGGAATACTCTGTCTCCGTTTTCTATCCCCAAACAATTGGAATGTGAAACTGTAAGTCAAGTAGTAAGCATTTTGAATAAATTTGTGAACTTACAAGTGGCACCATATGACTGGAGGATAGCAAACATAGTATATTTACTTGAATCCAAGACAAAGGGTTTTTTCCTGGGAGGGGAGGTGGGCAGAGGCTGTGGAGAGCAAACAGGGTGTAGACGCTGCAGATTATATACATGGAAAAATTATAACAAATTTATAATTTTTCCATATATAGAATCTAATTATTTGGTGGATGTCTTTAATTCAAAGTCATCTTGGATTTGGGTAAATATGGTAGTTCCCAAAGTTAAGAAGGAGGAAATGATCTGGTGAACTCTGGATTCATTATTCTCATCACAGTGGTTTACAAGGCTTTAAAACAAATTTGAAGGAAATAATAATGAAGTAAATTCCAACATGGATTTCCCCAAAGATCTAATCTGATGTCTTTATTGATGAAATATTAACTTTCTGGGTGAAGAAAATACAGTAGATCTAATCTTATCTGGACTTTAGTAAAGTGTTTATTATGCTATATGTTAATTTAGTAAATAGAGATTAGCACAATAATGGAGCTGGCTAAAGAGATCACAACAGTTGATATGAAAAATTACCAGGCTACTGAGAGGTTACTACTACAGTTTTTCACTTTCCCTCTCAATCTTCATTCCAAGACCAATCCCAGGGGAACGTCAGTAGCATCCTCCCTCCATTTTAATAATTTACCTTTTCAGTATAATCCATAATAAGCTTTTAGCCAGCTCTTTCCCCATGTTAGATTTTTTTTTTATATTAGTCTTCATCTTCTCCCTCTTTAAATATTAATTTACTATAGGGCACTGTATCTAAATAGCTTAGAACTGCTGCGTTGCCTTTGTCTAACAAGTCAGTTATATTGTCAAAGAAGTATATTAAATTAGTCTGACATTATATATCTTTGTTAAAACCATGTTGCATTTTACCCCGTTTTCCTTTTACCTCCGTGTCTTGAATTACCCATTCCTTCAAAATCTGTTCTAAGACATTGCATAGTATTACGGTCAAGGTGGCAGACCTATAGCTGGGGTTGGATCTCATTTTCGTCTATTTTTTCAGTATGGTTGCTATATTTATTGTTCTTTAGCCATAGAATGCCACTTCCAATTTGAAAGAATTATTTAAAATTCTTGATACTGGAGTTGCAATTTCATGTTGTTATTCTGGGAGTGGAGATTACCTGGTTTCCCCAGTTTTGTCACAGCAAGCTATCTTACTTCCACCTTAGATATGGTCTTTTCCAGTACCTTTTTATTTCCATTGTATTGCATAGGAATATCTGATTCCAATAGGATTACCTTATTATTACATTCATCATCCTTGTTGAAAATGAAGGCAAAGTATTCGTTTAATATTTGGTCCATACATAGATAATCCTTCATTTCTTTCCCATCCTCAGTGTGTAGCGGCCCCACTTCTTTCCTTGTTCTCTTTTTATTTATGTGGCTAAAGAACCTTTTATTGTTTGTTTTTAAGTTTCTTTGCAGTTTTCTTTCTTAATTTTTTTCTCACTCAACTAGGCTTTTGGTCATTTTTCTTTTTTTCTGTGCTTTTCAACCCCCAGTATATATTCACTTTGCTGATCAAGCCCTGTTTCCATTCCTCATAAGTTCCCTGCTTACACTCGATATCCTGTTTGATATCTTGAGGTGCTTATTCAGACAAGTCCATCTGTAGCCCTCTTACTCAGGAGCTGCCCAGTCCAATCAACCTCACTATATAGTTTCTTTAGTTTTCTAAGTTGCCTTTTCAAATTATATTTATTTTTATCTTGCAATTTACAATTAATTGAATTGTTTCTACTCCTTTTAGTGGCTTGCCCAGTCTAGCATAGTAATTCTTAATGAAAATCTCAATGAGACCTGGCCCTTTCACATATCCCAGTTTGAAGAAGGATTAATAAACTCTTCTTTGCTACTGGATCCTTTTCAGCATGAGTCCTACCTCACAAAGCTTTGACCCCAGCAGACAGCATTCCCATCTATTCTCTGGGTCCTCACCAGTGACCGGCTTACCTATTCTCTGTAGCCAGTCAGTCGGCGTGTGTGTAAATGCCAAAACATGCAGTAGCGTCCTCAGTGGCTATGTGCAGTTCCTGTAGTCCACCGCTGAACATAGTCATTAGGCGGTCATTGACAGTATGCAACTTGGTGTGTGTTTTGCCACAGCTACAGTCTTAAATATCCATATATATGTAGAGAGAGAGCTACAGTTCTGTACAGTAACAAGAAACAAGATCCCCATCAAAAGATCAGCTTTTATTAGAGTGGCTGTAAGAGCTGCTCTAATTAAAGCGCCCTCAGTGTCTCATGAATTAGTGTCCCCATGCCTCAAAATGGCGGCAGGGGTGCTTTAACTAAAGTTTATCAAACAAGCTTTAGGTAAAGCGCCCCCGCCACCATTTTGAAGTGCGCAGACACTGATACACAAGGCACAGAAGCTGGCTGGAATGCACAAATTAGCATGCTCCAGAAGACTCAATTAATGGAGCCTGCTTCAGTGTACTATAATTACAGCACATGAGAGCAGCCTTCCCTCACATGTACAGGCACCCTGTAGTTGACTTTTTAGTCCTTGGGTATTATCTTCTATGAACTGGTTTACAGAGAGAACCCACTCTAGAATAACATATATGCTGCAGTTTCCATATCCAGTCATTTTCATAATCTCTGCTGTGCTTAGAATTCCCTCCATGCTGTTGCAGTCCAATTATCGTTTTCCTTACTTTTATCAAAGGATCCATGTAAAGACCCTTCAGGGTTCCAGCTGCCATAACAACCATAGCAGAGGCCTTGTCAGATCTTAACAAATCTGCAAATTCTGCTAAATACCTGTCATCAACAATCTCAAGCAGAACACAGGAGGAAGTAGTAGTAGTACATTACTATGCAACCTTAAGTATATGTAGGAAATCCTGCAGTGGTGCTGAGGGTTCCAATCTGAACTATTGGGAGTTAATTCCCTCTGATTGATTTGAATATCTAGTGTCCAAAAGCATATTAAATTTGATGTTTGGGGCATGTTCCGTGACATTTGATCCCACTGTGTTACCACTAGCCACATGCTATTTCATTGGAAAGTGGTCTGCTTCAGATTCTAATGGCATTTTTACATGTGTTCCAGGGATGTGGGGGAGGCAGCACTTTAAGGCGGCTTTGAGAGCCACTGTAGTTAAAGCGCCACAGCATCTCATGTATCAACATCCCTGTGCTTCAAAATGGCAGCAGGGGCACTTGAACTAAAGCTCCCAACCAAAGTGACCTCAGCCACTGTTTTGAAGCATAGGGATGCTGATACACAAGACATGGGAGGCTGCTGGAGCATGGTAATTACCAGGGATCCTGGTTTTCTCCCCTCAGCAGCAGCCTGCCATCACCCCACACACAGATCTGGAGGTAAATGCCCCCTATGCTCTTCTGGGGTGTGCACAGCAGTGGGAGAGCCCCCCCACCCCCCGTGCCCTCTGGATGAGCCACCTGTAGCTCCGTTCCCTGCTTCACCCCAGCTGTGCAGTGCCTGCCCCTTCCCCAGCCCCA
>NW_017729032.1:94674404-94677355 GCF_001723915.1 Gavialis gangeticus
ACTCTCCATGCTGCCCAGCTGCATATTGGAATCAGATCAGTATCAGTCAATATGGCTCATTACAAATTGGCCATTGGTATCAGCCCAAAAATTCTCTATCAGAGCACCCCTAGCAGTCACCTGCTCTAGCTCCAGATTAATCAAGTGTGGTCCAACACGCTATAATTACAGTGCATCGGAGCAGGCTCCACACTCATGTACAGGCACTCTAGGTCTGCAGTTGGTGGCAAACGCCATTTGGTATAGCCACCATTTAATCTAGTAACCTACAATTGTTTAAAATGACCGGGAACTCCAGTTTATGTCTTGAAATAACCAAGAAAATAGTGTTTTTAACTTTGTTTCCAAATGAACGCAGAGCTACCCCTGTACTAGGCACTCTTAGTCTGCAGCTAGCTTGCGCTGAGCAATATTCCCTTGGCTGACTGCAGGTGTTCCACTTCTCCTTAATGTGTAGCTGTTTGCCTAGGGAACAGGACCTGGGGTCTGGAAGGTCCCTGGTACTAACAATCAGCTGAGTGTTGGCCCTGGCTGGAGGCTGGGGTGGGGGGCACTGAAGGGCTTTCCCCTCTGGAGACTTTAACCCTGTACCAAGTACTACTGGCCAGGATGCCCAGCCAAAACGGCCTGGTTCAGCGGTAAAGTTCCTAATGGGGGAAGCCAAAGGTTGTCCGCTCATTGAGCGTCTATGCTCCCTGGCATCTCAGCCACTGCTGTCCGGACAGGCCTGAATCACCTGATTGTTGATCCTGCTTGCAGTCACCCGGCTTTCAGCTTGCCCGTACAGGGAGAGCCAGGGTTTCCTCTGCATTGGCAAACAGTAGTGGCATTTTTGGGATCTGCTCCCAATAATCGCATCTCCTACCATGCACAGAGTCACTAAATGAATTGTGTGCCTGGGGCCTTAATATTCAGCCTGCCGCATGTGCACTTCCTTGTTTTTAGTCTTTGGAGCATCTATTGATGGTCCTAGAGTTCTGACTGATCATATTGTGCTGGCTTCTCCTTCACTTTAGAAATTTGCAGCTGTATCTAGGCTGTTGCCAAAGTAACTGGAAATCAAGAAGAGGAGCTACTCTTAATAGCCTGTCCTAGGAGCCATTGCTTGTTAGGTGAAGAAAAAAGAGGTACTCTTCTAAGGAATTAGAGCTGTTAGTAGTTTTTCTATATGATAGGTTGGGGTTCTTTTTCTTTTTTCAGTCCAGAGAAGTAGAGGGCGAGGTAGCACGAGCAAGAGGACTGATGCTGTGAAAGCATTTTATAGAAAGCAAGATATGAATAGAGAGAGGGACAAAAGAAATGGGAGGGGAAGTTGAAATGAAGGTTAAAAGTAGGCAGTGTAACTTGGGCCAATAGATGACTAATACATAAATGCAGATAGCTTGCTGCATTATAGTTAAAACAAGCTTGAATGAGCTCTGTTAAGATATGCATTGCATTCAAAAGCTTGTCTAAGTGTATCCCAACCATGCAGTTGGTCCAGTAAAAGATACCACCCACAGAAATCCTTGCCTCTCATGGGCTATTTTTAATATGATTGTCTCAGTTATCAAAGAATTTGTGGTTCCTAAACATCATTCAGAAGTTTCTCAACTGATGCACCTTGTGCACGTAAGTAGCTCAGAGACTCCATCTTTACCAACATGTTCATCAGCCTGTAGTGGACTTTCCAAGGCCTATTAGACTTCTGTATCCGTATGTAAGTAGTCCATGCCAGAGGCTCAGCAGCATCCCTGTTTGCTTTTCATGATATCTTCTAGCTGTCTTTCCCTGCATCCAATCGTAACTTTTCTCTTCATGAGATGGAAGAAGCTGCTAGTTGCTCTTACACTTTTTGTCCCTTTAAAGCAGATAGGAATTTCTCACCAAGTCTCCTACCCCCAAATCCCTTTGACCTATTCACAAGTACTGCTTAGTTTCATCTGTGTGTCTCCATTCTTCTGCTATGCTCCCTTGTCTGTGAATCCCCTGATCCCATATAGACTTATTCTCTCTCGTTACTGACTGAAAGAATGATATTGCATATTAATCACACATTTAATGTATGGCTTAATAATGTTTTAACCATAAGTAATTTAGGCTGAAGAAAAATGGTAGACTTGGCCAAAGAACCACTGCATTGCACTGGACCTGGTGAGCCCTAGTGGTAGGGCAGCTGTTGTCTGCAAAGAGAGAATTGGAGAGACATTCGTACAGAAGGTCTCACAAAAGCACTGGAGCCAAAGAGGAAAGGCAATAAGTTCAGTTTTGGGAAAGGAAAGCTGGAAAGGTATCTACAGGGATTGGGAAAAAGGAATTGGGAACAGGTGCCTTCAGACAGACTGTCTCCAGCCCTGCTGCTTTCTTTTTTTTTGTTTAGAAGCGACTACATGGTAATTTCAAAATGTTGTGTTCTCAAAGTGAATTACTTCCTCTTCATCTATGTGTTGTAACTTGTTTCATATAAAAAATCTGCTGATGTACAATGCTTAGCTCTCTTTTTAAATGTTAAGCCACAGAGTAATTATCATTTTTCTTATGCTACGTTTATATTCCAAGCTTCTATTTTCTATTAATGTTCTGCATGTTTTCTCAGTAGATTACAGGGACATTTCTGCATCACAAGTAAGCCCTCAAGCTATTCTCAGCTTAAAGCTTGGAGAAACAAGTGACATTTCCATTTCTGAATGATTGCAGAGAAGTTTTTAGTTCTTGTTTTACTGGGAAAAATAGAGTTTTAAGCAGTATTTCTTATTTTTGTTATATGTTTGGTAGATATGAGGGTTTGATTAAATTCTTAATACTAAATACTACTGAATTTTAGGTGGATGAAGAATTTAACAGTTGGGTACATTAATTCTTTTCTTGGAGTTGTACGGTTCTGAACAGTTTGTTGGCTTTAATACAAATTCTTCAAAGAATATTGTTTGCCATTCAGCAATTACAGCTTTAAAGATATTTAAAAATCAAGT
>NW_017729032.1:94682355-94692285 GCF_001723915.1 Gavialis gangeticus
AATTTAACAGTTGGGTACATTAATTCTTTTCTTGGAGTTGTACGGTTCTGAACAGTTTGTTGGCTTTAATACAAATTCTTCAAAGAATATTGTTTGCCATTCAGCAATTACAGCTTTAAAGATATTTAAAAATCAAGTTTTATAATAAGGTCAGTTGATATAAATAGTATAAATACTATATGTTAAAACAGTTGTGTCACAAAATGTAGGTAAATTTCAACTAATTTATGTGGAATACAGGCATCCTCATTTTAAATAATATACTTAAGGCAGGACCAGGTTAGGTTAAAAAACAGGAATTTAAGCAAGAAATCACTGGCAGTAAGACATTTCATATATTTAAATTATATTACTTTTATTCATTTTTTTCATTTTTCCCGTGTCAGTTATGAATCTTCCAATCAATTGTGCTGGTTTTCCAGCTGTATAAAATGTATTTTTATTTTCCTGGTCTTTATTACAGTATTTGAATATCAACAAATATAAACAAAACTTAATACTCATCAAATACTAAAAATGGGGTGAATCAAACTAAGTTTGAGTTACTCTGCTGGAAGAAGTAATACCATATAATCAATAATTTTTACTTAAAGGGCGCATCCAGACAAGTGCACACGTGCCTCTTGCAGCATCTCAAAGCAGTTTGAGGTGCCGCAAGAAAAATACTGGGAACAAAAAAATTTCCCTGCACTACATATTTGCAGCGTGTACTCTAAATTTGATACCTGGAAATCCAAGTCAGGCAGCACTGCAGCGTCAGCCATTCCTTTATACCTATGCTAGGTCAGCCCAACCTGACTTAGCCTGGCCTGCCCTGCTAACGTGCCTCTGGACAAGAACAGGATGGCTCCTGCTACCACCCACTGCTCCTGTCCAAAGGTGTGCACTAGCAAAGTGGGCCAGGTACGGTCAGGTTGGGCCAGGCCCGTTCTTTGTGAGTGTGAGGTGGCGATGTGCGCCCACAGGGCTGTGTCTGCAAGCATGGCCCTGACAGACCACCTGGCTGTTGCTGCCAGTGCCTGGGCCTGTGTGCTTGGCAGGGGGCGGGGGGGCAGCTGGCTGAGGCATGAGGGTGCTTCAGTGTGGGGGCTACTTGCTGGCTAGCCCCACGCTGGTACACCATCATGCTCCAGTCAGACCTTCGGCAGCATGTCAAGCCATGTCAGAGCAGCCCCAGGCTGACACCCTGGGCCCCTTGCCATCCAGGGCTGCTCCAACCCAGCTCAATGTGCTGCAGTCCTGGGTGCATATGTAAATGTGACACCCAGAAGCAATAAGTGCCAGAGTTTATTGCTCCACATTAATGCATGTATAAACTTGCCCGCTGTAGCTTGTGCCCAAAGCAGCAATTGAGCTGACTCAGAGCAATTGAGCTACTATATGCAGTAGGCCATGACTCTGGAAAAATCTTTTTTTCTACATTCAGCCTTCCAAAATCAAGGGGTGTGTCTTATTTGGGGTCATGTGGTATGTGAGGAAATATAGTAATGCTCTTCTATTCTTTACTGTTCCCTTTTTTACTCTGTTCTTTGGGGACTTATGGCACATTCCCAACTATTGTTACCCATAACAGAGGGTTAGATTACTGTGAATATGTTTTTCATTACAGTTGAATCCTGTGGTCTGTGAGTTCTGCCCACTGTGTATTTGTATAGACAGTAATTTAACTGAATCCTTCTAGTGCTTAGTTGCAGGCCTGCTATACTCAAGCATAACCTTTAGCTCCCACATGCTACCCCGACAGATAAGTTGGGGCAGAGGCCAGTGTCTGTTTCTAGCTCTGCTCTGAAGTTACTTCCTCTGACTGGCCCCTTCCATAAGAGAAGGACTTCAGTTCAGTCGCCCTTGGCCCAAGGCCGGTGATGAGAGTTCTCCCCTTCACCACCCCTTAGGATTCTCGTGGACTAGCTCTAATTCACTTTGGCCACTCTGATTTACAGTTTAATCCTGCTGGTGTCACAAGGCAATGAAACTACAAGGAACACGATTAAGTTTCACAAAGAAACTTCGTAAATTAGCACACGTTATTCTTAACACAGCTGAGTTACAGTTCTAAGGTGGGAAAAAACTGACAGCATTTCTCTACGCTGAAAATCCCTGAATCTTGGTCAATATCCTAATGGAAAGCAAAATCCCCTATGTTCCCCCCTATGCAACTGCTTTTCCAGTTTTGCCTTCTGTTTCTGATGATGAACTGGCTTCCTTGCATATAAGCTTGTACTCTTGTTCTCTCTCCCACTGGGGATTTTTCATGCTACATTCTTCTTCCCTCCCCTGGGGTGGTGGTTGAGGGGGTGTCAGAAAGGGAATCATTAAAAGTCAGTGGTTTTACTAGAAGCCAGCCCATTTTTCTTTTCAGTGTCAATCCAATTTCCCAGGCATAGCCTGCTGCAGAGTGAAGGGTCTAATCTACACTTAAGGATGCAATCAGCAAAACAAAGTAATGTATAATTTGACAGACTATGTTTTCCAAACTGTCACAGTTACCTCAGGTAACAGGTTCATTGATCGTGTTTTTGTTAGGGTCACTTGAGCTTTAGCAGGTGATTACCTGGGTGTTGTTACAGTGCTTGGCTGCATGAGAGAGGAGCCAGAAGGGCACCAGCACATCATCCAGTGACTGGTTCCCTGATAAAAATGGGCATGCTACACACATAATTGGCACTCCAAACTAAAAAATTCCACTGCTTTGAAAAGAATTTTACTTTGAATACATATTCTTTGCAGTCCAGCACTTTAGAAGACTTTCCCTCCTCCCTTACCTTTTGCCTGAAAAAGTCCTTTTAAAAGCATTTTACGGGAAGTATTTGAGGATTCAAAATATTCTTAAAGTTTTGTGTAATTGTTGTTTAAAGGTTGTTTGGTTTTCTTTGGACTACTATTTTGCATTTGCTTCCTGAACACGCATTTTTTTAAATTGCTTTTGCAAACTCTTCAGTGCAAAAGGAAGGATTTTCCTCATGTGTAGATTATAATTATTTAAGAGAGATACTAAGAACAAAGGTTATTGTAGCATTGGGAATTGCATTGAAAAGATAAAAAATTGTCACTTTCTTCTTTGCTTTGGCAAATGCCTAGAACTTTTTCCAGTTATTTGTTTGATAGAACAGCATTCATTTTTTACAATGTTACATCTACATCGGTAAGTTCTCTTTAATTTTGTTTGATCATATGAAGATCTGAAATAACATACTAATTTTGAATCTCTCATAGCCACTGAATTTGAGAAATGTTATAAGCATTGCCAATATGTGACATTTAAGCAATATTAAGGATACACAGACCATATTGATATGCACCTAAATCAATTACAGAAATTAAGCCATATTTTACATTTAAAAATGTAAGGCTACCCATTCATTTGTTCTTTCCTGTCCTGTAATTGCACTCAACCATCTATAAATGACCCTCTATGATCAAAGATAGTTTATTTAGCAGGGAGAATCAGTTTTTATCTGTTTGTGGATTGAACATATCCATTCCTCATGCTTTTATGTTCTGTGTCAGTTAGCCATTATAAACAGTTTAAATAAAAGCAATTAAGAATTATGTATGGGGCTCTTGTTTTATTTGCTCAGAATCAAAATTTACCATTGCTATAATTGCAAGTGCTATTGAAACACGAGTACGCAAATGATATATAGCTTTTTCATATTACCTTTAAAAATCCTTAGATGCTTTATCAATTTAGTAGTTTGTAACTGTTTTAGAGGCTAGTATTTTCGACACTGAATACGCAAAATGTTTTGAAGACAATAGGAATTCAACGCTAACAGCAGCTGTATTTAGCATTTGATCCTAAATTAATTTTAATATAGAATTTTAAGAAACACTATTGTATTTGAGTATCTTAATAGTAGGCTTGTATAATATCAATAACCTAATGATATAAAGGGGTATGTGCTTTGTCTAATTCAACTTGCGGGGAGAGAGCATTGGATGTGATACCCCTAGACTTTAGCAAGGCTTTTGACACTATCTCCCACAACATTATCATTAACTAACTAATGAAATACTAGACAAAAGTACTGTAAGGTAGATTACACAACTTGATTGATCACTGTTCAATGAGTAGTCCTCAATGGCTCAGTGTCTAGGTGGTTTCAAGTGAGGTTCCTCAGGGGCTTTTCATGGGTCTGGTATCATTTAACATCATCATAAATTATTTGGACAACTAGATTGACAGCATGCTTATCAAATTTGCAGATGACCCCAAGTTGAGTAGAGCTTCAGATACTGTGAAAGATCCAGAATCAACTTGAATTAACTTGAGAAATGGTACAATATCAATCGTATCAAATTCAATAAGGAAAAGTGCAAAGTCCTGCACTTGTGATAGAATAACTGCATGCACAAATATAGACTGGCTAGGCTCCAGTACTGCAGAAAAGAACCTAGGGGTTACAGTGGATCTTAGGCTGCATATGAGTCAACAGTGTGCCAACGGCATACTTGTATGAACGGGAATGTTACTTGCAAATAGAGAGACCAATAGTTAGCCATGTTAGTCTGAAATCAGGCAGAAGGCAGGGCAGACTGGAACCTTATACACTAACTAATTCAGAGAGGCATACATTTTCATAAGCCATATCTTACTTCATCAGATGTTATGAAGGAACCTTCAGGGAAAGGGAAGGGACCTCACTTCAAAAAAGATGTGGACAGATTGGAAGTAGTGCACAGAGTGCCCAGCAGAGTGACAAAAATTATTAGAGGCCTGGGAAATGACTCATGAAAAAAGTGTGAAAGAACTGAGATTATTTAGTCTGGAAGAAAGATGGGGAATTTGAGAACCATCTTCAGATATCGGAACGGCAGTTTATGAAGTGGATTTAAAGAGATTTTTCTTTGTGGCTGCAGGAGACAGGACTAGGAGCAATGCCTTTGAAATGCAACAGAGGAAATTTAGGTTGGACATTAGGAAGAACTTTCTGACCATGGGGTTGGTCAACCACTGGAATAGTCTGCCTAGTGAAGCTGGAAATTTTCAAAAGCAGGTTATATAGATGCTTCTCTGTATTAATACTACCTTGAGCAGAGAGCTGGACTAGATGACCTCATGAAGTCCCTTCTAGCCCTATTTTCCTATGATCCTATGATTGCTGTAAATGTAGGGTTACCATATTTCCAGTTCCAAAAAAAAGGACACCTGTTGGAGGGGGGGTCAGGGCAGGGGTATGATGGTGGGGGGTGGGCCGATGCCCTGCCCCTGTCCATTCTGTTGCCGCTCACCCCCCCAGCCCTGCTCATGCTCCTCACTCCATATCCACTGACCCAAGCCCTGCCAATGCCCCTCACTCACTCCCAAACAGCAGTACCCTGCCCTCCACCCCTTGCTGGTACCCCTCACTTCTGACCCGCAGCCTCTGCCCTGCACACCCAACCCACAGTCAGCCGTCCCATCCACCCATGCCCCTCACTCCTGATCTGCAGACTTCTGCCAGCCCTGCTGGTGCCCTTCACTCCTGACCTGCAGCCCCTGCCCCCCTCCCAGCCCTGCCAGTTCCCCTCAGTCCCAACCTGCAGCCCTCTGCCTCCCAGCCCTGTTGGTGCCCCTCACTCATGACCTGCAACCCCCTACCCCCCAGTGCTGCTGGTGTCCTGCACTCTGGACCTGCAGCCTCTGCCCCCAAGCTCTGCTGATGCCCCTCACTCTTGACCCACAGACCCCTACCCTCCCAGCCCTGCTGCCCAAGCAACTGCCACATTGCGCATGCACGCTCTCTCTCTCTCACTCACTATTACCTGGCTTGCCAGAGCCCGTGCAGGGAGCACATGACCCCCAGCAGCCAATCACCTTGCCCACTGCTCCCAGCTCTAAACAGCCAGCCGGGGAGAGCAGAAAACGCAGACATTTGCTCTTATTTTTAAAAATTGATCTGGGAAAACCTGGATGTATGGTAACCCTAGTAAACGACACACCTAATTTAAAAAAAGACTGCATCTATATTTATTAATTTACGCGCAAAAATACTTTTGCAATTTTTTAATTAAGCTGCTACAGACCATTGCCAACAAAATGCAAAGATAAACACAAATAAAGCATTCAGACCCTATTACCGATGCATTCCTCCGTCTGTTTTCTTAGCTGCAGCTACCTCCCTTCCACCAATATCCCCCTATTTACCTCCATACTCATTCTGAACCAACAGTAGGCACCCTTACACTGACTTAGTAGTGGTTATATGTACAAGAATTTTAGCCTTATTGGGTTGATTATGGTGTTCATAAATTGCATAGTATATTTCCCATACTGAGTTTTGTATTGGTTTAAATAAAGTAGGGTATCAGATTGCTTTGAGCTATGGGGCCTTTTTAGTCTATGAAAACTTATATGAATCAGTGATCTATGATGTTAGTACCTGGTCTAAAATCAAGATTCATTTTTAAATGTAAAAAAAAAAAGAAGAAGAAATGTAGCCAAGATGGCATACAGGTTATTTAAATGAGAGTGTGGAAAGTAGAAAGGATGACATGGAAGCTGAAAAGAGAAATTTCTGAGTGGTATTGAAGGGAGGGCCAGATTACTTTAATAGTTCACTTCCTTACATTTTAGTATTTGTGTTGGTGTGGGGTGCAGTTTAGCAACCTTAGCTGAAAGTTGACGAAGTGTTCTAGCAAGGAAATACTTCAGGTTTGCCATTAAGTGCATATCAGCACTGTTTAGTCCTCCACATGGCTAGCTATCAATAGTAGGGGTGCACCGATAGAGATTTTGGGGCAAATACAGATATCCAATTTTAAAGGAGGCATATCAGCCGATACTGATCCGATTTCCAATATAGCTTGGAGAGTTGCCTCCAGCTGGTAAATCCGTTGTGGAAGGGGGAAGCGGGGGCAGAACAACCCCCCCCATGGTGAGGGAGGGGGCAGGTGATGCCCACCTGAGGCAGGGTGGAGCATGGGATGGAGGCGTGGTTTGGGGGTGGGGGGAGCTTCTGCCACTGCTTGCACCCTGGGAGGGTGGGGAGGAGGCGTGTGCCCCCCCAGGTCTGCATGGGGCGAGCAGGTGGGCTGCAGCTGTGGGCTGGAGCTGGGCTCTTCTTGCCAGGGGCTGGGCTCAGAGTGGGGGCTATGGAGGGGGCTGCAGCAACCCCAGTTTTTGCCGCAGCTCCCTCCGAGTGCCTCTGCTACCGCAGGCCCAGTGCAGCCCCAGCTCTTCCCAGCTTAACCCCCACCTCCCCTCACACATGGAGAAGAGCTGGGGCTGCGCTGGGTGTGCAGCGGCAGCAGCACTGGGTTGGAACTGCCCCCCAATGAGCCGTGCCTCCATCCTGCACCCCATGTGGGGGGAGGTGGGGGTTGAGCCAGAAAGAGCTGGGGCTGCACCGGGCAGGCAGGCAGCGGCAGCACTGGAAGGGAGCAACAGCAAAATTTGGGGTGGCTGCAGCCCCCTCCATAGCCCTCGTTCCAAGCCCAACCCCTAGTGAGAAGAGCCCGGCTCCAGCCCACAGCTGCAGCCTGCCTGTTCACCCAGTGCAGATCCGGGGGCACATGCCACCCCACTCCTGCCCTCCCGGGATGTGTGCAGTAGCGGGAGTTCCCCCCCACAACAAGCCATGCCTCCATTCTGCACCCCACCCCAGCTGGGAAGTGCCTGCCCCTGTCCGCTTCCTCCCTGCGGGGCTGGGAGGTTGATCACCACAATGGACTTACCAGCTGGAGGCTGCTGTCCACACTGCCGGACTGTGCTTGCTGCCTGAGTGCTGTGCTATGGCTGTGCACACACACTGGCATTTATCAGCCAAATTATCAGCCCCATCGGGCCGATTTCTGATATAGCTAATTTTCTTTATGTCGGTACTGATCCGATATTGAACCAATGTATCAGTGCACCTCTAATCAATAGTGATGTGCTCCCTGCAAAATTGAACTCCTCTCCCATTTCTGACCTCAACCACCCTACTTACAATCTATAACACAATCCATCTGTATCTCCCTTCTCTTCCTTACCCCTCTGTTTTCCTGTGATAATCAACGCTACAACTTCTTCACCTTGAGCTCTTCACAAGACAAATTCCACATCTCTTTCAACCTCATACAGTCCTAATGCAGCTCTGATTCCCTATACTCTCTCCATCATAAATATGTGGCTTACCTATGTGCTTTCCTGTGGTGCTGCATAATACATTTCAGTGAAGAAGTTGGCAGGAATGTATGGCAAGCCAGAGGCTGAAAACAGATGGGGATGGCATGGTGGGGGTAATCATGCATGTTGAAGGACTCGTGTGAGGAGAAGATTTTGTTTAAGTGGTTCTGGCTTGTGGAACTAGAGCTGTGCAAATAGCATGGCATAGGGAGAAACATTATTATTCATAGTGCTCTCCCTCCTCCCATGGAATTACTGGCTTTTTTTATCCATTACACCAAGGCAGCAGTGTCAGGAATAGCCCTTCAGTCTGATGTCCCAATATAGCAGGGGTCAGCAACAATTTTGCGTAAAGTGCCAAAAACACCTGCAACCTCAACTTTGTAAGATGTTGGCGTGCCAGGGGCGGATGGTGGGGGAGCTGTGAGGAGCCCAATCCTTGTTGTGGCAGCGTAGCCCCAGCCTCTTCCCCGCCATCCGCCCTGAGGCACACTTGCCAAACAAAGTGTGGCCTTTGCGTGCCATGCTCTGGCACCCGAGCTAGGGTTTGCCTACCCCTGCAATATAGTGATGCTCATTTCACACCTTTTTTTTTTTTTTCACTTTGTATGAGTGCCAGTGCTAGAGGAGCTAAACATCTCCACGAAGGAACTGGTACTTACAGGGTTCTTCACAGCACTGGTATATCAGTCAACACAGTAGCTGTGAGGAAGCAATTTAAATGCTGACACCCATGATGGAGAAGGCAATGAGCCCCTCACCCCAGGATCTCCTGTAAAAACTTTACACCCCGGTTCAGGTTACGCACAATCCAAAATGTATCTGTTACCAACCAACACACAAGCCTTTTCCTTCCCAGTCCTATGAATATTTGTATTAATTCCCCTTCCTTTCTCTTCAAGGCCCTGTTTACCCTGTCCTGTCCCACATATCCTTGCTCTTTTGAGCCACAGAGCTCCCTCTCTAGTCCCCCAATGCTTTTGCAGACATCCTAGGATCTCTGTAATGAGCAGAGGTGGTGAGTCATGGAAGCAGATTAACAACATCAGATAACAAAAATTAGTGATGGATCTGAGCACCACATTTGGTTTGTTTTTACAGAGTGCCTTGTTGCACATTAATTTTAGGCAGCTCCTGGAGCTCTTAACCCCTGAATTGTCCATACATTAACACCTGAAACTAGTTTTAAGCAGACTATAGGTAGCTTCAAGTTACACCACTCCAGGGCAGGTTTCTATCTGATCCATGTTACCCAGCTCCTGTTCCAGTAATGTGTGACCATTCCCCACAGATGAACCACCCAAGTCGCAGTTCCAGCATCCCAGGATGGTGAGTCTCCTCCCCACCCCCCTGTTCTTTGTGGACAACATTTCCACTCCCCGAAATCTACTGCCCAGGGAGCAGTTCTGGCACCAAGCCAAATCCCCAACTTGCCCATCATGGTGTGATGTTCCCACTCCCAGGGGTGTAACCCTATGCAAACTGCCAGCAGAGCACATGCCACCTAGCTAGTTTGCAGGGCATGGACAGGTCTAGGTGGAATGGGAGAAGGAACAATGTAGGGGGCTAGATTGGGTCCCCATGAGCTGAGGCTTCCTTCCTGGGGCAAGGGCAGTAGCTCCCCCAAAAGTATCTTCCCTCTCCACTCCTGCCTCCCCCCCCCACATCCCAATCCCAAATCCTAATTTATTAAAACATGAGACCTTCTTTAATTTACTTCTTTTTATTTTGTTATAAATTCTTTTTTTACTTCTTATTTTTTGTCCTTCAATAACTGACTTTCTTCCCCCACCCTTCCCCTACCCCACATTTCCTTTCCACCCTTCCTCCACCCCACATGT
>NW_017729032.1:94697285-94715870 GCF_001723915.1 Gavialis gangeticus
CCCCCTCAAGTCCGTGTCATCCTTGGGTAGCCCTTGGCTCCGAGCACGCTGGCTCCCCCACCACCTACCAGCCACACACTGTCATAGCTGCTCCTGAAGTCACCAAATCCCCCTAATAAGTCCTTTCCACCTCCCATTTTGTTACCCACCACCATCCCATTAACTTAACTCTTTGCCTCCCAGCTTTATATTCCTGTCCCCTTGTCCTGACCCTGCCACCACCACCCCCTGCAACCCATTTCTAACCCCCCCTACCTAGAGCAGGGATAAAAGCCTGTTCTGGCTCACCAGTCCTGTAGTGGCAACTCACAGCTGTAGCTTCTAGTGAGGCCCCTGCTTGCCAGCCTTCTAGTGGCAAGTCACAGCTGTGCAAGTTAGAGACAGTCAGAGAAGGTTTTTCACCTTAAGAGTGACTCCTCCAAACTCAAGCTAGCACTAACACTGATCAACTTTTGAGCAGCTCAAAGTGCAACATGTAACAAGGACCAGAGTCTGCACTGGTCAATCTAAATTAAAAAGGACTAATTCTTTGGGTGTGGACAGACATAACACTTAAAGTGTATTTAGAATGCTCTGTATACCCCAAGAGATGCACAAGTCACTTTCAACTGATTTAAACTTCCTGGGGCATTTCAAAATCACACCAAGAAAATCAAATACTATTCTAAGCCAGCTCTCCTTGAACCAGTTCTGTGTTATATGCAGGCATAGTGCCTAGTGCCTCGTCGGTCCTCCAGGTATCACAAACTGCACCACTCCTCACCCCTTCAAACCCATGCAGGGCAATGGGGCTGCTCTGGATTGCAACCAGGACTGTACTGCCCACAGTTTAATTGTCTACGGAGACCACAGTCAGCAGGGGTGGGGAAGCAGAAAGCTCCTGTGGCAGTTTCACTTCCCTACTAGGGGTCCTTATTTGGAGTGGGAGGGTAGCCTGGTTCTGAGGGGAGTAGGGAGTATCTTCATAGCCTCCTGCTTGTCACCACAGGTGAGTGGGTGGTTGTGCCTGTCGCAATAAACACCTGTTAATTGCTGGGTAGTTATTGGGGGGAAACAGCCATTACACTATGGGCACTTAATAGAACAGAATGGCTGTCAATTCCTTGCTCAATATGAACTGAATTAGCCTATTAACTATTAATTGTTAATGCCCCTTTCTTTCTCTTCAAGGCCCTGCTCATCCTCTCCCATGTCCCACAAAACCCTGCTCTTTTTTTTGAGCCATAAGTCTCTCTCTAGTCCTCTGATGCTTTTCCAGGCATCCTAGGATCTCTGCAATGAGCAGAGCTTGTGGCCAGCCCTGCCTAGCAGGTTAGACATATCTCTATGCAGCTGCTGAAAAACAAGGTACTTGAATGGTTGGAAAAGCTGGGGAATTCTTGGTGGTCCCCCAGAGAGCACCCAGCCCCTGAGAACCAGAAGCAGGGGTACACACAGCCCCCCAGGATCAGGCAAACCCTCCACTCCCAACACCCTGCAGGTCATCCTTCTCTTCTAAAGGAATCCCTGAGCAACTCCGGGCACTGTCTCCTGGAAGGCATGTTGGCCTAAGTACGCTACCAACCATTAGTGGCATTTTAGCAGCAGTTCAGTCCCTTCAAATTGTGAGTTGTGCTGAGAACCCCTAGCACTGTATGTTTGGATATTTCTGTCTAGGGACAATTGTGAAATGGTTCCCAATCAGGTCAGTGGTTCAAATGTTATGTCTGTCCACACCCTTTAAGTTTAAAATGCAAAGATTTCCTTAAGACCAAGATATCAGGTTGTATGGTTTTGGATTTCAAAATTATTTATTTGAAGTACATGAATACAAGGAAAGATAAGTGATCCTGCCACATTTCCAAAACAGACATTTTCTCAGAAAAGGTAAATCTTCTGAAAAGTTAATGAGCCAAAATCAGACAGCTGTGGAAACAAAAATAATCTCCAGTGAAATTAACAGAGTTAGCAGGGTCAGACCAGTCACCATAATTGGGGGTCAGGAAGGAATTTTACCCCATGATCAGATTGGTATGGACCTGTCAGGGCTTTTGCCTTCCTCTATAGCAGGGGGCGTGGTCCTCTGCCCAGGACCTTGAGTGTATATTGACAACATTTTATAGAAGCAGGACATTAGCTGCGGTGGTTCCCCTTCTTTACTATGTTAGGTGTTAGGTCTGTGTTGTGTCAGGGTTAAAGGTAGTTATGTAGAGTTTAGATTATGGTTGTATGGGATGGGTGAGAGAGGGATGATTCTGCCTCAGGCAGGGGTTAGGCTCTGAGGTCCTTTCCAGCCCTACTTCTCTATGACTATGACCATCAGGTAACAGAGGTACATTTAGGAGAAGAATCTTGCTCACTGGAGGACTTTTCCGGCTAAATTTCATCATTAAGGTTTCAAACAGAGGGATTATATAGTCCAACTTTGTGGGTAGATGTTAGTGTTATCTTAGCTATGCTCCCATAATAAATTCAGACACTATTCTAAGTTAATATGTAAATTGTAGGACAAATTCTCAAATCCGGTCTAGTTTCTTCACATCATTTGTGTTGTGCAAAGCAGTCACATCACAATTCTAGCCACATTTGTCCATCTAAGTATTCCACTACCAAGGTGGATGCTCAGAGCTGTGTAAAACTCCAGAGCTAACATCCCAACTCAGGAAACCACACAAACTTCTGCCCTGCCAGTTTTGCCTCCCAGTAAGGTTTCCAAAGCCAAACTTTTAACTACTTACTCTTATAAGTGTTTATTGGACTTGAACTAGTTTGGGTCTGAAACTAAACTCTTCATCAGATCTGAGTGAAAATTCTTAGATTTTGCCCTGTTTTTAGGCACAGCTTCAAACATTATAACATTTTTACCCACATAATCCAATTCAGGATTTAGTTATATGAATACCACTTGCTAATGTCAAAACATTGCTTACGTGTGACTTAAATCTCCGGTGCTGGAGCATGTATTTGTAATATACTTGCCTGAGTTATTTTCATCAAGAAATTCTGTCTATGTATCACTTTGGCAACATCTTTGCAGAGTTTACAACTTTCAACAACATGCTGGCATCCACTATGCAGTCCTTTTAAACAGCTGCTCTGCAGTTGAGCTGTTTTAACATGCCACCACACATGGCTGAATTATGCAAATAGTTAATATTAAATGACCTAGACACAAGAACAGTTTGTACACTGCATGAAGTTGTTTGGTCTGTATAGTAGTGGGGTTTCATTCATATAACTGAGTTAGTAAGTGCCAGTTTATTAATTAAATAGAAGAGTGCTGTATTAAGAAGTAATCATTTATAACCTGTAATAACTGTGTCGCTTGTTTTTGCCGCTCAGCTGTAAACATAAATTACATTGTTTTGGCTAAGCGATTAGATGCATGTAAGAATTAAAAATGCTGCTATTGAAATTACTGAAAACAATAATTACAAAAGTAAAACCTTATGAGTTAAAAAATATGTAAGATAGTTTTGAGCTGTCTTCTGAATGATAGTTGCGCTGACTTTGCAGTTCTGGTCAGCCATAATAATTCATAAATAGTAACAAGATGGAGTGCAAAACAGCTGCTGAAGGACCATTTTAGAAGAAAAAAGTTATGAAATTTATTTTTTTATAATTGCATCCATTAAAGATGAAGAAATAGTAACAGGAAATGGGAGCTGCAAGGAGACAGCCAAAGAGAATAACAGATTAGAGTTTACTGTATGTCTTAAAAAATCTGTTTCTTCAGTTAAGTAAGAATGGTGTTTTTAATTTTTACAAATTGTTTACTTAGCAATGTGTTAAAATATCTAGGTCAATATGCATCCTTCTTACTGCTATATTCCCTTCTCTTCTACATTTCACTGTTTCTTTTTTCAGTTGTTACTTTTTCATTCCACAGATCATGATCCTGTTCCTGTTTTTTGCTTTAGTCTGTCCTAAGCTGCTTTTATCAATTGATTGTTTTGTCTAAAGACATATGTTTGTTTGGTGGGGGTTTTTTATATCTGCATTTAGAAGACATGCACTCTAACCCTCTGAGCACAACTTGTCTTAGCCCCTCAAATTGGATTCTGTAAGTTTCTTTGCTTTACAAAAAGTATCTCTAAAAGAATTGTTTTAAATTAAATGGCAGCTTAAATGGAAAAAGAGATAGTGAGATCCTTAATGCACTGTAAATACTTTCTCTTGTGCCACTTAGACATTATGATATTCTATTTCTATAAATCTTCCATGGCTTTTTACCTTATTGCTCTTTTTAGTAGTTCCTAATTAGTAAACTGTTTAACTGATTATAGAGTTAGCAATCCATCAATTTTGGTTTGGTGAACAGAAATGCATTAATAGGTAATCATTTTAGTAGGTTACTGTAGTCTTATTGAATAACTTAGCATTTTTTTATGTTTTTACAGGAATTAGCAGTAATGAAGCAAGTTCTTATTAGTCTGCACGGTAAACACTATGGGGAGAATTTCCCTCAGTTCCATAGCAATGTAAAAAGTTCAGCTGCAAAGCACAAATCAAACTCTCCTGTAAAGTTGCCATCAGAACATGGGGAAGAAAATGTATTTATGCCCAAACCAACATTATTTGTAAGTACAATAAATTAAATAAGTGATCTAGGCCTTTTGTTCACAGTGTTATTCTTCTTATTTAAAAAAAACCCTCCCTGCTTTTATATGTATGAATGTGTATGTTTGTCTTTCTGAAGAAATAATCTGACAAGATTCTCATTCCGCTCCCTCTGTTGATCCCACATTTCCACACCAGAAACTTGAACCCTTCTAGGTCTAAAGCTGCTTAGTAATTAAGAGTTTCAAAAAAAATATTATCATTACTATTATTATGTTGGTGGCAGTGGTGTTACTGTTTTTGTTGTTTAGACTTAGAGTCTGTCCTATCCAGAAAATCTGAAAGCAGCTTACTGCAATGGTGCTCAGCATTTGAGAGCAGGGGACTAGGTACTTGCTGCCCAGCTGCACCATGGGTCACCACTCTCCTCCAGGTGAGGAGGGCAGGAGGGAGGTAGCCTGTTCCAGGGTGCGTAGCTGGGCTGGGTTCTTGGCAACTACTGCCGTGGTTATGGAGGTGGGGTCAAGGGAACTGGCTCCTAGCTATTTTGCAGAGTCCCCCATTACCTGCAACCTCTGGATTCAGGCTTATCAGAGGCCAAGGACACTGGTCAGAGCCTGCAGCACCCCCAGTCTCCGCCCTGTGACACAGATATTAGAGCCATTAATGACAGTCTCCCCCAGCATAGAGATGTCCCAAGTAGTGTTGGCAGCAGCTCCTAGGTCACCTCCACAAGGGGACGGAGCAGCAGCGGCCCAGGAAACCCAGCCCCCATGTGCCAAGCAGAGATGGAGCTGGTGTAGAAACCAGGATCACTTAGTGACCCTGGACCCAGAGAGGAAGAAATGGGCCAGGCACACACCCCAGATCAGTGCTGAGCACCCTCCAGCCCCAGCATCCTTAACTGGGCACCTCAGGAGGCCTCTGGCAGTCTCTAGTGCTCTTTCCAAGTTCTTCACAGCACTTCCCCCTCCATCCCTGCAGCCCAGTCCTGACTCCTGCCCCAGAACAGCACTGATCCCTCATGCTGGCTGGATCCAGTCACTTCATTGACCAGATCTGCTCCACAGGTTGTTAGTTGAGCACCACTGGCTCAGTAGTAACAGACAACTAGTCCACAAGATAAGGAACAGCAGACACCCCAGTCAACACCCTAAAACTAAAACTCCCCCTCCTCCGCAAACTCCAGCTTCCCTGCCTATTACCAAGGAGAGCAAATCGTCTGGCCCATCCCAGCTAAGCTTCCCGACCCACATTCTGCATATGGAAACCTCTTCCTACTCTCCCTGTGCCACCTGCCCACCCATTTGCACTGCCTCACATCCAAAATAGATGCCTGCCTCCTCCCTCACCAGCTCACACCCCTCTCTCCTACCAAGTGTCTATGGCTTTCCCCCAAAACTCACAAATTTTCCACCTGTTGCCAACAAACACAAAATTGAAGTAAAATAATAATCATAACAGGATAACAATCAAAAGACCCTCCATCACTCTGCTAAACATTGTCCTTCAACATCACCTTAAGATGACGTCTGCCCAGGGAGGCCTGCGGCTCTGTAGGGCCTGCAGGCTGGCTGGGTTCTTCTCCCTCAGTTTGGGTGGCTAAGATATAGATTAGCAGTTTAGTATTGAATATAAAACCTTAAAATATTTTTTCCATATAAAACCATTTAAAAAAAATTCTGTTTGGGAGGTATTGCCATCTCCCCTTGCAGGAAGTCACTATCACTCACATGAGGAATTCCCTGTAAACGTCTCTAAAACCTCCTCAAATCCTTCCTTTGCCTTGATGCTTTCAAGAATTTGACAGCCATTAGGCAACTTGAAGTGCTAAGATGCTTGCCTATCATACTGACCTATATTATCTCATCTTTCCATGTGCTCTCCTTGCTTTACCATATGTGTTCTCTTATCCTATACTAAGATTGTAAACTTGCAGAAGCAGGGGCTGTCGTTTTGATCTGAGGCTGTTCTGTGACTGAAACTGCTAGGCACTGGTAAAGCAAATGACACAATAATAGTTTAATGTGTGGATGTACCAAGGATACACCTCAAAGAATTGATCTTGAGAGGTGATAATGGACCATTTTAACATGAAAAGGACTGGTGAGCGTGGAGGATTTCTTTCAAGGGCAGCAGACACTGAGTCAATACTCACTTATTCAACTCAGTGCAAGCTTCAGCTTCAAAGACAGACTTAGACAGTTTCTCAGTTATAAGTGAGGTCCCTTCCAGCTCTGCTTTCCTAGATCCTGTGATCTTTAGGAACAGTTGTATCTTTAGGGTGATACTTCCAGATAGGCTGAGGCCCATACATGTTGTATTAGACTCTTAAGCACAAAAGTGAGTAAGATCTACCTCAACTTACATCGTTTTATAGCTTCTAAAAGATTTACGATCCTACTCAATGAGGTAAAAATGAAATAGCTCGGGGAAGGGAACGGAAGAGAAATATTATCAGGACATAATGAATACTTGCATTTTCTGTAGTGCCTTTTCATTCAAATTGATTAATATATTTCACATGAAACCTCACAACAGCCCTTGGAGATAGTCATTCCCCCCATTTTCAGCTAGATAAATAGAGGCACCAAAGATAAGTGATTTGCATACTTTTACTGTTTCTTTCAGAGAGCTGGAAACAGCATACAGAAGTCTTAACTCCCAGTTCACTGCCTTAAATTATTCTCCCATTTTCTGAGAAGTATTGGACAAGTTAAAAGACTTTTTTCCTTGGGGGAAAGGTGGGGGTGGAATTTAATAAATTAAGCTGTAGCAGCAGTAAATGTGTTTTCCTACCAGTCTTAATATTTATTTTCTAAGTATTTTATTTCTGATTAAATTTACAAGCCATATAATTAACAGCTGGAATGAAAGTACATGCTGTTTCAATATTGTCTCCCATTTCTTTGGCTGGAACTGTTACCTAATGATTTCCCTTACAGGAATTCTTTAACAAGTATTAAATCCTAAATGAATTTTGTAAGAAACCTAACACATGCCTCTATCCTGTTGAGGCCATGAGGTTGATTTAAGAGAGATTTTCTTAGTAGTAATTATATTTATCACGTATCTGTTGAAAATGTTCTGCCCTGGAGCTTGGGAGCATCAGGGACAGAGAGCAGATTCTTTTCTGCCTTTGAAGGGTCCATATCCATACCACTGTTTGTTCTCTAGATCTGTGTTGGTGGGATGAAGTCCTTGCTAGTTCAATTGAAGAGGAGATGATTCATTACTTGTACCTCTCCCACTTCCTTTGTATTAATTGTCTGTGCAAGCAATTGCTGAAGTTGCCACAGGAATATTAAGCAGTCATGAATGGGTGACAGGTAAACCCACAAAACTGAGAAAGTGAGGGAAGCTAATTCACAAACATCTCCAACAATTAAATGTACTTGATGCTACTGGAATGTTGGAAAAACCTTGTTCTTCTTTAATTTTTAAAATTCTGTATTCCCATTTGCAAATTGTGGCATACCACTTTGTACTAAGTTACCAT
Organism: Gavialis gangeticus; assembly: GCF_001723915.1. NCBI lineage: Eukaryota > Metazoa > Chordata > Crocodylia > Gavialidae > Gavialis > Gavialis gangeticus. The sequence goes on from NW_017729032.1 coordinate 94,705,324, forward strand.
CCTCTTTTTAAATTGAAAATGAGGTGGCATTACAATACTAATTCCTCAACTGTGGAGTTCACAGGTCTTTCTCATCTTGATAAAGATTTTTTAAACATAATTCAATAATTTGGGTCATAACATGAAACTTCCTTTTAACAATTTAGATATAGAGGCCTTTATGCCAAATACACCAGTAATACAGGTTTGAATACAGTTTAATCATTCAGATTAATTTAAATAGAACAATACATTGCTATTACGAATGGCAGGCAAAAGGAGAGTTATGTAGACTTCATGTTTTCCCTCACAACTAAAGTATTCTTTATTTTACAGACAAATAAAGAAGCACCTGACTGGTACAGGAAACTGAAACAGAAAACAGCACCATAACTTTTTTCCTAAGGATTTTAACCACAGTTTATTAGTTTGAGATTTTTTCTTTGAAGAATGAAGCTGTGACCATAATCATGTCCTCTTTGCTGCACAAATAAATATGCATTTTCAGCTGTATTTTTTATATCTGTATTGTGGTTTAAATAGTGTATTTTAACATTACTATTAAATATGTCCAGTGGAAAAATTAAAGTAATCGAGTCATGTTTTTACTATTAATACATTTAAATTCAAAATAATAAATGCTAACATGTTATGTGTGTACAGTCTGGCTACTAAAGAGTTTCTTATTGAGAAAATTCATATGAATGTATATTTCAGCTTTGCTATATTGTTTTTCTTGGAAACTGGGCTTCATGCCTCGTTTCTATAATTGTTCTGGTTTCTAGAATCTTAAGAAACAGTTATGAAGTAGTAGCAGACTTCCACTTCCTAAGAATGAAATCAGTTTCAAGAGGCAAAAGTTTAGGCCTTCGTTAAAACTAGTTAAAGCATTTTCTAGTAACGAAATAAACTCTGATATTACTTAGACAGTAAAAGCAAGTAGGAAGACAGGTGAGGTTTAGTTAGTACAAAAGGTCAGAAAAGCATTCCAATGTCATCTGAGAGGAATTTTTTCATCGCTGAGTTAAATTCTGTACAAAGTAAGCTTGCTTTACTCTTCACTTTTAGGCCAAAATGTGTACATGTAATAAAACTGCATATCTTGTGTGATAAATCATTTGAAGGCCAAACACTGCTGCCTTCTTTTCAGAAGGTTAAAGCACATCCCCAGATCAGAACTTTGTTACCATGAATAAGTGGTATTTTCACTACAAGTGTTTGTTTCCCAAGGTCAATAAGCCAGTTTCTTTTTATGTTATTTTACACCATTGAAATTGTTCTCTGTCATTAGCAGGGACTCTGTTTTTTTCTGATTAAAAAAAAATCCCCTGTTTTGGGTTAAAAAAGTAAAAGTAACCCAAAATCCAGATTTTTCTGTAATCAAAATGAAACACCACTCTACCACTATTTATGTATGCTTTATGTATGTACGTATTAGTGGTGTTTCATTTTTATCATGGAAAAAATGTGGATTTTGAGTTACTATTTTTAACCCAAAAATTGGGGAACCCTGGTCATGAGGACTTATGTCATGAGGAAGTATGTCTCTAATATCTAAATTGCTGTTTAAATAATGCATATTTCTCAATGATTCATGGTGTATTGCTTTAACTGCTAAGTTGTCACCACACTGAGTAGAAGTTATCTAGAAGGATATGAGTTATTGGAAAGTTATCAATTGGATTCTACAAATTTTAAAATTTTGGTAATGTTTCTAAGTAGCTTCTTTTAAAATAATGGCATCAGTTTTACCTGCTGCCAGCTGCTATACAAGAAATGTCACTCATGTCAAAACGTAGGGTTTTGGGGCAGGGAGGGGAAGGTTTACCCTTTACAGAGCACAATCAGTTTCATTAATGTAGGAGTATATTTTCTTGAATGGATAGACATTTTAGAAAGTTACCTCAGTGATATGTGTAAATTTTGATGGTTTTCCCTTGGTACTTTTATTACTAGGAAAATTAACTTGCAGTTCAGTGAAGAAGAAAAAAAAGAAAACTATAGAACGAAAAGTCTGCAATATTTTGTTAGGAAACACCAAAACATTCCTGTTTCCCAGGAGCTAAGAGGCCCTAAGAATCTGGTCTCCCTGGCAGCCTGCCAGGCATGCAGACAGAAAACTATACAGGTTTCCAGTGAAATTTCTTTGGAAGTGAGGTATTTTTTGCAAAACATTTTGATTTTGACATACTGGCATTTTCTGATGCAAAACCATTTTTTTTCCAGAAAACCTGCAACCAGCTCTGTTATTCTGTCTTGAAATTTGGAACCTCGGTCAGTGTTTAAAATATACAGATGATGCACACTTCCAATTCATAGGTTTTCCTGATTCATTTGTACATTTTTTCAGTTGGAAGAGTCTGTTCTAGATTAAATACTTTTGCATTTCTTATACCTCTTCATTAGCTGTGAAAGCTCAAACTAGTTCTCTGGGAACAGACCTTCCTCACTTCTTATGTAAAAGGTAAATGTCACTAGAATACAACAATTCAAAGCTGAAATTGCCTAAAGCAAAAATTAATTACATGTTTTCCCTTCCATATGATGAAAAGGTTCAATTGCATTTCCGGTACACTATTTTCACTGATAATTCTTCCTGGAAAATAATGTCAGATGAGTTCTCTCGAGATTGTGTCTCCTGAAATGTCCTCTGCAGTTCCCCGTGGTTGAAGGGTTTGTCATGTTCTGAGTCATGGAGTTCATGAAAGCAGTGAAACCTCCAGGGGGCAGTCATGCATGTGAACAATCCATAATCCAAGAAAGCCTTCCCTGTATAGTCCTTTTTGGCTCTTCCCTTTCAATCTGGAGAGCAAGAGAAGAAAAATCCCCATGAACCCATTTTACAGTACGTGAATGTATCAAGTTACCCTTCTTTTAAGAGTTAGAAATGTGTGGGTTTGACAGTTTGTGTGGAAGATTTGAAGGAAAGAAGGAAGGACTTTTAAAGCAGGCAATTTCTTCATAGGAGTTACATGCTCTTTTTCAGTTTTCTACCTTTTGCCCAAAGTTTAAGAGCTTGGATGAAATCATCCACGTTTTCTGTTTGAAGATATGAATACACTTTTTATAAGGTCCTCCCATCTAACTAAGGGTTATTTGCTAACTATAGTAGTCATAATTTGCTTGCATCTGGGATTTAAAGTACCTGTGGTGTATCCAGAAATGCAGTCTGAAGTTCTGGGTTCGTGGGCATCAGTCCATCCAGTGGTAAACTGCAATGAAACCTTGGAGTAGATGAATAATAGTAAATGCCAGAAACTATCTATCTTTTGAGACAAGTTGCTATGTCACCAGTTTCTGAGTGACGTTCACATTTCAGTATCCTTCTTTTCATGTGATCTCCAGTACCAGTTCAAACAACAACTACTTTGCTCTACTAACCCTCTTGTAGCAGCAAGACCGATTATATGTCTTTATCTGCTCCTGGTGTGTGTTCATTAGCTGCTACATCCTTGTAAGAACAATTTTGATGGTACCAAAGAGAGCTTGGAATCAGCCAAGCTTTTCTATTTTCATTCTGTTTTCAGGACCTGAAATCATTTATCAGTATTTTCATAATTGGAGGAAGACTATTTCCAATAATTTGAGTGTATGGCATCCTTTTTGCCTATTCAAGGATGCCTCTCCTGCTGTCTATTGAGGGTTCCGTTTTTTTTCTTGCTAGAATTAATAGAATGGGTGCCATAACTTTCCTATGTTAAGGAATTTATTTCATGTATTTACTTCTAGCATAGAATTTAAACGATAGGTCTCATTCATGACCTTTGAAAATGAAACAAGTACCTCAGGAAGATCAGGTTTTGCATGGTGTCTTTGGGAATGTTATCCCCTTCTTAAATTCCCAGGATTGGTTGGGAACTCTTGACCTTTAAAATGAATATTTCCACAGCTCAATAAGGCAGTTGTAAAGAGGTGTTTCAGACTGAAGCTGGTCAGCAACAAGCACAGTACAGGGTCCTAACTCTTGAAGGAACTGAGCTGGAAAAGGATGTGAATGGCAGTAGGGAATTATGGAAAGGCAGGGGCACGCTTCAGAGGCTCTTGAGAATAGAAACAAAGTTCCCTCCAGATCCCCAGATACAGTGGGTTTGCAGACCTACATTATTTGCTTCCTCCTCAGTTCTCCTAAATGCTTTTCTAAATGAATGAGAAGGAAACTCCACAAGGGTCATTTTGAAGAGTTCTTTTCCACAGAAGGCAAAAATAGGGCCTTAAAGGGCTATATTTTCTTCTTAGTGTAGCCTTTTTGCTTAAGAAGTTGGCACAAAAATGAAACTGCAGCAGCTGGATCCAAATGATTCAGAAACTGTTAGCCAACTTGCTTTTTGGAAGAAGAAAAAGAGGAAGCAAAGTTTCATCCTATGCAGTTTAGAATAGCTAAAATATTAGATATAGGAAATTAGAGATTGATCATGGAAATGCCAATTTAGAGCCTTACATGCTTGCACAGATTGTATGTGTTCTTTTCAAAGATACTAAGGAAATAACTTCTGCAAAAGAGAATACTGCTTTGATTGCAGCAATAGAATCAACTTTGTTTGACCATGAATAATTGAAGTCTTTGTGTTAATGCTTCTTTTAAGGAGTAGTGGATCAGTAAATGTAACTTAATTGCAGGAAAAGTCGTTTGGATGGAATTTGTGACCACATTTCAATGAAGGTCTTTTCATTTTTCCCTTCTGTGTTAAGTAGTAGATGGATTGCTTAGATTATTCAGCATAGCAACTGAAATTATTAGTAACTTCTAATGCTGGATGTTTATCACGGTCACAGAATGAATATTGTAGTGCACCGGATTTACCTCTTTATTTTTTTTCCTAGTATTCTTCATTTGAAGGATTTTGGGGCAAAATGCTGTGGGTGACTTTTAGCAGAATTAGTGGTTGGTTGGCTGAGGTTTTCTTTCTTTTTTAATTTATACATTTAATTTAAAGAGGATTATTCCTTGTATAACAGGGGATCTTAGCCCTGTTACAGAGAATAGGAGGCCATGGAAAGAAAGGCAGTGGGGCTGCTTTAAGGCCTGAACATTTGGAGTCCAGAGAAGAGGACAATTACCTGCTGTAAGGAAAGATCCAGCCAGCAGAGACTGGGTGGAGAACCTTGGGTGTCAAGGGAAGCACCAGCTTAGTTTCACAGTTTCTGGGTTGGAAGGCACCTGAACAGATCATCAAGTCCAACCCCCTGCCCTGGGCAGGAACAAGTGCTGGGATCATAATACCCCAGCCAGATATCTATCCAACCTCCTCTTGAAGACCCCCAAGGCAAGGGAGAACACCACCTCCCTTGGGAATCCATTCCAGAACCTGGCAGCCCGAACCATAAAGTAACGCTTCCTGATATCAAGCTTGAACCTGCTCTCAATCAATTTGTGGTCAGTATTCCTTGTTATCCCAGGTGCTACCTGAGGGAACAGAGCCTTACCTATTTCCACTGGTCCCCCCTGGTGAGTTTATAGACAGCCACCAGATCCCCTCTCAGTCTTCTCTTGTGGAGGCTGAATATATTCAGGCCCTTTAGTCTATATTCATAGGGCCTGCTGCCCCCTGACCATGCGAGGCCCTCCTCTGGACCCTCTCAAGGTTAGCCACATCCCTCTTGAAGTGCGGTGCCCAGAACTGGATGCAGTACTCCAACTGTGGCCTGACCAGCACCACATAGAGGGGAAGGATCACCTCCCTGGACCTGCTTGTGATGCTTCTGTAGGGGAAGTAGATGCACAACAAGGTGCAGTTAAGCCTTATTGACCGCTTCCTCACATTGGCGGCTCATGTCCATCCTGGAGTCAACAATAACTCCAAGAGCTGGGTAGGGGGGGATGCCCAGCTTGCAGTAGAGAGGGGGAGCAGGGGCCCTGAGGCAGGGGACTGGCCACTGCAGTGAAGGGAGACAGTGACCCGCGGGGTAGTAAGGGTGGAAACCTCTGGTGAGGGCAGCTGCTGCCTGAGAAAAGGGATACCCATTGGTGCAGAATGAAGGGGCAAGTGCCTGGGAAGTACTAAGGATCTCCTTTTCCTCCCACTGCCTGAGAAGTACTGAGGATCTCCTCCTCCTCCTTCCTGCTTTTGGAAGGCCCCAGGGAGGGGATACATAGAATTGAAGGCACTTTTATGTTCACCCTGGAGGAGACCTGAGGGAGAGCTGGGTTATACCCACACTAAGAATTATTTGTGGGGACTTCAGAGGGGCCCTGGGGAAGCGGGGTCGCCCAAGGAACACAGACTGTTTTGAGAGCCCAGTACAGGCCTGCGCCTTGTTCTTTTTCTTTTTTCTGCTCATGACAACAGTAACACCCCAGTGGACTGGAGCAACTGTGAGGGGAGGCTGCAGAGCAGTGTCCAGTGCACTGTAATTTTTCCTATGGTACTTTTTTTGCTTGTTTGTGGGGAGTTGTTTGTGGGGGGTTGGACTTACCTCGATGATACTGGGCGAGAGACCTGAGAGGGGCCAAAACCCAGACAAGTCAGAGCCTGGACAGAAGAGAAAACTAAGGCAGGCTGGAGCCTGGCAGGTCTAAGCATCCACCCACTGACAGAAAGGGAGGCAGAAGAAAGAGAGAGGGAGCAAAATCCCACACAGCCCCATCACGCTTGGAGCTGGAGACAAAATAGAAGAGAGAAGGTACCTGTAGCCTAGGCATAAGTTCCTTAAAGGCAGCCTCCTGAGACGACATCTCAATTAACACCAAGACATGGCAAGCAAAAGAGAAAAGAGGCCAGGCTAAGACTAGGTGGCCAAGTACTGCCCTGTTAAAATTGGTGCCCACTGTCCCCAGAAGAGCACCCTATTATACCTTGTAGGAAAGGAATGGACCCTCTTGAGAGAAGCCCCTGGTGGGAATAAAAGTTTGGTGTACATGGCAGGCAGGCAGGGGGCTGGGAGGTGGGAACCGGTTTCTGCCAAAACTGCCTCTACACCCAAAAAATCCACTACAGGACGAGAGGTCAGACACGCCATATCCTGTGCTTCTGCATTGCCCTCAGGAACCCCAGTGGAGCCTTGCTGATGGGGAGTTCTCCAATGGAGCACTCCACAGACAGCGTAATTTAACCGAACAGTAAAATCTCGAGGTATGAGAAGGGCAGTAGTTGACTAACCTATCCACTGCCCACAAGTGAGTCCATAGCCAAATTTTAGGGAGAGCATTTTGAGCTTGAAAGGAGCCTGCTCATGAAATATTTCCTTTCCCATAGCAATAAATCCTCCTGAAGTCAGAGGAGGTTAATCCAACCTCTGTTATGCATGTGCCAAGTTGATCGTGTCTTGTAGAAGGACCTTATAGTGTGATCACTGTGGTCCTTGTAATAAAGGAAAGATGCTGTAATTGAATAGAGCTCACCCCCTCTCTCACATCTGATCCAGGCTTTGAGGCAAAAATTACACTCATTGGATAAATCAGAGCTCAGTCAGAGTTTGCTGCTGGGTTCTGATTAGGAATACACCCTGCCTTCTCATTAGGAAACAGGTGCTGAAAGAGCAGAGTCCTTTCTTTTCAATATATCTGTGGAACTCTGCATTTTGATTCATTCTGCATGTATATCTAGAGTATTGATCAGACCCACATTTATTATCTCTTAAGGCACTGGGAGAGATTTAGGCACCATCGCCTGTACATTAACATTTTTTTTTAATTATTTGCCTGCAAAGTCCCAAGCATCTCCCCAAAGTTTATAAATAGAGCAGGACCTGCTTGTGAGAATCAATAAACACTGAAGGAATTAATGTGTAGGTGACTTAAGCCTCACTGAATTAGCACATTCCATGTCATTTTGTGTTGTTTCTTTCATTATTGGAGTAATTAGCTTTGCAGAATAGCATTCGTTCCAGTCAGCGGGGGATGAAGAACAATAACAGTGTTTACCAGCGGCAGGAAGGAGCTTACCTCTCTTTGTCACCTTAGTAAATTCTCTGCAGGCTAATCTAAATGCACAACCAGGGTGCCCTCCCGTACAATGGGGGCTGACTGAAACTTCCCTAGGGGAAACCTCAGTCACCTGATTAGATCTGCTGTCAATGAAAACAAAATATTTAAGCCTATGAAATATACTGGTTTTTCATCTATTTCAAACTTAGAACGGCTGGAGCCATTGTTAAGCAGTCTTGCACAATGGTGATAATTCAAGGCTGTTGAGTAACTTTAAAAAAACCAAAACCCACTATAATCCATTAAAATCTACTGGAATTATTGAACAGCAAACACATAAAGTTCTCACTGTTCCAGGTGTATTACTAACAATAATCTATATGGGGAATTTGTTTTAGGTGACTCGTTCCACTTACGAAATATGGTATGACCAACATGTTAAGATTTGAAAATGATGAGGATATATTAATTTGGTTATCCAAAGCAAAGCAATAATATTCCTTTACACAGTGTTGATAAACCCAGTTTAAGTTGCTGTGGTATCAAATATGAAATGCAGATAAAGTATCCATAGCTTAGAAATATTTGGATCAGACTCATTCATCTAGTCCAGTATCCTGTCTCCATCAGCAGCCAGCATGAGATTTCTCATGAACAGGTGCAAAATCCCCACATTAGTCACATGAGAGAGAATTTCTTCTCCCAGCACCCTCCATAAAAACCCATTGATTCCGAACACAGAAAGATGGGGTTAAACCCTGTAGCATGTTTTATACTACATCCTAAAACTTGTCTCCCAAATTACTATTATAACTCTTAGCATCCAGTCCTTCCTTGAATCTTTCTGTGTTCATCATCTCAAAAACTTCCTTTGGCAAAGAGTTCCACAGTCTAATAATGTATGAAAAAAGTTTCTTTCAAACATTGAGTTTGTTGGTTTTGTTTCAACTGCATGTCCCCTTTGTTGTATAATGAGACAGGGCAAATAGAAACTCCCAATCTATCCTCTTTATACTGTTCAGCATTTTATATATGTTTAACATGCTTTTTCATTTATCTCCTTTCAAAGTTAAAAAGGCCTCCATCTTTTCAGTCTCTCTTTGCATGAGGTGCTCTGCTGCTTACGCTTGTCACTCTGACTTCTGAGAATAGGACGATGTAAACTGCACTATCTTAAAACAGTAGTCCAAATTCTGTTCTTGTTTAAAGCAATTTAATCCTTACTGAATCAATTGAAATAAGTAGAGTTAGGAATGGATCTACAAATGCATTTAAGCAGGACTCTCAGTGCTTTACTAAGTGCTTACATCTAAACTCTGTATTCTTAAAAACCTCAATCAGCTGCCACTTATCCCTGCCAGTGCCTAAGCAACTAAACTCCTGCAACACAGTCTTGAGAGTGCTAAGCAACTCACTTGTGCCCCATTGGATGTAGAAATGAGTTACTCCCTATCTCATTGGTGCACCCTGATCCAGTGACATTCTGAGAGTGTGCCTTCTTCCTTGGCTTCACACAAGTTGGGCGGAGGCAGCAGTGATAGTGTTTCATTTTTTCATAGAGTATTTAAATATTAATTGGACTAAGGAATAAGAGTAAAAATAATCCTTAAAATTGTCTTTATTTTATATTCAGTACTCATTGGAGTAAGAACCAGAACTCCTTTTCCCTTGCTGATGCCCTATCCATTAGGTTACAGATGTATAATCTCAAGCTCTGACCCAGTAAATATTTAATTATTCTATGTAAAGTGGAATAGCTTCAACAGAGCAAACTGAGAGAGCCTCCATGACAATACGGCTTATAAACCAGTAATTAGGATATTCTCATGGGACATGGAGCATGTAAGTTTGAAACCCTTAGGCTAGGGACAACACTGAACATGAATGAGCGTCTCCTGTCTGATAAATTCCTGGACAAAAATGAGGGGAGTGGCACTATCACCTTCCTACTGCTTCTTGAAAGAAAGGGCTGAGCCACTTTTCATCAGTTTTTATGGGGAAAAGGGCCCAACTAAAAAAAGAAAGTGTTCAGGGCCATCAATTCTGGTTGGCAGGAGATGCCTACCTGCTGCCCAGAATAAAGTTTTAAATCCTAGGAGGGAGTTCTCAGGTTTTTGTGTTGTGCCTAGCTTTGTGTGCTGACTTCTGTCAATTGCGCTCACTCCCCCAGGCATTCAATAAGGAACCTAGCTATCTAATTTGGAAGCTGTATATCATACTAAACAGCTTGGCCCTAAAAGTGAGGCCTGCAACATTCAATATTGTAATGCTTTGGGCTGAGTACAGACATTCAGGGAGGTTAGGGGGAGGTTAGATCATGTTAAAAATGGCCACCCAATCTAATTTAGTTCACCCAGGTGCAGACTTTACACTAGTTACGTGGATCTCTGTGCAAGCACTACACAAGTTCAGGACAGTTAGATCAGTCTAAAACTGGTCAACCCTATCTAAGTTAAGTGTACATCCAAGGTAACATAACCTAGCTTGAGTCCAGTGAGACCCATGTAACTAAACTTCTGTACAGTTTCCAGCACAGCCCCAGGGCTGGGAAAGCCCAGCTGCTGGCTCTAGCCCTGGGGCTGCACTTCTCCTACCCCTCCCTGGCACCACGCTATTATTAGCACCCCCCTCTTCCCACCCATCCCCCAGACAGATACCTCCCCCGCAGCCCACCATACCCCCCGTCTCACACGCTATTCCCGGT
>NW_017729032.1:94716280-94716838 GCF_001723915.1 Gavialis gangeticus
CTATTTTTAACTTGATCTAACTTCCCCAAATGTCTTCTTTGTGGATCTATGCCTTATTTTGAATTTGCCCAGGCATTGTTGTGAGAGCACATTTTAGTACACTGAAGTGAATTCAAGCTCTATATGAGGCAGTGGAGGGAATGCTTAGACAACATGATGAATTTATGTTTAGCCCAATTTGGAATTTTTGTGGAGGGGAATCCCATAAATTGCCCAACTGGTAGTGAAGTGGGCAACTCTTGTGACATTCCTTCAGCAATTTCCACTTCTGTTACTACATTCAGCAGGAGAGACAAGCTTTCCTTTCAAAAGTACAGCAATATTTTGAAGGAAGCATTGACTTGAAGCTAGTTTAACAGCACCACTTTGCCCTTGAATTGAAGAACACAGAGCTTTTTTGTTCTTTTTTTTTCACTAGTATCTAATTTAAACTTACTGAGTTTCCACTCAGCCACTACTTCATATTTTAAATAGCTTCAACCAGTGCAGAGCAAAAATTAGAAATGGTGCAATAGTGGTTTGTTGCAAAATACTACTACTGCTAGAAGAATGCAGTGG
>NW_017729032.1:94721838-94726990 GCF_001723915.1 Gavialis gangeticus
ATCTAATTTAAACTTACTGAGTTTCCACTCAGCCACTACTTCATATTTTAAATAGCTTCAACCAGTGCAGAGCAAAAATTAGAAATGGTGCAATAGTGGTTTGTTGCAAAATACTACTACTGCTAGAAGAATGCAGTGGACCAAATGTCAGCTGAGTGTAACTCTGCTGCTATCAGTACGCTTCCATTAGGGATAAATACAGTTTATATTCAAATAGTTGTTTCTCCGATAACAAAAGATTAAATATATTAATAAAACACTAAGGCTGCGTGGTGAATTACCCCCAAAATTATGAAATTACAACATTCAGTTTCAAGTGCAATCTTTACTTTGCCCCTTTTATTAGACGAATTATAGTAAGAGTTTATATTATTTCACACACACAATATACTGTAGTTTTTTCTACAGTTTTAGTTGCAAATAAAAAGTATATTTTGGTACTATGTACCACTCTGTATGTGATAGAGTTAATGAAAGTCATTTATTAAGCCTTATTCTTTGCATTACTCAGATGTCATTGATGCTACCTGAAAAGGAAATATCTGTTATTGCTCTACAAAATTATTAAAATCTATGACATAAAGGGAGATGAAGCTATATGAAAAGATTGGGTCAACAACTCTGCTCCAGTACCTTATTTAAATCCTTGCAGGTGCTAAGGAGCTAAAATATGGGTTTTAGAGAAGTTTAGACTGTGTTACAGACTCTTGCTTCAGCAGACTGGCATATTCAGTCAGGAATTAGTCATGTGTTCCTGTGTAATCTGTCTCTATAATTTAACTGTACAGTTTATGAAATTACCAAATAAATCTCCATTCAAAATACACTATACATGCAAATGTTCATACTTTTAGTCAAATCAGACTCAGTTTTCACAGAAATACTCTCATACTCTTCTATTCAAAGAAAATTAGCTACCAAATTTATACTTTCTAAAATTAGTTATTTGGACTTCAGAGTTCTTCAAATAAGAAGCTTTGGGCATATTTTTATAACCTTTTTTTGGCCATACTCCTCCTTAAAAGCAACTGATTTTCCTTTTCTTCAGACATTCCAGAAAATATTTCACTTTTAGGCAGAGAGTAAGGCTGAAAAAATGAACATATCCTGATGAAATAAGTGACTGAGAACAGAGGAGTGAATGAAACCCCTTATGTGATTGTAGATATATATCAATCATGATACACTGATCTTGCAATTTCAACATCAACTGCCCACAGCATTATAATTTCATGAGATATTTCCTACAAACTATCAATTCTGGACACCACAGCCAGAAATCAAGGAGACCAACTGGAGAAGGTCAGGGTTCAGCATTTTTGTTATAAAGGTTTTTGTTATAAACCTTAAAAATGATATAAACCTTAAAAATGATATATCCCCAGAAATAAGATCTAGGCAGAATCCAGGTATACTTTATACTGAAATGACATTTTTATGGCATAATTTATTTTTAAAATATAAGAAGCTGCAAATGCTAGCAAGTAGCAAAGGGATCACCTTTACATCAATTTTATACATGATCAGCATTTGCCATTCTGATTTGAAAAATGTATAATGGCAGAGAGAGAAAACAAGAGAGAATTTTATAAGACATGACTTTATATGGTATTTTACAAAATACCATATTTACTCAAATCCAAGGTGAGATTTGTTATTTTTTACCCATTCCGTGTGGATTCAAGTACAAGTTGGAAGCAGTCAGGGAGGCAGATGCTGCTGCAGCTCTGACTTGGCCCTGACCTAGAGTTGGGGGTGGAGTTGGAGTTTCAGTGGCTGCTTTCCCCCCCCATCAGCCTCTGCCCTCACACCCTGCTGCTTACCATCACTTGCAGCTTTGACCCCATTCTGGCCCAGGTGCAAAGCACAGGCCTGGTCCAGACCCAGCTTTGTAACAGTAGTGGCAGTGGCAGCAGCTCAGACATCCTAAGGCTGGAGCTGTTGCCACTGCAACCAACACTGCATGGCCGGGCCCAGATTAGAGCAGTACAAGACTTCACTGGCACACATTTTTTGAGAAGTATGAGACAATGACTTCGGAACTGATTTGTGTATTTGTGAGGGGTTCATTTGCATGGTGTAAACATTTGCTCTAAAACCTCATCTTCAGTAGGAAATTGAGCCCTCGCAGACAGTTATTCTCTGGAATTTGTTTAAATGTTAGATCATGTCTCCGCTGTACTATTTTCCCTTTTGACCTTGAAGCATAAGTTTCATTTGGTTAGATGAAACCAGAGGCGTGGTACTGGTGAAATTCTCTTGGTGCCAGGTATGCAGTTCAGCATACACAGGCATAGATCATGAAAAGAAGTCCAAAGAGAACATAAAAGGAGATACAGCTGGTTTGGTTTTTTTTAAGTACAGTGCATGACCACAAATACAAAACAAGCTTTAAAGGTCACTGGCATGCATTTATTTAATGATGCAATGGGATCTGATTCCCAATCCCAGCAATTGTGTCTCCTGCCATGCTACACGTAACTTTGGGATCAGGGATCAGATCCCAACGGCATCATTACTATCTGCCCTGGGCTCCCCTTTCCTGGGCAAGCCAGATTCCTACATCCCAGCTGAAGCCAAGCAGTACTGGGGCTATGACTGACGATTCACTGATTGTCGGTCCCCATCCCAGGACTCCATCAGAGCCAGTTCCAGAGTCTCATGCAGTTCCTGGGGCCAGGACTGCACTGGGGTCTGGAGCCAGCTCTAGTTACCTTGCCACACATTCAATTTAAGGTGCAATGTAAACCAGACACAAAAATGTTACACATCTTTTGTAGAATATTTTTGTGACTGGTTTTCCATTTGGCCATGCTATTAACTCCTTGAATGTGTGACAAGATTACTATTTATGGTGAGATTAACAGAGTAATTGTGTTTTAACTGTAATGTCTGCCAGAAGCTACAGGAGGATATTTTCGCAGCAAACTCACACTTTCCATACTCTGGTGGGACTCTACACTCTTTTCTCTACCACTGTTCTTCACAGGTGAAGGCCAACAGGAAAGTTATAGGCCCATGCTTGTTTAAAACAACACTTATTCTTGGTATTACTGCTCAAGAAACCAGCATCTGATTTTGCCAGTTTTGGAAAACTTTCACATGTTCTCAACCTGCTTCTGTGATACAAATGGGCTATAGGGTTGCCTATGTGATAGAAACTGAATAAATTGTTTTTAATCAATTGTTTTCATTGTAATTCTTATTAATAATAATAACTATTTTGATAAATACAGCCAAGAATGTTGATCCCTTTGTGTTAGGCCAGAGGTCAGCAACCTAGGTCCCACAGGCTGGATCCAGCCCACAGAGCTGCTAGATCTGTCCCACAGAGCCAGAGGCTTACACTTGTGCTGATGCTGGGCAGGGAGAGTTGCACTGGGGTCAGGAAGCTATAAGATATGCCTGTATCACTGTTGCTTCTCCCCACCCCTTGCTTCTCAACTACAGCATGAGCAGAGCTTCCTGCAGACTGGCCCCACATACTAAATGTGCCATTCTTCTGTGTGTGGTATATGAGGCTGATCCAGGGTCATGCTATATGTGGTGCCCGTGCCATGGGCCAGATCAGGTCCATAGACCAGCTCTGAACGCCTACACACTGGATCTGTCATTCATGGCTGGTCTATGGGCCTGATCTGGCCCATGGACTGGTCCTGCACCATTCATGCAGTCCACCAAGCCTGGTGAGTTTGACATCCTTGACTTAAGGTGGCATGGTGAACGGGAAGATAGTCACCACTGGAATCACCTCTTGTGTGTGGGGTCAGCACTCCATAGTAATGGACCCAGGAGGATTCTGGGGGAAGGAACAACTATAGCTGGGACCCATTTTGCCCTTTTCTCCACCCAATGGCAGCTGCCCTTGTTCTGGTTGCTTTTGTTTCTACTTATACAGTCTCACCCCCTGTATAACATGAATCATGGGATTTCCCAGAATTAGGTCTCACTTGATCTAGACACTAGGGGTGTGTGAAGCTTCAGTCACTGATTCAATCTGGGGAAGATTCGGCCTGATTCAGAGGCCAAATCACGAATCTGAACTGAATCAGGAGACCAAAAAAACCTCCAAATCAGTTCAGAGCCTCCAAATCAATTTGGAAAAGATTCAGAAAAAGATTCAGAGATTCAGAAGGCAATCTTTCAGGGGAAAAGAAACTGAGAAGAGGGAGGGGGAGCAGGGGGGAAAGACTGACATCTGTAGCTGGCCAGTGACTGTGATCTTTCCCTGAGTCCCCTTCCAATCACAGTGCTTTGGGGGGGGGGGGGATGTAGATACAGCACATAAGCCTCTGTCTGCAGCCTTTCTGTTCCTTTTGTGAGCTGTTTCTGCCTGAGCACTGGGAAGTCCCCCTGTTACAGGCTACCATCCCTGCTGGTTTCCTCCCACTGTGCCTTAACACACATACAAAGTCACACGTCACGAGTTTTTGATGTACAGTTTCCCAGAAACCCCTGCACCTATCTCCTTGAAACTTGACAGGCTTCATGGCCTCAACAGGGGCTACCATCCCTGCTGTTTTCATCCAAATCTGCCAAAAATGACAAAGTGATAGGTATTTCAGTGATTCCCCATTATAGTTTATGGCCGAATCTCCAAATTTCTCCAAATCAGCACTGAATCTTCCAAAGCTGATTCAACCGAATTAATTCGGGACAGTGACCCAAATCTCTGAATTGAATCATTGTCCTCTGAATCAGCTGAATCCTAATCCACATCAAATACTTCCCTATTTGCACAGGCCTGCTAGATCCATCTTTTCAGTAAAATATTCACTTGTGATTTTAAAAAAGCTAGCAATGAAAAATCTACCCCAGCCTTTGTTAAGTTGTTCCAAGAGTTCATTTAAAAATATATACCTTTTCTCTATAGTCTATATTTGTCTAACTTCAACATCTAGCTATTGAATCCCATTATACATTTTGTCCAGAAGCCACTATCATATAGAGTCTCATCAAGTCACCTCTTAAACTTCTCCTTCATAGACTAAACCAATTGAGACTCTCAGGTTTCTTCACTAGAAGGCAAGTTTTCCTTTTGGTCCTTCTCTGCTAGTTTTCAACATGCTTCTTGATTTCTGGCAATCAGAACTGGACCAAGTATTCCAAATCCTAGCCGCCCTGACCGTGAAGTAGCGCCTCCTGATATATA
>NW_017729032.1:94731990-94740745 GCF_001723915.1 Gavialis gangeticus
CATGCTTCTTGATTTCTGGCAATCAGAACTGGACCAAGTATTCCAATCATAGCCACACCAATGCCAGTTATAGAAATTGTATCATCTCTCCATGCCTACTTGAGTTTCGCCTGTACATACGTGACTATTACAGCTTTTTTGGCTACAGTGTTTCATAGGGAGTTCATGTTCATCTGATTATCCATCATGACTTCCAAATCCCTTTGTCACTGCTTCCTAACGTGGCTTGCTTCTTTGTTCCTGAATACATTACTTTATATTTGGCCGTAGTGAAAGGCGTATTGTTTGTTTGCACCCAATTTAAATAGTGATCCTGCTCTGTCTGTATAAGAGACCAGTTTTGTTCATTATTTACCATTTTCTCAATATTTATGTCATTGGCAAACTTTATCAGTCGTGATTTTAGGTTTCTGCCAGCTCATTAAGAAAATATTTATACAGTGTATGGGCAACAACCAGTCACTGTGTGATCCTACCAGAACACAACCATTTGATGGTTTCCCATTTACATTTAACTTTTGAGATTGGTCAGTTAGATGGTTTATAATTGTTTCAACATGTCAGATTTGTATAGTTTTAGTTTCTTAATCAAAATATTGTGTTGTACTAAGGCAAACGCTTTACGGAATTCTAAATATATTACATCAATTCTTTTATTTTTCTCAAGCAAACTTGTAATCTCATCAAAAAAGGGTATGAAATTAATGCATAACCCTATGTTGATAGGGTTTAATTATTTTAGCCTCCTTTAATTGGGCCCTTTGTCAATCATTGCATTATTTGCCCAGGATTGATGGAAGATTGGCAGCTCTATAATTTTCTTAATCATTTCATTTATCTTTTTTTTAAATATTGGCACAACTTTATTTTTTACTAGTCTTCTTTACCATGAGCAGCATTAATCTTGGCCCGCTCTTTTAAATCTCTTGGAAGCAAATTATCCAGAAATAACATGCTGATTTAAAAATGTCTAATTTTGACAACAGGCTGTTAAACATCTTGGTATATTGTTGAAATGGAAAGTATGTTATCATGCTTATATGATATAAATATATAATTTGGCTTTTTCCCAAATAAAGAATAGAAATCTTATTGAACACTCCTTTACTGTTTGTTTAATTATGGAAAATTCTGTTTCAATTTTTAAACTAACACAGTCTCTCTCATTTAGTGGGTTATGGGCTTTTGGGGCATTTTGTAACATTTTAAAACATTTTAGTACCTAATTATAATTCATATTTTTCAGTTAACGTTTTTCTCCCAATTGATTTGGCTTATATTGGTTGTTAGCTTTCTGAAATTGGCCCTTTTAAGGAACCAAATATAGATATTGTTACTGGTTGGGAATTTATTCTGTTCGCACATAATAAATGTGCTGAAAGCAGGATTTCATTGAAGTAAACATTATTTTCCTTTATTTCTGTGTTCAATTAATTTTTATCTGTCAAAGTGATATTTAATATAGAATTCCCTCCAAAACAAATTACAGAGTTAAGAAACTTTCATGTAATAATTTTTAAATATTCCCTGGATGTTTCAGCTCTAGTGGAACGAACGAGATCTTCAGCATATCTCAGCCAGATTGAAGTCCCTCCTGAAAGATTCTGCTTTTTTCCCCTATGCATTTAGAGAGGTGGTTCAGGAGTTTGTCACTTTGTTTTCTAGTGTTATTTGGTGGTCCATAGCAACATCAACTGATACCCCATCTTGCACTTAATATGTGACAACACTGATCCCTGAGGATTCAAAATCATTTGCTTCTGAGTTGTTAGTGACTCAGAAGTAAGTAATATTGTTGACATAGACTGTTACACCCTCACTCCTTTTGTTCATTAGAACTTTCCTCAATAGGTTACAATAGTTGATTTTTAACATCCAGATCATGTGGCTCTTTAAACTAGATTTTAGTAATATGAACTGAGTTGTATTCATACTCATAAATAAGCAATTTCAGTACCTCCTGTTTAATGTAGAGTTACCCTGCTTTGATATAGAAATAAATAAAGAATTAATCTTCACATTCTTTAATGCCCTGATTGCTTTTGTTCTTTACATCATGATTTAGCTTTATGTGGTTACTCAAAGTGGGAACTCTTTCAACCTTTTAGTTGTTAACATCCTCTCAACTAGTTCAGCCAACCTGGCCTCTAGACAGCTGGTTCCCCTTCTGTGGTGATGAAGATCATTCACACTCTCTCCTCAGTACAGGGTGAATTAATGTTCCATAAAATATAACCTGCTACCTTATACCATTTATCTTGCCTGTCTGGTTGAATTATGTGAATATGCTTATTATATAGGGTAAGCATTTGTTCTTGTTTAAATATAAATAAATACTTGGCACCAAATCTCTGTAATCATTCCTCTCCTAGCGCTGAATATAGTTTTGCCTCATCTACATTAAAGTTTAAACACCAATTCATGGGCACTGATTGTTAATAATTTTTGTTAAGAACAAAGATTTTCCTAAAACACATGGGCGTGTTCAGTCTTTCATGGGAAAAACTTTAAAAAGCAGGGTGATAGCATCTCCTTAAATTCCAGGTCAGAACTACACACTTTTCCAAGAGTGGAACTTTTATATTTTCTAGCTATGTATTTTGCATGTATTTTGTAAAATCAGATACTGTTGAGAATTGTATATGTTAACACTACAAAAGTGATTCAATGTGTTCTTATATGAAGAAGGAATAGTTTGTTATAGTTACTCATTCTACTATATAACTATTTAGAGCTGAGAAGCTATAATAAAACGAATGAAAATAAAACAAATATTGCATCTCCTAAATCTGAACCTGTTAATCTCAAAAATGGTCTTTGGTGATAAAGAAGCTTAAGTTTAGATGTTTATCTGACACATTTGTGTCAGTAAAGTTGAACTCAAAACACCAAGAAATTATTTTTCTTAAGGCTTAAATTTTGTTCTTTCCTCCAGTGGACTGGAAATACCACAGGGTGGTCTTTAGCCCTTCATTTTGACTTTTCTGGTCTCACCTGAATTCCAGAAATACAGACTTGTGAGAAAATAACAAATGGTACCAAAAATTATCCATATTTTTTTCAGACCTGCTAAGATTTGGTTCAGGTACTGAGTGAAAGGTCTTATTTTATCTAAACCGGTTTGACCATCTTTAATCTGAATAGGCAACCAGTGAGCAGCTGAATTTTTCATTTGAAACATTATTTCACCATGTCAGCACAGAAAAGTTTTCTGTGGCTTAGAGTCACAGAAAACTAGATAGAAATATGCAGGTGTGTACACACACATGATCAAGTTGCACATATGATACGAGAGAAAAAAGCATTCACAGAGCTTTGTATAGACATGTTTATAAAAACAATCTGTAACTGGATTGTGTACAGTGCAGATTGTACCTTCTGTGTTTTGACTTGAGTCAGACATCATGGAAGATTTACCTGTTGCTGAAAAGGTATTCTCAGAGTTTATTTATGGGGAATGCTACACACCCACATTCAGTTGTCACAAGCCTTCATTGATATTCTGATTTAATGTTCTTCTTGTGTGGAATGAATATGTTAGCTACGTGATAAAAACAAGTTGCAAATGTACATCTGTATCTAAATGCTTGTGCTAATCTTAGTGAATTTCAGACATAGGCTAAAGGCTTTTTCCCTGCTTTTCCTTATAAAATGGAGAAGTTCTAGTCATACAACACTTCTTTGTACTTGTCTTTATTATACCCAGCAACAAAGAGCTATTCTCCTTTGCCCTGCAGTACAGAGGAAGTAGTTGTTTTCATCATACAGTATAAAATTCAAAAATCTTTGCTCATTGCAATGATTATGATGTGGTCTATTTTTATATTCTAAAGTCTGTCATCTTCAGTCCTCTGGTGTTAGTGACACCATATGAAGTGGGTCTTCATCTATCTTTTGATGTGTGACTTCAATTCCAAAGGCAAATAATAGCAAGTTACACAGGTGAAGCTAATCCTTACTAGTTGCTGTATGCCAGTGGACTCCTGAAGGAAATGAGTCCATTTGGAAGATGAACTAGTTGCACTATGTTCCTTAGGTATATGAGGGGCATTGGGGAAATGAAAACACTCATTTCCTGCATGTTATCAGCAATAAATTACTGTTCAAGGAGAAGCAGTGGTGATTAAAGGCCTTATTTTAATTTGCATATTACAACTGAAGACTGGGAACGTTGGTCATAGACTTGTTAAGAGGAGAGAAAAGGTCAAGGCTATAGGGCATTTTGATCTAAAACTCTATATGTGCGGATTAGTTATGCTTGCAAAAGTAGTTAGGTTATTATGAACCATTCTAAAGATCCAATTTGTTTGAAAGCCCTAAGTGAACTAACTCCTCCTTGTACTAGGAACTAAGCTGAATGATACACACAAGTCTCAGAAGCTAGCTTTAGAGTCCCTTCCCCCTTCCCTTTTTTGGTTTCAGCCAATCATCCTGTTTCCACCTTTTCCATGTTGGATCTTTCCTGGTATTTTTGGTATTTGCCTTCTTTACCTACCTTGTTAAGGAGAAAAGAGGCTACATTACCAGCCACCTATGAAACTCACAAGGTTAAAGGAATAAAACAATATTTACATGCTGTTTTATTATTTTCCCCATTCACCTCAATGGATGGTGGGATGCAGTCTTGCTGCCTTCCTGGTGGGGTTACACTGCAGTGCACATGAGCAGCACTCCCCAAAAAATCTGTCACATCATTTAAAATAGTGCCTGCCTGCAAATGTTGTTGCTAGTTTTTGTTTTTCAAGAAAATTGAAATTTCTAAAGCTAAGTCCCCTGAGGTAAGAGTGCTGGTTCCGTTTTGATATATTGTGCAGGGAAAAGGAAGATAAAAGCTCTGCATTGTACACCTTGCAGTTTTTTTCTTCCGTAGAGACCCCTTAGATACAGCTCTCAAAGATTTTTTGTTGTTGTAAAGAAATAAGTGTATTCTTTTGTATTACCCCTTTAATAATGCCTCTTCTTGGGTTTTCTCTTCCTTTGTGGTTGACTGCTCTGCCACGTGCCCTGTACATTCTAAAAAGCTGATTAAGGATAGCTCATCCTTATGTAAAGATCTCCCCTCTGTAGCTGTGTACAGAGGATCTGTGAGCTTAATGACTGTCTGTCTTACAAGGGACGCCTGATAAGGGCAGCATCAGTTTGCAAATCCATGGATTTCTGCAATCACAGTTGTCTTTATGAATGTATAGACTCTCGGAGTCATGTCTTCTCCCATGCTTCCTTTCCTTTCTGCTGCTGTACGCTACTTTCCTATTGGCTGTATGGAAGGGGAGATTTGAACAGCTGGCCAAAGATTCAGGTGACTACTGATATTACGTGAGGAAGAAATATATAGTTCCTCTTTTCCAGTTAGGTTACATGAAAAATCAAATTAAATGGACCGAAACTAATTGAAAATAGGTCTCTGAATGTGCTAACAGCTCTTGAAGTGATTGGACATCTGTGTGTGGCTTAAAGTCTGGCTCAGTTCTGTTGAGGTCCTCAGATTTCCTTCACCTCATTATTATGGAGCAATTTATCCGTGTCTTTCCACCCCCTCCCTGACAGCCTCAATAATGCACATGCAGCCCCCACACACTTTGGCACCCTTCCCCTTGCAAAGACAGTGAAACGTGTGGCCTACTCTAAGATTACATCTGTGGAGATCTACAAATTAAAAGCTTCCCCACCCCCACATCCACCCATCCTAAACTTCTTTGCTCTCTACCCATTTTCCCACAAGGCAGTGCTTATAGTTGTTAACTACTGCCAAACTTCCAACTGCCTGAAACTTGACATTTATTCTTGTCTTCTCCTGTCTTTCCTAATGGGTATGGCACTACTAAGCAAAGAGGAATGCAAAGAATAAGAAAGTTCAAAGTCATTGAATCTACATCCATTCATGATGTTTGAATCAATGCCCACTCAAAACCTGAGCACTTGAATAGCTTCAAGAATTTTAACCCTTTTTTACTAAATCTGGAAATGCCTTTTTGAGTGCAAAGCATTGTGCCTTTCTTATCAATGACTAAACACATTGGAAGGTGTTTGTCACATACCCCAATCTGCATGACTAATGCTGCAATAAACATTTATTTTTACTTTTGTTCAGTGGTAAATTAGTTATATTCTGTGGGATGAACAGGGATCTGTGCAACACAGAAATGGTTATTTATAATAATTGCAGTAATTCTTGAATGTTTACACCTGTTTCAGCAACCGTCAGTCCTCCTGGATTATGGTGTATGCATGAGAGGTCACCCAGACCATTGCTGCATATGCCTAGGCAAGGAGATGCATACACCAACATTCTTATTTAAATATACTTCACTAGGCTCATTTTTAAAGATTTTATACAGCTTTTATTCAGCTTTGCTTATTAAAGCATAATTTGATTCTCAGCTTCTAGCTCAATAATCAGTTACAAATGGAAATACTCTAAAATATTTACTATGAGTTGGGTCTCCCTGAACATTATTTGACTACAAACTAATATTTCTTTTAGGATTTTTTTTCCTTAAATGGACCCAGCTATCTGTCAGTTTATTAGTGATATTAAATGCAATTTTATAAAATCAAACACAGGTTTCAATATTTTAAAAAAATCTGATGGTAATGGAGTTAAAAAGGTTAAATCAATTGTTTGCTTGGATTTAAATATTCCTTTACCTTACCTGTAATCTAAAGTTTGCAGCAGTGGATTGGTCAGATAAATCAGTGAAAGTGACTCTGAACAATCGTTGAAGTGACTTTGGTAATGGTAATTAAGTACTAATAGACAATACGTTGCGTCTTCTTTATTTACTTTTTACTAATCGTCCACTGACTATTCCTTGAAAAAAAAAAGTAGCACAAGGCCCATTCCTAGTAACACAGACATGGGGAAAGGTGGTTTTGCTTGTTTTTAGTTTATACTGTCTTTTTTAAATTTAGTATAGTTTGAGCCTGCTTCTAAACATATTACACAGGTTTTCTCACTGGAATTGCTTGGGTGCATAAAGATTGGCACTTGCCAAAACATTTTTAGGAGTAGGACTTTAACATGAAAAGGAAGCAAATAATTTTTTAAAAGATCTTTTTAATGTTCGGCTAAACATGTAGAAGGCAAACATGTAATTAGGGTGCATGTATCAACAAGAGTTGGGAATATTTAAAGCAGTCTAGATTTTTGATTTACATAAATGAATGCAAATAGGTGATACATTGTAATGTGTGGGTTACACCTGAAGCTCTGCCAGGGCCCTACTTTCCATCCAATCTTTGAGGAAAACTAGATGAGAGTGAAGTACTGGTTCATGCATTCACGTTGTTAAAGCATTGCATTGTTAAAGCTATTGCTGACCAATTTATATTTAACTCGTCATTTGAATTTATGAGAGGGGTGTGCTCCGACCTTGTACACAGAGCTTAGAGTCTTATGAGTCCAAGTCAAAATCAAAATGTAGGTAAATGTTTTAAAAGGTAAATATGAGAGACATGAAGAGTTACAAGTCTAGAACTAAAAAAATGGACTTAAGCGCTCAGGTGAAGGGAATCCCTCAGTTGGAAAGTTCGAAGACAGTTTCACTAGAGATACATTGGAAAGGAAAGCTAGGAGTAGATACTGGGTGAGCCTGAGTATACGGGACAGGATTTGGATTGAAATGACTCTGAATTAGCAGCATCAGGCTGAATACTAAAGGACTGAAGGCAGTGGCCAGATCTACTTTAGTATGAAGCCTCCAAACGTAGATAAAGCAAGCATCTGTGTAAAAGAAATGGTCAAACTCTTTCCTGATTCTGCAATTATCTTTCTGCCTTCAGGCTCCCTTATGTCTATGCTTGCTACGGGTCGTGCTTGAAGAAGAGAGCATGAGGTTGGCGAAAGCAGTAATTGTGATGTGTAACAAAAGCCTGTCGGCAAAGGCAGGGTGGCTGCTTCCCTGGGATCTGTGACTATCGTAACATAAACCGTGGACTGCAGAACCCGGCTGGGAGAAGTGAAGGTGCAAGTACAAGTTCCTTTATGGCCTTTCCCAACAAACAGCTTGCGCTTTTCCGTACACCTTCATGTACATAATGCTCTTCTTTCTGCCCCTTCGGCCCACAAATTGGAGGGAATTCCTTCCCTTGCATAATCTGTGCATTAGGAGGGGCGCTGTGTTTGACAGACCGGCAGATACAAACCAGGTGAATAGAACTGAAGAATTTATTTAGTTATTTATTTAGCAAAAATCTTGTTGGTCTAAGAAGAGATCATGTCTCCTGGGAGAGGTGAATAGATAGGAACTTTCCTCTGGAGAGCAGAGCAAGAGAAACGATTCTCTCTTTTCCTCTCCCTTCCCTCTTGCTCTGTCTCATCCGTGTTCAAGGGGAGCTGTGCGGGCTGTGCAGGCTGCCATTTCTGAGCAGCAGGTTTCCAGGTCCCAGACGGGACCAAGAAGAAGACAGTGGCGCGGCTGTTTCCCTAACGTGAAGCCTGTGGAAGAAGAAGAGGCGGGCGCGGCGTTTGACAAGGACGGCGCAGCCGGGCTCTCCTCAGGAGCAGGGCTGCAGAGGCGAGGGCGGCACTTGTTGACAGGCACCGACCAATCCTCCGGACGCAGCCAGGCCCGGGAGCTGGAGCGGGAACTGAGGGACCCGCTTCTCCTTGCAGCCCGCCCGGGCCCCGCCCCGGCCCCGCCCGGCCCAGCTCGCCATAGGCGGCTGTGCGGTGCCGAGCCGCCCCCTGCGCGGGCCGAGCGGGGGGAGAAGGTGAATTAGCGGCGGGCTGGCGGGCGGGCGGCAGCTGAGAGCT
>NW_017729032.1:94741640-94743542 GCF_001723915.1 Gavialis gangeticus
ACACACACACACTATATAGGGTGCATGTACACACACACACACACACACACACACACACACTATATAGGGTGCATGTGTACACACACACTATATATGGTGCGTGTGTGTGTGCATGCACCCTATATAGTGTGTGTGTGTATATGTATGTATATCAAAATGAAATATTATGTATACTGTACATGCGTATATATTATAATATTGTGCAGGGGTGTATACACCCGTGCACATGCATAATATAATGTGTGCATATGAGTGTATGTGACTGACACTGCATAGGGCACAGTGTGAACTGAGCAGGAAAGTCTTTGGTAAGCTATGCAGTAACTCACTTGCTCCCAAAACTCAGGGGTTTTTTTGTTGGGTTTTTTTTAAGCGTAGTCCTTTGCTAGGAATAGATAGCCCATCCCTTGGAACTCAGCTGGTCTGATTCAGTCCCTATGGGAGATTAAAGTGGGGAGGGTGGGAGGGGGAACGTTGTTTCCTGAGAATTTTATAATGATGAATATTGAGTGCAAGGATGTTTCAAGTCTCTGACTCAGTGATATCTTCTCAAAGAATAAATATGCTTGTCTTCAAAGCAAGCTGCCCTTGGCTTGTAAACAAGAGCTGGAAAATGTAGCCTGGCATGTTAGGGCAGATATAGATCAAAGAAAAGAGGAGAGTGTGCATGCACATGCACGTGTGCTTGTTTTTTGAGGAAAGCTCTCAAAATGCAGTTTTTAAGTAGACTTACGGTTTGTCAGCTGCATTCTGTTTTAGGGGTGCTGAAGGGTTTTGGAATGACTGGACTCTTTACAGTGCAAGGGGGAATGTAGCATTTGCCCACTGGAGAGTACATGATAAATGTTTTACTGATGACTGTACCAGTAATGTATCAGGCTTGAGCCACCCACGGATTCCCTAGCACTACTACACTAAGGGAATGATTTCCTAGTAAGTAATTAAAGAGCTCTCTTAGGATTGGGACATGAATAGGAACATGTTTGTCACGTTATTAACCAATTATAGGTTTTGCTGATCTTTAAGAAGTCTTACTTCAGTCCAAGAGACTCTTTTACTACAGATATGTAGTAACTTTCTGATGTCTTTTCCTTCTCTCTATTTTATAGTGCTTATTAATTTGCACCTGCTGGAGGCTTCTGTCCAGTAGAACTAATATTTTAAAACTCCTAACTTTGTAGTGTTGGCCTTCATAGTGTCAGAAGGTGTGACTTTGACAGTTACTATTTCAAAGAGAAGAATAGTGACAACAGAGTACAAGTCTTGAAGAAACAAGTTAGATGTAAAGGCTGTGCTTTTTGTGCACATTGTTCAGTTGCAAACAAAAGGAGGAAGTAGTTTAGGTAATTATGCTTTCAAAAATATTTTTTCTCTTCCTGCATAAATAATTTGAAAGAGACTTTCTGATTTTGTTTTTGTAGTTGCCGATTAATGCACCAAGAGATGAAACTTGTATATTGATACTCTTTTCCTAAAATAGTTTACATTTTCCCTTTTAAATTCTCCCATGACTGATGTGTCATCTGGTCTGTGGGTTGGTAACAAATCATGTGGATTATATGTTTTGTTTTTTATTTAGACAAGATGTGAAATGGAGAAATATCTGGCACCACAGCTTCCACCCATTCCTGTTATCCCTGAACATAAAAAATACAGAAGAGACAGTGCCTCAGTTGTTGACCAGTTCTTCACTGACAGTGAAGGGTTGCCTTACAGCATCAACATGAATGTCTTCCTTCCTGATGTTAGTCACCTCAGAACTGGCCTGTACAAATCCCAGAGACCATGCGTAACGCACATCAAGACAGAACCAGTTACCATCTTCAGTCACCAGAGTGAAACTACTGCCCCTACCCCTGCTCCCACCCCGCTTCCTGCAAACCCCACATCCCCCCAGTGTGC
>NW_017729032.1:94748542-94750432 GCF_001723915.1 Gavialis gangeticus
GTCGGCCCCTGGCAGCAGCCCCGGGAAAGCTCCAGCTGCTGCCCCTACACTTGGCGAGGGAGAAGCCCGGCGCTGCCGCCCACGCACGGAGTCAGGTTGGAGCAGGGGCGGCCGGGCTGCCAGCCACTTTCTGCGCGTCCCGGGAAAGGCTGGGAAGGGCCCGCGCAGCGGCGGCGGCGGCAACGCCGGGGGCTGGGGCTGGGCCTGGGCCGGGCACTTGGGGTGAATAGGGGCCGCCCGGGCGGCTTGTGCCTGCGGGTGTGTGTGTCCGGTGCCACTCGCATGTGCGCACGCACACAAGATCATGTAAGTTATATATATGAGTGTGAGTGTATGCATATGTGTATATGCAAATACATATATATGCATTATACACACACGTTTGTGTGTGTGTGTGTGTGTATGCAAATACATACATGCATATTATATACACATACATGTTTGTGTGTATGTGTGAGTGCATGTATATGTGTAATATGCAAATACATATATATTATATACACACAAATGCGTGTGTATACAGATATACATATACGTACACATGTGCATGTCTGCATATCTGTATGCAGGCAGATGAGGTTCTTTGGGTAGATGTGATAGCTTTTATAAGACCAGCCAAATCGTTGGGAAAATTGTTCTTTGCACTTAGTCATAAGCTTTTGGGTACAAACGCACTTCTTCAGGCAGAGGTAGAGGCTACATCCAGCACCTCTGAAACACTGAACTTCTATATAAACATACACACACTTCTGCTCTGTTCACACAATGCCATATACAGTGGCACTCGAACGCATATGCCCGTGTGTGTGTATTTGTGTATACATATGCACAATATTTTATAATATTGTGCAAGTGCCACTGTGTGTGTGTGTGTGTGTACATGCACCATATATTGTGTGTGTGTGTGTGTGTGTGTGTGTGTCTGTACATGCACCATATATTGTGTGTGTGTGTGTGTGTGTGTGTGTGTCTGTACATGCACCATATATTGTGTGTGTGTGTGTGTGTGTGTGTGTGTCTGTACATGCACCATATATTGTGTGTGTGTGTGTGTGTGTGTGTGTGTCTGTACATGCACCATATATTGTGTGTGTGTGTGTGTGTGTGTGTGTGTCTGTACATGCACCATATATTGTGTGTGTGTGTGTGTGTGTGTGTGTGTCTGTACATGCACCATATATTGTGTGTGTGTGTGTGTGTGTGTGTGTGTCTGTACATGCACCATATATTGTGTGTGTGTGTGTGTGTGTGTGTGTGTACACACACACACACTATATAGGGTGCATGTACACACACACACACACACACACACACACACACTATATAGGGTGCATGTGTACACACACACTATATATGGTGCGTGTGTGTGTGCATGCACCCTATATAGTGTGTGTGTGTATATGTATGTATATCAAAATGAAATATTATGTATACTGTACATGCGTATATATTATAATATTGTGCAGGGGTGTATACACCCGTGCACATGCATAATATAATGTGTGCATATGAGTGTATGTGACTGACACTGCATAGGGCACAGTGTGAACTGAGCAGGAAAGTCTTTGGTAAGCTATGCAGTAACTCACTTGCTCCCAAAACTCAGGGGTTTTTTTGTTGGGTTTTTTTTAAGCGTAGTCCTTTGCTAGGAATAGATAGCCCATCCCTTGGAACTCAGCTGGTCTGATTCAGTCCCTGAGTTAAGGTGTTGGGGAGAGATGGAGGACCTTTGGATATTGCATACTGCTCCACAGATTCAAGTGTGTTGTTCTCATTTCCTGTGTTGCCTTGTGGGGTCAGGATCTCAATATTGTGATGTTAGACAGGAGGGTGTGACACAATTGCACATACACAAACACACAAATCAACTACACACGCACATGCACCCCC